>NC_041389.1:179454506-179664496 GCF_002162155.2 Triticum dicoccoides | reverse complement strand
GCTCGGCGACGGCGGGGCAGCGTTGGGCCCCGGCGCCGGGCTCGGGGGCAACGGGATCGGGGCGGCGTGCGTTGGGGCGCCCCCGATCCAGATCGCGTTGGGGGAGGGAGAGTGGGGATCATGGGGTGGGTTAGGGTTTCAGGGGAGATAAGGGGAGTGGGGGGCGGCCGGTTGGGCCAGTGGGGGAGGCCGGTCGGGCTTGGCCTGGTGGCCAGCTGGGTCGGCCCAGCTGGGGAAGGCCTTTTTCCCTTTTTTTTCTTTTAGGTTTTGTTTTTCGTTATTCCCTTTTCTTTATAATTATTTTCTTTTAATTTACAATTTGTTTTAATTTTGTATAAAAATATATAATTAGCATCTACTTTAGTGTTTCAACATACCCCAATGCCACAAAAGAGTTTGGTGACAAAAATAAAATAGTTTAATATTTTATTAATTGTAAAAGGCATTCAACTAATTGTTTTTGCTATTTGTTAAAATATTTTTAGAGTATTAAACCTTTTCTAAAAATGTGGTTTCTCCACCATAATTACGTATGCATTATTTGGCTCACACCGAACATTTTAGTTTTAATATTTGAAAACTTTTATTGTTTGCTTGATTTTGAATTTGAATTTGAACCAGTTTCGAACTAACGCGAGATTAGCATCAGTAATCGAGGTGACGTGGCATCATTAGCAGATGGTTACTGTAGCTTAATTATCCGGGCGTCACAAGCGGCATCTTCACTAGGAAGGCCAGAGAATTGATCTTTTATAACAAGATTCAGCAAAGCAGCATTGATTTCACAAGACTCAACATCATTAAGAGGAGCAATCGGAGTACTAAGGAAATCATTATTATTAGTATTTCCAAATCACACAATTTGGTATTTTCTTGCGCCATCGCGACATGCAATCCAACACACAAGCGAACAAAAAGGCAAGCGAAAGAGAGAGGAGATTGGGAAAGAGAGGGCAAATAAAATGGCAAGGGTGAAGTGGGGGAGAGGAAAACGAGAGGCAAATGGCAAATAATGTAATGCGAGGGAGATGAGTTTGTGATGGGTACTTGGTATGTCTTGACTTGATCGAATACCTCCCCTGCAATGGTGCCAGAAATCCTTCTTGCTACGTCTTGAGCTTGCGCTTTTTTTCCTTGAAAAGGAAAGGGTGATGCAGCAATAGTAGCCTAAGTATTTCCCTCAGTTTTTGAGAACATGTATCAATCCAGTAGGAGGCTTCTCAAAAGTCCCACGCACCTACACAAACAAACAAGAACTCGCAACCAACGCAATAAAGGGGTTGTCAATCCATTCACGGCCACTTGCGAAAGTGAGATCTGATAGAGATAATATGATAAGATAAATATATTTTTGGTATTTTATGATATAGATTGGAAAAGTAAAGATGCAAATAAAAGTATATTGAAAGCTTATATGATAAGAGAGAGACCCGGTGGCTTCTCTCAAGATAGCATAAGTATTACGGTGGGTGAACAAATTACTGCCGAGCTATTGATAGAAAAGCGAATAATTATGAGATTATCTAGGCATGATCATGTATATCGGCATCACGTCTGTGACAAGTAGACCGACTACTGCCTGCATCTACTACTATTACTCCACACATCAACCGCTATCCAGCATGCATCTAGAGTATTAAGTTCATAAAGAACAGAGTAACGCATTAAGAAGGATGACATGATGTAGAGGGATAAACTCATGCAATATTATATAAACCCCATCTTTTTATCCTCGATGGCAACAATACAATACGTGCCTTGCTGCCCCTGCTGTCACTCGAAAAGGACACCGCAAGATTGAACCCAAAGCTAAGCACCTCTCCCATTGCAAGAAAGATCAATCTAGGAGGCCAAACCAAACTGATAATTCGAAGAGATTTGCAAAGATTACTTAATCACACATAAAAGAATTCAGAGGAGATTCAAATATTTCTCATAGATAAACTTGATCATAAACCCGTAATTCATCGGATCTCGACAAACACACCGCAAAAAGAGTTACATCGAATAGATCTCCAAGAAGATCAAGGAGAACTTTGTATTGAGATTCAAAGAGAGAGAAGAAGCCATCTATGGACCCGAAGGTCTGTGGTAAACTATTTACAACTCATTGGAAGGGCCTTGGAGATGATGTAGAGGCCCTCCATGATCGATTCCCCCTCCGGTGGAGCACGGGCGAAGGCTCCAGGATGGGATCTCACGAATACAGAAGGTTACGAAGGTGGAAATAGTTTCTCGTGGTCGCTTCATATGTTTTCGGGGTACATGGGTATATATAGCACGAAAAAGTAGGTCGGTGGACGCTCAAGGGGCCCACGAGGGTGGGGGCGCCCACCTGTAGGGGGCGTGTCAGGCACCCTCATGGCCGCCTCCCTTGTTTCTTGACTTCCACTCCAAGTCCTCTGGATCACGTTTGTTCCAAAAAGATCGCTCCCGAAGGTTTCGTTCGGTTTGGACTCCGTTTGATATTCCTTTTCTTTGAAACACTGAAATAGGAAAACAGCAATTCGGGCTGGGCCTTCGGTTAGTAGGTTAGTCCCAAAAATGATATAAAAGTGTAAAGTAAAGCCCATAAACATCCTAAATGGGTAATATAATAGCATGGAACTATCAAAAATTATAGATACGTTGGAGACGTATCAATGGCCGCGAAGGAGAACGACGGCGGCTGGCCAGCATGCCCCAATGCCAGCATGTGAGAAATAGTTAGTACATGTGTTTCCCTTAAGTTTGTATAATTAATTATGAGCATCTACCGGTACTACATACTAGTTTTAGAACAAATTACTAGTAGGAATTTAAGTTGGTACTATCTATTGTTAACGTAAAATGTCGATACGCGCATCCTTTGAGGGCTTTGAGTGTTGATTAGCATGTGTTCACTGAAGTTTTGTAGCCACAACTCAGCCCTAAATCCTCTCGAAACGTCTGCCCGCAGCCACCCACAACCACTAGAGACTAGAGCTGGTCGCAGCTGGTTTTTAGTCCCACCTCGCTGCGCAAATTGGCCGCACACCGGCTTAAATAGCCATGCTGGCGGACGGCAGCAAGCTTCTCTTTCGTGGCATAGGATCAATTGTGTCTATGTGAGCAAGGCAGGTTGACACTTGATTGCATTTCATAAACCGATGATTGTTCATTGAGTGTCACCTTTGCCTTGTTCATGTACATTGAATATCGATGTTGCAATCAAAGAGATATTTAAATTTGCAGGTGCGGTTGTAGGTGCTGATAGATATAAGAATTATTAGAAGATAAAAAACATGGTTTCTATGACCTACTCGTGTGCATTTTTTTCATTAATGATCCATAAGTTAGTTACCTATTGTGCGATGCTTTCTAATAAAGCAAGCCTACCATTGACCGAAAAAATCAACTACATGTGTAGATTTTTTTAGAGATGGGATCCTCCAATTTTCTCTTTTCTTGCACATGAGTATTTTACATGCTTCGTCTATGTTGTGTGTTTCTCCTGACCAAGTTTCAAGTTTCGCAGCAAAACTTTCATTAGGCGCGCAATTTCAGAATTTATGCCTCCAACCAAATCCCCTCCCATCACATTTCCGCAGTATCTCCCCCTGCCCCCCCTTCCGGCAGCTCAAATTGCCGCTGCCGCAACCACTACTTCAACCAAATCTATGTTTTGCCCGAGCATCCTCGATCTAGTCAGGTAACCCACTGATCTCTGTTACAGCCCCAGCCTGATTGCTTAAATGGCGCCTGTGAAACATCCTCATACCTCCAAATCACCATCGCCCTTGATACGTCCACAGCGTATCTATAATTTTTTATTGTTCCATGCTATTATATTATCATTCTTGGATGTTTTACAATCATTTTATAGAAAAGTTATATCATTTTTTGGGACTAACCTATTGACATAGTGCCCAGTGCCAGTTGTTGTTTTCTGCTTGTTTTTTACATCGCAGGAAATCAATATCAAACAGAGTCCAAACGCAGTGAAACTTTTTGTGGATTTTTTCTGGACCAGAACACACATGTTGGCCCAAGAAAGTACCTGAGGGGAGGAATATTGGGGTATTTATAGAGCAAAGAGGCGGTGCAGGATGTGGTCGAGGTTGGCACGTAAATCAATTCCAGCCACCGCAAGTTCCAGAACCACCAGATCCAATCTAGACACCATCACGGAGGGGTTCATCATCCTCATTGGTGCCTCATCGATGATGTGTGAGTAGTTCATTGTAGACCTACGGGTCCGTAGTTAGTAGCTAGATGGCTTCCTCTCTCTCTCTCTCTCTCTCTCTCTCTCTCTCTCTCTCTCTTGATTCTCAATACAATGGTCTCTTGGAGATCTGTTTGATGTAACTCTTTTTTTGCAGTGTGTTTGTTGGGATCCGATGAACTTTGAGTTTATGATCAGATCTATGTTTTTATCCATGAAAGTTATCTGAGTCTTTTGATCTCTTATATGCATGGTTACTTATAGCCTCGTATTTCTTCTTCGAATCTTTGGTTTAGTTAGGCCAACTAGATCAATTTTTCTTGCCATGGGAAGAGGTGCTTTGTGATGGGTTCGATCTTACGGTGCTTGATCCCAGTGACAGAAGGGGAAACGGCATGTATGTATCGTTTCTATTAAGGATAACAAGGTGCGGTCTATTTCTACATACATCTTGTCTGCATCATGTCATCGTTCTTATTGCCTTACTCCATTTCTCCATGAAATTCGGACACTAGATGCATGATGGATAGCGGTTGATGTGTGGAGTAATAGTAGTAGATGCAGGCAGGAGTCGGTCTACTGATCCTGGACGTGATGCCTATGTAATGATCATTGCCTGGATATTGTCATGATTATTTGAAGTTCTATCAATTGTCCAACAGTAATTTGTTTACCCTATTTTTCTTGAGAGAAGCCACTAGTGAAATCTACGGCCCCCAGGTCTCTTCTTAATCATATTTGCCTTTAAGATCTATTTTTATTTGCTTTTATTTTCAGGTCTATTAATCCAAAAATACAAAAATACATTGCTGCAATTTTTATTTATTTATTTTATCTCGCATTCCCGCGACAACTATTTATCCAAACTACTACAATTTTACCTATCTTTTTACCCGTGTGGGTTTGACAACCCCTCTCTTACGTCGGGTTGCAAGTATTTGTTCTTTGTGTGCAGGTGCTGTTTACGTGGTGTTGCATGGTTCTCCTACTGGTTCGATAACCTTGATCTCATCACTGAGGGAAATATGTGCCATTGTTGTGATGCATCATCCCTTCCTCTTTGGGGAAATACCAACGTAGTTCAAGCCAATATCAAAAGGAATTTCTGGCGCCGTTACCGGGGAGGATCAAGTCAAGATAGTCTCCCAAAAACTCGCCAATTTTTGGTGTCATTGCCGGGGAGACATCATCAACATCTACTAGGTTCCTAATCACAATCCCATCTACTTGCAATTTACATTATTTGCCATTTGCCTCTCGTTTTCCTCTCCCCCACTTCACAAAAATTTGTTGTTTTATTCGCCCTCTTTTTCCTTCGCTGTTTTTTCTCGTCAGATCTGTTTTTGGGTGAAATCTTGTTGCGTAGTCACGATGAGTCAAGAGAACACCAAGTTGTGTGATTTCTCCAATACCAACACCAATGATTTTATTAGCACTCCGATTGCTCCTCCCACCAAGTCTTGTGATATTAATGCCGCTTTGCTGAATCTTGTTATGAAAGATCAATTTTCTAGTACTCCTAATGAGGATGTCGCATCCTATCTTAGCACATTCGTGGAATTATGTGATATGCAAAAGAGAAAAGATGTGGACAATGATATTGTGAAGTTGAAAGTATTCCCGTTTTCTTTGTGAGATCATGCAAAAATTTGATTTTCTTCTTTGCCTCGCAATAGTATCGATTCTTGGGATAAGTGCAAAGATGCCTTTATTACTAAGTATTTTCTGCCCGCGAAAATTATTTCCCTTAGAACCCAGATCATGAATTTCAAGAAACTTGAACATGAGCATGTTGCACAATCTTGGGAAAGGATGATATTAATGCTAAGAAATTGCCCAACTCATGGGTTAAATCTTTGGATGATTATACAAAAACTTTATGCGGGATTGAATTTGTTTTCTAGAAATCTTTTAGATTTCGCCGCGGGTGGTAATTTTATGGAAATTACTTTGGGTGAAGCTACTAAATTGCTAGATAATATTATGGCAAATTATTCACCATGGCATACCGAAAGAACTCCTACTAGTAAAAAAGTTAATTCAGTTGAAGAAATGTCTTCTTTGAGTGAAAAAATTGATGCTCTTATGACATTGGTTGCTAATAAAAGTGCCCCTATTGATTTTAATGATGTGCCTTTGTCTACTTTGACTGAGAAAAATAGTGATGCCATTGATGTGAATTTTATCTCGCGAAACAATTTCAATAACATTGCTTATAGATGTAATTTTAATCCTAGGCCTTTTCCTAGTAATTCCTCTAATAATTATGGTAATCCTTCTTATAATAATAATAGGAACACCTATGATCTTAAGAATAATATTAAAGAATTTATCAATATTCCAAAAGTTTTCAATGCTACAATAGAAGAAAAGTTGAATAAGGTTGATGATATGTCTAGAAGTATTGATAGAATTTCTCATGATGTAGAAAATCTCAAGATGAAATTTTTTGTGCCTAAGGTATAAGAATCAGTTAAAGCTCTTTATGTTTCTATGGATGAAAGTAAGAAAAGAACCGCTATGCTTAGAGCTAGAAGAGAATTTATAGAAAAAGCGTTTTCTAGTGATTGCTTTCATAAAAGTGATGAAGACCTTAAAATGATTGGTGTTTCTTCTATTGATTATTTTCTTAGCAAAATTAAAATTGATGATAAAGGGACTGAAGAAGAGTCAACTTTAGCTAGAAGGCGTCCCGATAATTCGGAGGATGAAAATCTTGTTGAGAAAATTGATAAAAGTGGGTTTGAAGAGGTCAAAACTTTAACTAGTGATGTGCCCACTCTTTTGGATTACAAAGACTTTAATTATGATAGTTGCTCTTTGATTAATTGTCTTTCTTTGTTGCAATCCATGATAAATTCACCCCATGCTTATGAACAAAAAAAAGCTTTTACATATTGTTGATGCTATGATGAAAGCTTTAGAAGAAAAGCTGGAATTAGAGATTTCAATCCCTATAAAACTACATGATGAATGGGAACCTACTATCAATGTCAAGATAAAAAATTATGAGTGTTTTGCTTTATGTGAATTGGGTGCTTGTGTTTCTACAATTCCGAAATCTTTATGTGATGTGCTTGGTCTTAAGGGTGTTCTCTAAATTTGCACTTGGCGGATTCTACTATTACAAAACCTATGGGAAGAATTAATTATGTTCTTATTTTTTCAAATAGGAATTATGTGCCCACAGATTTTAATATTATTGATATTATTGCAATCTGTATTGTCCAATTATTCTTGTTAGACCGTTTTTACGTACTATTGGTGCCGTGATTGATATGAAAGAAGGCAATATTAAATTTCAATTCCCACAAAGGAAGGGTATGGAACACTTCCCAAGAACCAGAATTAAACCACCACATGAATCAATCATGAGGGCATCATATGGATCTAGAAACAAAGATCACAACACTTAGATCTTGCGCATTATGCCTAGCTAGGGGCGTAATGATAGAGGCAAAGGTGTCCCGTCTTTCAATGAGATGGTAATTATCGTTTTGGAGGAGTAGAATTTGACGATCCGACTACGTACGTGCGTGGACGTCGCGCCTTAGCAATCGCTAAACCAACTCCGAGAGGTTATTGACCACGCCGGAGCACGATCAACCTAACCACGAGGTTCAGTTTCCTGCGAGCAAACGAAGAACAAGCAAGAAACTGAGATTGCAATCTGGATATTGTGAATATAAGAGGAAAGCTTTATTAATGAAGGTGGGGTTCTGCGACGTCTTGGTCTGGTCGTTGAACACAAATGAAGTACGCGAAGTTGCAGCTATGGTGAACTTTTAATCTAAACAAAACCCGAAGTCTAAATGGTGCCCTAAGGGCTGTATATATGGAGGAAGAGGGGGGAATTTCGTGGCCCTTGGTGGAGGGGTCCGAAACCAAACCTATCTCTTGTTTCCCCACACATATGGACTCTAAAAATAGCCTATACTTATGTATTTCAAAAATACATGGGCCTGGCCCAATAATAAGGTGACGCGGCACCTAAAATAGCCTCTGGACGAAAGTTATGAAGTAGCATCTTGTATATTTCGTCCAAGGCTTCATGCACTCATTATGGTGGCTTCAACGTCTTGAAATGATCACTTGTAACTCTTCCCATTGCGCATGCCATCATCTCCGTGCTTGTTCTTGCTCCAATGTTCATCCTTCTCCAAACTAGGCCCTTCATTTGTAAGCAAAACAAATGTATCCAATTTAGGCAACATCATATTCTCATGAACATTAGAATCATTATCAAGAAATGAAAGTACCTGGTAATTTAATTGGCGTGCGCGAGCTCTAGTAATTGGTCCAGTATGTATAGCAGCAGGGGCTGTGGGTGTAACAATGGTATTGATGTCCTCATCATACTCCCCTTCTTAAAATGAAGTTGTCCTCGATGGAAGCTCATCTTCCTTTCCCAAATAGGGCTTCAAATCGGCAATGTTAAAAGTGGGAGTAACCCCAAAATTTGAAGGCAGCTCAAATTTATATGCATTATCATTTATTTTCTCTAACACCTTAAAAGTTCCGTCAGCACGTGGCATTAGCTTTGATTTGCGCAAATCAGGAAATCAATCCTTACGCAAATGTAACCAAACAAGATCTCCAAGTGCAAACACAACATGTTTTGTACCCTTATCTCCAGCAAGTTTATATTTAGCATTCATACGCTCAATGTTTTCCTTAGTTAACTCATGCATTTTTAAAATCAATTCAGCACGTTGTTTAGCATCAAAATTAACCTTCTCCGTAGATGGAAGAGGCAACAAATCAATAGGTGCATGAGGTAGGAAACCATACACAATTTCAAAAGCGCATATCTTAGTAGTAGAATGCAATGAACGATTATAAGAAAATTCAATATGAGGCAAGCATTCTTCCCACATTTTCTTATTATCTTCAAAACAGCCCTAAGCATAGTAGACAATGTTCAATTGACTACTTCAGTTTGGCAATCAGTTTGGGGGTGACAAGTAGTACTAAAAAGCAGTTTAGTCCCAACTTAGCCCATAAACATCTCCAAAAGTGGCTAAGAAATTTAGTATCATGATTTGAAACAATAATATTGGGCACACCATGCAAGCGAATAATTTCACGAAAGAACAAATCAGCAACATTAACAACATCATCGCTTTTATGACATGGTATAAAGTGTGCCATTTTCGAGAATCTATCCACGACAACAAATATGCTATCCCTCCCCTTCTTTGTTCGAGGTAAACCTAAAACAATGTCCATAGATATATCCTCCCAAGGAACACTAGGCACAGGCAAAGGCATATATAAACCATGAGGATTGAGTCGTGACTTAGCTTTTTGACATGTAGGGCAGCGAGCAACAAAGCGCTCAACATCCCATCTCATCTTTGGCCAAAAGAAATGTGTAGAAAGTACGTCCTCCGTCTTCTTCACGCCAAAGTGTCCCATTAATCCTCCTCCATGAGCCTCCTGCAACAACAAAAGACGAATGGAGCTAGCTGGAATGCATAGCTTGTTAGCACGGAACACACATCCATCATTAATGACAAACTTGTTCCATGTTCTTCCTTCTTTACAATTCTACAATACATCTTTAAAATCAGCATCATGCACATATTGATCTTTGATGGTCTCCAAACCAAATATTTTGAAGTCAAGTTGTGAAAGCATAGTATAGCGACGAGACAATGCATCAGCAATAACATTTTCTTTACCCTTCTTGTGTTTAATGACATAAGGGAAAGTCTCAATGAATTCAACCCATTTAGCATGTCTATGATTCAGTTTAGCTTGACTTTTAATATGTTTCAAAGATTCATGATCAGAATGTATACCAAATTCTTTGGGCCATAAATAATGTTGCCATGTTTCTAAAGTCCGAACAAGAGCATATAATTCTTTATCATAAGTAGAATAATTTAGACTAGGCCCACTCAATTTTTTAGAAAAGTATGCAATAGGTTTGCCATCTTGTAATAACACACCTCCTAATCTGATTCCACTTGCATCACATTCAAGCTCAAATGTCTTATTAAAATCAGGAAGTTGGAGTAAAGGAGCATGTGTCAACTTATCTTGCAACACCGTGAAGGCTTCTTCCTGTGCGGTACCCCAAACAAAAGGCACATCCTTCTTTGTAAGCTCATTGAGAGGTGCAGCAATGGTGCTAAAATCTCTCACAAAACGCCTATAGAATCCAGCGAGGCCAAGAAACTCCTCACTTGTGTGACCGTTTTGGGCTACGGCCAACTCTCAATAGTTGCAATCTTGGCTTTATCAACTTTAATTCCCTGTGGAGTAACAACATAGCCAAGAAAAGACACTTGGTCTATGCAAAAGGTGCACTTCCCAAGGTCACCAAACAAACGTGCATCACGTAGAGAAATAAAAACAACACGTAAATGTTCCAAATGTTCCTCCAAAGATCTGCTATAAATCAATATGTCATCAAAGTAAACTACCACAAATCGTCCAATGAAAGCACGTAAAACTTCGTTCATTAATCTCATGAAAGTACTAGGTGCATTAGATAACCCAAAAGGCATGACTAACCACTCATATAATCCAAACTTAGTTTTAAATGTTGTTTTCCATTCAACCCGCAATTTCATACGAATTTGATGGTATCCACTACGCAAATCAACTTTGGAGAATATTGTAGAGCCACTCAATTCACCAAGCATATCATCTAGCCTAGGAATAGGATGACAATAACGAATAGTAATATTATTAATGCCTCTACAATCAACACACATACGTGATGTATCATCCTTTTTCGATACTAGAATAATAGGAACAGAACAAGGACTAAGGGATTCGCGTATATAACCTTTGTCGAGAAGCTCCTGTACTTGACGCATAATCTCCTTCGTCTCCTCTGGATTGGTACGGTATGGCACAAGGTTTGGCAGTGAAGCACCGGGAATTAAGTCAATCTAATGTTCAATCCCTCAAATAGGCGGTAATCCCAGTGGCACGTCTTGTGGAAAAACGTCAGTGAACTCCTGCAAAATGTTAGTGACAGCAAGAGGAAAAGAGGAAGGCACGTCCTCGGATGAAAATAATGCCTCTTTGCACACAAAAGCATAGCAAACAGATTTGCTGAAATCTAGCTCATCAATATCAGATTTGGTGGCAAATAAACATGCACTTTTCAATTTAATTTCAGAAGCAACACTAGATGGTTTATTATTAGGCTTCATTTGTTGCTCAAATTCTTTTGCCACAATTTGATTTTCACTCTTATTCTTCTCCTGTTTTGCTTTATTAGATCTATTAATATCATCTTTCAAAATGGAATCAGGAGTCATAGGAAGCAAAGTAATACGTTTATCCTTATGAACAAGAGTATACTGATTGTTTCTACCATGGTGTACAATTTTTTTTATCAAATTGCCATGGTCGACCAAGTAATAAGGAACATGCTTGCATAGGTACCACATCACAATCAACATAATCAGCATATGTAGAGATACTAAAATGCACATAAACAGTACGTGTTACCTTAACCTTGCCACTGTTATTGAACCATTGGATGTAGTAAGGATGTGGATGTGGTCTTGTGGTGAGAGATAGCTTCTCCACCATCTCCATGCTAGCCAAGTTGTTGTAGCTCCCTCCATCTATAATGATGCGCACAGAACGTTCCTTCACAACTCCCTTCGTATGGAACAAATTATGCCTCTGATTTTGCTCAGCTTTTGTGACCTGCACACTCAAAACACGTTGAGCAACTAAACATCCATACCTGTCAGCGTCTTCAGGAGCCATGTATTGCGTCTCATGATCAGAATCATCTCCACCATGTTCTTCACTTGTAATAAGAGCCAAAGTCTCCTCATCATAGTCACTAGCGGACTCATACCCACCATCCTCAGTAGCAATCATCACACAGTGAGATTTGCATTCTCGCGCATAATGTCCTCTTCCATTACAACGACGAAAAATAATATCACTTGTGTGCCCTGTTGATGCCATGGAAGAAGAAGAGCTCTGTGCAGGCCCTACAGGTGTGCTCTTAGCAGATAGTGGTGGTTGTGCCTGCTTTCTTGTATCACGGCTGGAGGTGGCACCTGGTGGAGGTGCTGGTGCAGTGGAAGTAGAAGATGCACGCGGTGTCCATGATGAAGGTTGACCTGCAGAAAAGTTAGTTCGCGCCAATGCCTGTCGATCCTGCACTTCACGTTCTCCTTTACAAGCAAGGTGGAATAAACGAGTGATATTAGTATACTCCTTTTACTCTAGAATGGTTTGAATCTCTCTATTTAATCCACCCATAAAACGTGCAAGCATAGCTTCATTCTCCTCAACAATACCACATCTAATCATGCCATTTTGTAATTCCTGGTAATATTCTGCTACAGAATTTTTCCCTTGTCTTAAACGCTGCAATTTTTGAAGCAATTCATGTTGATAATATGGTGGAAACCAACGAGTACACATAGCAGTTTTCAAAGCAGCTCAAGTAGTTGGAATAGGATATAATCTAGAATGTTCAGACCACCATACACATGCAAAACTAGTGAAAGCACAAACAGTAGCAGCAACCCATCTCTCCTCGGGATATTGTAAACATGTAAAACGTTGTTCAGTTTCTAACTCCCAAGTAAGATATATATCAGGAACATATCTACCCTCAAATGGTGGACTATTCAATTTCAATTTAGGAATATGGTCATTATCTCGCACCTGAGGTGGTGGTGCAGGCCTACCATTGCGAATATATACCTGAGGTCGACCTGGTGGTGGTGGTGCTAGTGGCTCCACGTAGTTCTGATTTTGATCAACCTCATCCTCGTAATAGTCCTCCACCTCTGCAGTAGCAGCAGGAGCTATAGAAGCACCAATAGGAGTAGCAGCGGCACCAGAATTTTGTCCTAGCTCAGTAGGAACACGTTGTGCTCGCCCTACTGTATCACGGCGTAGAGCTGGTTGTGGGAGACGATTGAGTAATTCATCAAACTTGGCGTCCAACTTGGTGTCAATTGACTTCTCAATGTCATCCATCTTCTCCATTGCCTTTCCTAAGCTGACCATCACGTCTTCCACCTATTGACCCAACATTTGATGAAACTTATCATGAAGCTCCTTGTTCGTCATGTTTACCCAGTCAATCTCGTCGGCTTGTGTCCCTGCCATAGTGAGCAGCAATAGAAACAGACAAGACTATGATCCTACAGATTACTGGAATATGGTGGTGGTGGGGTGTCACAAATCCGTCAAGCGAATCTCAAATTCTTACTAGTTCTTACCCAGCAGCAGGTGGTGATCGGCAACCATTGTAGTCAAAACTCTCAAAGATTGGATAGAGTGATTACCAGGGAGAGTCAAACGCACGACGTAGATGTATGTGGAGCTGGGAAGGCTTATAATATGGTAGCTAAAAGGGTCAGCAATAATCAATTCAGAGATGCAAAGTTGAATAAACGCTCAACAACGGTACTGTGTTGGTCCTAGGCTAGACCGTGCTAGAGACGCGAGCCTAGAACACTAACAAAATCACGGCGCGGCACGTAAACAAGGGAGGAGCACGCTCTGAATTTTTTCCCTTTTTACTTTTTTCACCTTTTTTTGCACTTTTTCCTCTTTTTTTTGCTCCGCTACAATTTTTTTCGGAAAAGTCTACAAATGGTCTAAAAACTGCCTAGCCAGAATTTTCCATACTTAATTTTTTTTAAACTGGAACTATTTTTTCCTACTACGGGTAGCACGAAAGTTCGGGAGTCCTACTCTATCACGACTCGGAGTATGGCGTGATCTCGAAACCCAAAACAGAGTAACAAAAATACTGGACTCGAACGAGGACTAGTGGCGGAGATGAATCTGGTGGAACTCGGACTTGTGGCGGAGATGAATCTGGTGGAACTCGGACTGGTGGCGGATATATGTTGCAGGTGGTCTTGGATTGGCATGATGGCGGCGGATATGTGGTGGCGTATATGGACTTGGATTGGCGGTGAATATGTGATGGTGGTATATGGCAGCGGAGATGAAGTTGGTGCGGTGGTGGTATATGGCACCAGCAATGATGATGATGCGGTGGTGATATATGGTAGCGGCGATGTGACAACGTGTGAACAGAACTCGAAATTCTAAAGGACTAGATGCTAAGACCAGCAACTTGACACGATGATGCAACCGCAAATTCAATAAAGCAAATATAGAAAAGTTTATGCAAAGGCTCAAATTGGTTCGGATAGGATGAACTAACCCTAATTTTTTTTGGCTTTTTCGTGGACTATAGGTATGAAAAAATTAGGGTCCACTTGATAGAGGAAAAGGTGTTCGTCTTTTGATGAGATAGTAATTATTGTTTTGGAGGAGTAGACTTTGATCTAAACTACGAAAAACTGTAAAATCTCACCAAGCAACCTGGCTCTGATACCACTTGATAGAGGCAAAGGTGTCCCGTCTTTCGATGAGATGGTAATTATCGTTTTGGAGGAGTAGACTTTGACGATCCGATTACGTACATGCGAGGACGTCGCGCCTTAGCAATCGCTAAACCAACTCCGAGAGGTTATTGACCACGCCGGAGCACGATCAACCTGACCACGAGGGTCCGTTTCCTGCGAGCAAACAAAGAACAAGCAAGAAACTGAGATTGCAATTTGGATACTGCGAATATAAGAGGAAAGCTTTATTAATGAAGGTGGGGTTCTATGACGTCTTGATCTGGTCGTTGAACACAAACGAAGTACGCGAAGTGCAGCTATGGCGAACTTTTAATCTAAACAAAACCCAAAGTCTAAACGGTGCCCTAAGGGCTGTATATATGGAGGAAGAGGGGGGAATTTCGTGGCCCTTGGTGGAGGGGTCCGAAACCAACCCTATATCTTGTTTCCCCACACATACGGTCTCTAAAAATAGCCTATACTTATGTATTTAAAAAATACATGGGCCTGGCCCAATAATAAGGTGATGCAGCACCTAGAATAGCCTGTGGACGAAAGTTATGAAGTTGCATCTTGTATATTTCGTCCAAGGCTTCATGCACTCATTATGGTGGCTTCAACGTCCTGAAATGATCACTTGTAACTCCGTTCTTGTTCCCCTTGCGCATGCCATCATCACCATGCTTGTTCTTGCTCCAATCTTCATCCTTCTTCAAACTAGGCCCTTCATGTGTAAGCAAAACAAATGTATCCAATTTAGGCAGCATCATATTCTCATGAACATTAGAATCATTACCAAGAAACGAAAGTACCTGGTAATTTAATTGGCGTGTGCAAGCTCTAGTAATTGGTCCAGTATGTATAGCAGCAAGGGTTGTGGGTGTAACAATGGTATTGATGTCCTCATCACGTAAAACGATAGCGCTCGTTGGGAGGCAACCCAACTTGTATCTTTTTGCTTTTTGCTTTTCTTGTTGCTTTCAATAAAATACCCAATTATGCCTCTGTTTAGATGTGTTTTTGTGGTTTAAATTAATGTTTGTGCCAAACAAAGCGTTTGTGATTATTTGGGTGATAGTTGATCTTGTTGAAAAACAAAAACTTCTGAACTCAGAAAAATAATTTTCGTAAATCACAGAAACGTACTTTTGCTCTGAATTTTTTATACAATATTTATATACAAATTACCAACATTGTCCTAATTTTCAGAATTTTTGGAGTTACGGAAGTATACTAAGTTCCCTGATTACTAAAGACTGTTTTGTTTTTGACAAATTCTGTTTTCGTTGTGTTATGTGCTTGTTTTAATGATTCTATGGTTTCCTTTGAAGAGTTTTTGCCATGGAAAAGTTAAAATACAATATATATATATATATATATAATACAATAACAAAATATGAATGGGTTTTCAAAAGTACTTAAAGTAGTGATTTGCTTTCTTATACTAACGGATCTCACGAAGGTTTTGTTGAGTTTTGTGTGATTGAAGTTTTCAAGTTTTGGGTGAGATCGCGATGGATGAAGGAATAAGGATTAGCAAAAGGCTAATCTTTGGGATGCCCGAGGCACCCTAAGATAATATTCAAGAAGTATCAAGCAACTAAGCTTGGGGATGCCCCCGAGTGGCATCCCCTCTTTCTTCTAACAACCATCGGTATTTTACTTGAAACTATACTTTTATTCGTCACATATTATGAGCTTTGCTTGGAGCGTCTTGTATGATATGAGTCTTTGCATGTTTTTCTTTGTGTTTTAAGTCATCTATCGTTGCTGGACACACCCAGTTGAGGGTTATGCTATGACTTGTTAGAATTGCTCTCTATGTTTCACTTAAATCTTTATGAGCTATGGAATCGCTCTAGTGCTTCACTTATATATTTTTGAGCATGGTGTGATTTACTATTTTTGAAGAAATGCTCTCATGCTTCACTTAGATTTATTTGAGAGTTAGTAAAATTTTTAAGAAGTTCTCTCTTTCTTCACTTAAATTATTTTGAGAGAAGAAAAAAATTTATGCTCATGCTCTTCACTTAGATTTGTTTGAGCTATCAAAAGAAACATATGAAATTAGTCCCAAAGTGATAGATATTCAAGAGGGATATAATAAAAACTTCCATGAAGATCATTGGACAAAATAAACTTGATTCCTTGTAATAGTTTTGCGATATGATGATAGTGATATGTGAGTCATGTTGATGAGTAATTATGCTTTAGTAAGAATATTGGTGTTAAGATTTGTGATTCCTATGCAAGCACGAAAGTCAATAGTTATGCAATGAAACTACATCCTACTTGTGGTGCATTATTAGGTGTTAGTTATGCTTAATGCTTGCTTATGAGATTTTATGTTTCTTGGTTGGATGCTTCCCAATCTTTTGATAGCCTTCATTTGCACTAAGTATGATCACTACTTGTGCATCCAAAATCCTTTAAACCAGTTTTTGCCACATGAGTCCACTATACCTACCTATATGCGGTATTCTTTTGCCGTTCTAAGCAAATTTGTATGTGCCATCTCTAATTTTCACAATAAATTTCTCTTTTGTGTGCTTGTACTGCTCATGAAATGGTAGGGGGTGGCTGATATATTTCCATGCTAGACGTGTTATTCTCAAGATGAGTGTTTATTCGCTTGTCATTGCACGAGAGTGCGGCAAAGGTATTATGGATGCACAGTCCCAAAATGGAAAATGAATTTACTTTATGTTGTCAAATAATAAATTCCTTGGAAAGTGTTGGTATGGAAGGCACCCGTGGATACGGTTAGCCATGGAAAGTGAAAGTATGGTAGAAAAAGGAATAAACTTTATTTTTTGTTTGGGAACCGCCTATGATATGTCTAGCATGGAAAGTATTGGAAACTACTAGATCATTTTCGTTGACAGGAAAAGCATGCCACCCAAAATATTTTATCTCAATATTTTTTTACTCTGAGCTCTGGCACCTCTACAAATCCCTACTTCGCTCTGCGAAGGGCCTTTTTATTTACTTAAAGCAATTTTTATTTTTACTTGAGTCTCCATCTTCTCTTATAAAGCACCAACTAAGGGGCACTATGATCATACTTGAGCATTGGGTGTAGCTAATATGTGAGTGTGTTTCATGAATGGATCAATGATTGAGCATAATGGGCTACGGATAACTTGCTTTAGTGTTGATATTTTGAAAGACATGGTTGCTTGTTGATAAGCTTGAGTATTAAAGTCTTCATGTCAAAACTAGACTATTGCTTTGAACCATATAAAAGTCCAAATGTCCATGCTACAAAGAAAGGAATATGTGATGAACATGTTAGGCAGCATTCCACATCAAAAATTCTATTTTTATCATTTACTTACTCGGGGACGAGCAGGAATTAAGCTTGGAGATGCTGATACGTCTCCAACATATCTATAATTTTTTATTGTTCCATGCTCTTATATTATCATTCTTGGATGTTTTACAATCATTTTACAGCAACTTTATATCATTTTTGGGACTAACCTATTGACATAGTGCCAAGTGCCAGTTGATGTTTTCTTCTATTTTTTACATCGCAGGAAATTAATATCAAACGGAGTCCAAACACAACGAAACTTTTTTGTGGATATTTTTCTAGACTAGAAGACACGTGTTGGGCCAAGAAAGTACCTGAGGGGAGCTCCGAGGGGAGCACAACCCACTAGGGCACGCCTGGGGGACCAGGCGCGCCCAGGTGGGTTGTGCCCACCTCGGCCGCCTCCCGCACCGCCTCTTTTCTCTATAAATACCCCTATATTCCAGAAACCCTAGGGGAGTCGACGAAAATCAATTCCAGCCATCGCAAGTTCCAGAACCACCAGATCCAATCTAGACACCATCACGGAGGGGTTCATGATCCCCATTCGTGCCTCTCCGATGGTGCATGAGTTCATTGTATACCTACAGGTCCGTAGTTAGTAGCTAGATGGCTTCCTCTCTCTCTCTCTCTCTTGATTCTCCATACAACAGTCTCTTGGAGATCTATTTGATGTAACTCTTTTTTTGTGGTGCGTTTGTTGGGATCCGATGAACTTTGAGTTTATGATCAGATCTATGTTTTTATCCATGAAAGTTATTTGAGTCTTTTGATATCTTATATGCATGATTACTTATAGCCTTGTATTTATTCTTCGAATCTTTGGTTTAGTTAGTGTAGGATCGAAAGTATGTCTAGAGGGGGGGTGATTAGACTACTTGACCAAATAAAAATCTATCCTTTTCCCAATTTTAGTTCTTGGCAGATTTTAGCAACTTTGCACAAGTCAAGCAATCTTAACACAATTCAAGCAAGCATGCAAAGAGAATATGCGCAGCGGAAAGTAAAGCATGCAACTTGCAAGAATGTAAAGGGAAGGGTTTGGAGAGTGCAAACGCAATAGGAGACATGGATGTTTTTGTCGTGGTTCCGATAGGTGGTGCTATCGTACATCCACGTTGATGGAGACTTCAACCCACGAAGGGTAACGGCTGCGTGAGTCCATGGAGGTCTCCACCCACGAAGGGTCCACGAAGAAGCAACCTTGTCTATCCCACCATCGCCGTCGCCCACGAAGGACTTGCCTCACTAGGGGTAGATCTTCACGAAGTAGGCGATCTCCTTTCCCTTACAAACTCCTTGGTTCAACTCCACAATCTTGTCGGAGGCTCCCAAGTGACACCTAGCCAATCTAGGATACACCACTATCCAAGAAGTAAAAAATGGTGTGTTGATGATGAATTTCTTGCTCTTGTGCTTCAAATGATAGTCTCCCCAACACTCAACTCTCTCTCACAGGATTTGGATTTAGTGGAAAGAAGATTTGAGTGGAAAGCAACTTGGGAAGGCTAGAGATCAAGATTCATATGGTAGGAATGGAATATCTTCGTCTCAACACAAGTGTAGGTGGATCTCTCTCAGAAAATGTATGTTGGAAGTGTAGGCATGTTCTGATAGCTCTCTCCACGAATGAAGAGTGGGTGGAGGGGTATATATAGCCTCAACACAAAATCTAACCATTACACACAACTTACCAATCTCGGTGGGACCGAATTGAGAAACTCAGTCGGACCGATTTAGCAAATCATGTGACCGTTAGGATTTTCGGTGGGACCGACATGCAAATCAGTAGGACCGATATGGTTAGGGTTAGGGCATAACGTAATCTCGGTGAGACCGATTACACAAACTCGGTGAGACCGATTTTGGTAATGGACACACAGAGGGTTGGTCAGGCAAACTCGGTGGGACTGATTCGCTCATCTCGGTAAGACCGAAACGTTACGAAAAGGAAACAGAGAGTTTGCATTGTAATCTCGGTGGGACCGATCGCTCATCTCGGTTTGACCGAAACATTACGAATGGAAACAGAGAGATTACAACCCAATCTCGGTGAGACCGAGATCCCTATCGGTGAGACCGATTTGCCTAGGGTTTGTGGCAGTGGCTATGACATCTGAACTCGGTGGCGCCGGATAGGAAGAATCGGTGGGGCCGAGTTTGACTTTTGGTTTGGGTCATATGTGGATATGAGAAAGTAGTTGAGGGCTTTGGAGCATATCACTAAGCATTTTGAGCAAGAAAGTCATTAAGCAACACCTCATCCCTCCTTGATAGTATTGGCTTTTCCTATAGACTCAATGTGATCTTGGATCACTAAAATAGAAAATGTAGAGTATTGTGCTTTGAGCTTGAGCCAATCCTTTTGTCCTTAGCATTTTGAGGGATCCACTTTTCTCATCCATGCCATGCCAATCATTGAGCTTTCCTGGAATATTTATCTTGAAGTAGCATTAGCTCAATGAGATATATGTTGTTAGGAATTACCAAAACCACCCAGGGATAGTTGCACTTTCAATCTCCCCCTTTTTGGTAATTGATGACAACATATAGATCAAAGCTTCGACAAATGATAATAAGATTGAAAAACATTTTCGCTTTGAGAAGTATGTGAAAAGTAAGAGCTCCCCCTAAATTTGTGCATTATTTAAAATTTGCTTTGGACTACAAATGCACAAAGAGTTAGAATCATGGGTTACTCTTGCATGTCACATACATCTTGGTGGAGCGCTCAAAATGATAATAATTAAATACATGCACTCATCACCAAGCAAAGTGAATGATCATGTAGGGATATAGAAGGATAATGTCATCCAACAAGCATTAAGGTAGCATGTGATCAAACACATGATCATCCAAGTATCTCACAAAAGACATAGAGTATTAAGCAAACAAGCAAATAACGAAGTTCAACCACCAAAAAGACAAGAGAGAACAAAAGCAACACTCTCTCTCGAAGCCTATGATCTATACATTTTCTCCCCCTTTGGCAACAAGATACGAAAAAGTTCATAAAAATGCATAGTGCTAAACGACTCTCACGCTTGGTCTTCATGGGATGGGGTAGAGATGGCTCCTTGGACGAAGACTTCTGTTGATGTAGCTGGAGCTGGTGGAGAGGGTGCTGGAGCTGGATGCACTGAAGCTGTAGCTGGTGCAGATGATGTAGCTCTAGTGTCTGGAATAGGCACTACAGCAGATCTCTGTCCTCTGGGCACTCTAGCAAAAGCATCAGTAGTTGAGTTGCCCTTCTTCTCCTCCGCATCCTCCTGAAGTTGCTCAACTGCAATCTGGATCTCAGTCACTTTAACATCAAGAGCATAGAACTTCTGCTCTATGATTCTCTCCAAGTTCTCCTGGTTTTGAGTCAGGGTGGCCAAGCCATTCTCAATCCTCAGAGTGGAGGCAATCAAGTAGCCAAGTTATCTTGCTTGCTCTTCAGGAAAATCTGAGATGCCTCTTCATCAGTTGGCATCTTAGCAGCCTTCTCAGCCCTTGCCTTCTCCTTATTCTCTTGTGCTTGCACAGAAGATGGTTCATTCTCATACATCACAACGGTGTTGTCCTCAAAATCAGGCTAGATGGGCAAGTGTTCCTTGTCCAAGAGATATGTGCCAGTGCCCATCTTGGAGTTTATAACCTCCTGAATCTGTGGGGCATACCCACAACTCCTCTTTTGATCAGCAGCAGTCCTTTTGATTGTTTCCACAATCAGGCTCATGACTTTGAACTTCTGAGGCACATCAAATATATGAAGCAGGTTAATTGCATGGCCTCTGATCATCTTGTGATCACCTGACTTGGGCAGCAAAGTATGCCTTAAAATCCAGTTGATACTGGGCAGTCCTGACAACAGATAGTGTACAGATCCAAACTTGTGTGTCTCAAGTGTAGCATCTGGGATCTCTCTGTACATGTGAGCCATGGAGTTGTGATCTTTCTTCTTCTTGGCATAGACATCCAAGTCATCCTCATTTTCCTTTGGACCATTGATCAATTTAAACCATTCCTCAACTGTTGACTGGTACCTGGTACCCTCAAACATCCATACTATCCTCCCATCTGGGTAGAAATGAGCTGTGGAGTAGAACTGCATAATGAGCTCATCATTCCACTTTGTGAGCTTCTGCCCAACAAAGTCTACTACTCCACAAGACTTGAAACTGTCATAAACTCCAGGATAGTGCTCTTCATTCTTCCTGATATACTCCCAGTCAACCCATCTCATATCACAAACTATGGGCTTCTAGTCAAGCAATACTATCTCATAGAAATCCTGTTGTTCCTTAGTATGGAACCTGTAGTCCACAGCAGTCCTTCTCCTGACAGCATAGGGGTCAGTCAGTCTCCACTGTCTCAGGCCTGCATCCTTCCTGAGCTTCATGTCTTCTGCAACTGGGTGAGCATCACTATGATCTGGGATCTTGGGCTTCAGCTTTCTCAAGAAAAGTGAGTCTTCATCTTCTTCTTTAGCAGCTTCAGGCATTGGGGCCTTGTTCTTCTCTGCAGCTGGAATACTCCTGGTGTTCCTCTTGGGTGCAGACTTCGGTTTTGGAGCAGCAGCTTTGGAAGCATCTTTGGGCTTAGATGGAGCAGCCCCTAACCTTATAGCATCTCCCATCAGCTTTTGAGCTTTAGGTGCTGGTGCAGCAACCTCTTCCTCTTCATCTTCAGAGTCTCTCCTCATAGAGGGCTTGCCAAGTACCTTGGCAGTAGTGGTTCTGACTATCTTCTTCTTCTTTTCTTGGCCAGTAGCTTCATCTTCAAACTCAATGGTGAACTTCATGGTTTCACTAGTGCCAACCTTCCTAGGTTTGGAAGTTGGAATTCTCCTTGCAGGTGCCTTCTTCTGCATTCCTGGCTTGGTGGTAGCAGTTGTGCCATATTCCTTCTTCAGCACTTTCTTCTTTGAGGTGGCCTCATCCTCAGCAGCCACATAGTCCTCATCCTCAGAATCTGAGGTCTTCTTCTTTCTGGCCCTGGTGGCTGCCTTTGTCAAGTTGCTGGGTGTGCTCCTGCTGCCATCATCATAGCTACTAGAGGGACTAGTGCCCTCACTCATCTGAACTTGCTACTCAGACTTAATCTAACTGTCACTCTGATCTAACATGATGCAAACTCTGACACAGACCCTGTGAATAGATATAGATGAGGTAGAGTGGATGAGCATCACCAACTACAGAGGTTTTTGCAAAAGATTGAGTTAAAAACTTAGTTTTAGTTTTTCACAGAAAGCATTTCGGAGCTATCGACTTGTAAACTCGGTGATACCGAAGCAGCTTTTGGAACCTAAATCAGTGAACTCGGTCAGACCGAGTCACAGTTTGGTGGCACCGAGACTGCTAGGGTTTCACAAAGTCCTGAACTCGGTCACACCGATTCGCAATTCTCGGTTAGACCGAGAATCACGTGTGCACTGGCCTGAGCCAAATCGGTGGGACCGATTTGTACAACTCGGTCGGTCCGAGATGAGTTCGACGGAAACCTAACCCTAAATTTTCAATCCAAAACTAATCTATGGAGTGTTTTTGCTGGATAGGAAGATCTCAATCGTGGCAAGATACATGGCAATGCAATGTGCTAGGAATCGGAGTGAGGAATAGCACAAAGTTTCAAATACATACCCTAGTTCGGCCATGGATTTGCTATGGCGGCAACGACGGAGTTAAATCCCGTTGACGGCGGCGGAAACCAGCGGCGGGAGGTCGCTGGCGACGAGGAGGACGATCCAGAGACCCGAGGAGGCAGAGTAGGCAGTGTGCGGGCGAAGAGGTTCGGAAAAATTTCCAAATTCTGGCTCGGGGGTATATATAGCCTGACCCTGTCGGTATGACCGAGTGGAACAACTCGGTGTGACCGAAAAGTTCACATTGGTTGCACCGAGATTGAAATCAACTTAGTGATCTCGTTGTGACAGAAATGGATGGATCGGTCAGACCGAAATGCACAAAGAGGTTTTGGAAGTTTAAGTCTATGACAAATCGGGGACTCCGAGTGCTCCTCACACAGAGTGGTTCGAATCTGACTTGATCAAACTTTGTGATGTAGCATGAATAGAGTTTGAGACAAGAAAAGCATAGATAGCTAAAGAAGGTTCTTAGGCATTCTTGTCCACCCACTTGGCAAAAGAAAAGAAACCAAGCAATCAAAACTACTAGTGTATGTCCTCGAATGAGTAAAATATGCAATCAACATGCTCACACAATAAAATGACAAATGAAATATGTGGCAAAGCATGCACAACCATTCTAGCATCTATCAAGCAATTGGCGAGACTAGGTCATCTATATATGAGTATATTGACTTAGGAGTCAAATGAGAACATTTGATCATAGGACATACTCATCGTTTAAGCATAAGTGGGGTTACCACTTTTACATAAAGCATTGTTGTGTTCACACCATTAGAGTTGCTTTGACTCAATTCTTGGAGTAAAGCTCCCCCTAGATGTGAGATCCCCCCTAAGAGGGATGAACTAACCTTGGGTTTTGTTGATGATGACTTCATGTAGGTGTTGAAGATGTGGATGCTCAATGTTGATGTAGATCATTTCGAGCAATCCTTTGGAGTGAGTTGCACTTTCAATACCTACATGGGTTAGTCCCACAAGGAACAAACAAGGATATCCATAGACATAGAGTGATGCACACACAAGATGATGTCCATGAAAGCATTAGGTTACCTTGTCCCTTATCTTACCAACAAGAGGGTTTGTGACTCCTTGAACTAGTGCAAGATGTGGAAGTTGATTGCACTTGTCCTTGCCAAAATGATATGAGTGAAGTACGTTGGCGGAGTCACCCTCAAGAACTCTCTAGTTCTGTTTCTTCGGGATCTACATCATCTTGATGGGAATCCTTGGAGTTGTAGTTGTACTCGATGAAGTAGAACTTGACGTAGTCTTGGGAACCCACTTGACCAAGGCCTTAGGAGCTTCTTCAAATGCATCAATCTCCTCTTGAAGCTTGTCCTTGCCTTTTTGCTTGTTGTCTTGTGGTGGAAGATCATCTTGAGCTTGTGTCCCTTTGAAGGAAGTAGGATCATACTTCTCTTGTTAGGAACAAACTTCGTCTTGGGGTATTGATCTTCTTCCCACTCAACTCCATTGGCATTGAACTTTCGTTCAAAACCAACACCTTGGTTCTTCCGGTGCCTTCCTTGCTTGCGTACAATTTCCTCGAATTCCTTACTCCCGGCAAGGCTCTTGTAAACACCTTTCTTTATAATTCCCTTCAATAAGCTCAAGTGTAACTTGGCTAAGAGAATCATTAGTGGAATCAAGAGAACTACCAGAAGCAACAACATTGGATTTAGCATGATTATTGTTACTACTAGAGGAAGAATCTTTCAAGTGGATAAGAGTAAACGCTTGGCAATGTAATAAGAACTTTTCTTGCGAAGATCATCATTGATTGCCTTTAAGAACTCATGCTCTTGCTCAAGATTGAGATTTTCAAAGCGTAACTTCTCATGGGTGCTTAAAAGTTCTCGTGATCTTCTAAGATAGTTTCATGAGCTAACTTAAGAGTGTTTAGTTCTTTAGTTAGGTGCTCAATCTTCTCCTTATCATTGTCATTCGTTTTATCTTGATTAGCATGATTAATTGACGTTTCATCATAGTATTCATCACTAGAGTTATCAACAAGTAAATCATCATCACCTAACAAGTCATATTCATCACTATTGAAATCAACATACTCGGGGTGTGATACCTTTGGACCTTTAGCCATGAAGCATCTTCCAAGTCCTTCATTTGGTGAATCAAATATGTCGTAGGAGTTGGTAGACACAAGTGCTAGACCGGCAACACCTTCATCTTGAGTATACTCGGAGTCGGAGTGATAGCTTCTCTCGGAGTCGGAGCCAGATACCCATTCAACAACATGAGCTTGATGTCTTCGTTTTGTGTAGCTCCTTGATGACTTGTCCTACCTTTCTGAATCCTTGCTTCTCCGGGATGTTCTTCGTTCATAACGATCATCTCTACTCCTTCTCTCTCTTGCTGGTGATTCTTCTCTTCTACTTCTTATTTTTGGAGAATCTTCTCTTCTTCTGTAGGTTGCGGTAAACTCATTGGAATAGTGTCCGGGTCTTCCACAATTGTAGCAATTACGCTCACGACTAGAAGATCTTTTGTCATTGTATGACCTTGACTTGGAACTTCTCTCCTTGCTTCTACTCTTGTAGAACTTGTTGAAGTTCTTCAACATTAGGCTCAATTCTTCATTGAATGTTTGTTTCTCACTTGATGATGTGGGAGCTTCACATGAGGCTTTGTAAGCACCACTTGACTTGTTGTGGAGCTCCTCCTTATCCTTGAGTGACATCTCATGAGCAACAATTCTTCCAACGACTTCTGTTGGCTTGAGATCTTTGTAATTGGGCATCATTTGGATCAATGTGCACACGGTATCATATTTTCCATCCAAAGCTCTTAGGATATTCTTGATGATGAATTTGTTGGTCATCTCTTCACTTCCTAAGCCGGCAATCTCATTTGTGAGAAGAGAAAGCCTAGAGTACATTTCAGCGACACCTTCACCATCCTTCATTTTGAACTTGTCAAGCTGACTTTGAAGCACATCCAACTTGGATTCCTTGACGGAGTCGGTACCTTCATGCATATCAATCAAAGTATCCCAAATTTCCTTTGCATTCTCAAGACGGCTGATTTTATTGAATTCTTTGGGGCACAATCCGTTGAAGAGGATATCACAAGCTTGAGCGTTGTATTGCAGCATCTTTAACTCTTTTGCGGTAGCTTCACGGTTTGGTTTTCTCCCATCAAAGAATTCACCTTGCAAGCCAATACACATAATAGCCCAAACAGCGGGGTTATGTCCAAGAATATGCATTTTCATCTTGTGCTTCCAACTAGCAAAATTAGTACCATCAAAGTAAGGACCTCTACGGTGGTAATTTCCCTCGCTAGACGCCATACTCTCCTAGGTTGTGAAACCAAGGCTATGACCACCAAAAGCTATGGAGATCAAAGCAAATGGAGACCAATGCTCTGATACCACTTGTTGGATCGAAAGTATGTCTAGAGGGGGGGTGATTAGACTACTTGACCAAATAAAAATCTATCCTTTTCCCAATTTTAGTTCTTGGCAGATTTTAGCAACTTTGCACAAGTCAAGCAATCTTAACACAATTCAAGCAAGCATGCAAAGAGTATATGAGCAGCGAAAAGTAAAGCATGCAACTTGCAAGAATGTAAAGGGAAGGGTTTGGAGAGTGCAAACACAATAGGAGACATGGATGTTTTTGTCGTGGTTCTGATAGGTGGTGCTATCGTACACCCACGTTGATGGAGACTTCAACCCACGAAGGGTAATGGCTACGCGAGTCCATGGAGGGCTCCACCCACGAAGGGTCCATGAAGAAGCAACCTTGTCTGTCCCACCATGGTCGTCGCCCACGAAGGACTTGCCTCACTAGGGGTAGATGTCGGTGTCAAAACCGGCGGATCTCGGGTAGGGGATCCCGAACTGTGCGTCTAGGCGGATGGTAACAGGAGACAAGGGACACGATGTTTTTACCCAGGTTCGGGCCCTCTCGATGGAGGTAAAACCCTACTCCTGCTTGATTGATATTGATGATATGGGTAGTACAAGAGTGGATCTACCACGAGATCAAGGGGGCTAAACCCTAGAAGCTAGCCTATGGTATGATTGTTGTAATGGTTGTTCGTCCTACGGACTAAAACCCTCCGGTTTATATAGACACCGGAGAGGGCTAGGGTTACACAGAGTCGGTTACAATGGTAGGAGATGTACATATCCGTATTGCCAAGCTTGCCTTCCACGCCAAGGAAAGTCCCATCCAGACACGGGAGGAAGTATTCAATCTTGTATCTTCATAGTCTTGGAGTCCGGCCAATGATGATAGTCCTGCTATCCGGACACCCCTTAGTCCAAGACTCCCTCAGTAGCCCCTGAACCAGGCTTCAATGACGATGAGTCCGACACGCATATTGTTCGGCATTGCAAGGCGGGTTTCTCCTCCGAATAATTCATAGAAGATTGTGAACACCAGGATAGTGTCCGGCTCTGCAAAATAAACTCCACATTCCACCGTAGAGAGAATAATATGTACACAAGTTCAATCTGCTGAAGTATTTTGTGGCATGACGTCACACCATCACCAGGCCTTTACTTGAATCGTTTTTTATTATACCACCTCAGCGCATTTAGCGAAGAGGTTTCCTTGGCACGTCTTGTCGAAGCAGAGATCGTGTTCCCCTCATTCCGGGATTCCCATCAATACAGACGTGGATAACCCAATCGTGCCCATTGCCACGCCCCCTCTATCGGAGGCGAGTCCTGAACGGTCACGGGGACGGCTCTTGGTATTCTCCCCCTTTATAATGGGACCAAGGCTCATTTCTTTTCTTCAATCCTCAATCGAATCTACTCCTCGCCCCGAGTTCCAACACCCAGAGCCCCAGATTCGAGTGCTTCGGACCTTCAACAATGTCCGGCTCCGACCTACAGGGCAGGTGGATGCCCTCCTCCGTCACGGAAGAGGACGTGCTAAAGCTGCGAGAGGCCAAGTACCTGACTTACGAGATTTCGCATAGGTTGCCTGCCAAAGGCAAGTCGTTCCCACCCCCGAGCCCGGCGAGTATGTCGTGTTTGTGTCCCACCTCCGTCGGGGCTTAGGCTTCCCGACGGATCCTTTTGTGAGAGGGCTCATGTTTTACTACGGGTTGGAACTCCACGACTTGGCTCCGGAGTCCATCCTCCATATCTCTTCATTCATTGTCGTCTGCGAAGCCTTCCTCCGCATTACCCCTCACTTCGGCTTATGGCTCAAGACCTTCAACGTGGAGCCGAAGATGATCGAGGGGAGTCAAGTAGAGTGCGGCGGGGCGGTTGTAAGCAGAAGGGCCGACGCTCCATGGCCCGAGGGCTCTTTCCAGGAGGAGCTCGGCTTGTGGCAGCAGGAGTGGTTCTACATAACCGCTCCCAGGGGCAGCAGGCAGAAGCCGCCGCCCATCTTCCGCTCGGGCCCTCCACCACGGCTGATGTCATGGGTCAACCAAGGGCTCAACTGGGGGCCGTCAAAGGACGTACCCCAATTGCAGGGCCGGATTCGAGACCTCCAGGAGAGGTAGATCAATCTGGTCGTGGTGATGCAGGTTATGCTGATTCGGCGTCTCCTGCCCTGCAAGCGTCGCCCCCTCCGTCTATGGGAGTTCAATCCCGAGGGGCCGCGAGCTCTCCAACACTTCATGGGTACGACACCCGTGGAGATGTATAAATTGTTCTTCGGGTCACAAGAGATGTGTCCGGAATTGACCGAGGATTCCGGCCTAAGCTGCAATCGCCCGGATACTCAGGTAAGTGGCCCCGCGTCTGAACACACCGTTTGCTTACACCTTCTTGAATTTGCCTTTTAACCCATCGTCTCTTGAATAGGAGTGGATAGCGCAAGCGAAACTGATACGGTGTTCGGCCCCCCTCCCGGAGACCGTGCCGGATCCCGTGCTGGTCAGGATGCTGAAGGTTGCGCCTTCAGAGGATGGCGAAGGGGCGAACAGGGACACCACCGCCTCTACCAAGGAGGCTTTGGAGGAAGGAGGGATCGAGAATCCCTCCTTCCAAGGGGAGAAGAGGACCGCCTCCGAAAACCCGGAGGCCAAGGCCTTCAAGCGGGGGAAGAGATCTTCACCAAAGGGTCCTGCGTCCGGGGAGGCCCCGGCCACACTATCTCCCCTAAGGAATCAGCCCTCCAGCGAGCCGTAAGTAGAAAAAGGGGGGTTATGTAATAAGAGACATCCCTATGTTTGCTTCTAAGGATAACCGAAGTTTTTACCTTGTAGTTCGGATCTCCGTCCTTCTCAGATGAGCTCATCTTTGGGGGACCTTCGTCCGGAGATGGTGGAGAGCGAGACGCCTCCATCCGCCGCACCATCAGGTGGGGCGGACAAACCTGAGGTGTCATCATGGAGGGTATCCCCGAGTCCGGCGGGGCCGAAGAGTTCGGCACCGGATGGTGTGCGGCTGGGGGAACTGAAGGATCTGCTTGAGAGGGCGTCTATCTCAGAAGATCACCGTACGTTGATGAGTATGGTGATTGGAAGAATTTCGTCCGCCGAAGGCGGGTTGCCTGATGCCGTCAGAAGCTTGCTAGCGGGGTTTGAGGTACGTAAAAATGGCGTACCTTTTGACAGTTTTGCACATAAAGTGCGCCCTGTATAGATAGTAGCCCATGGGACTCGGTAGGTTGTCCAGAGCGACAGCGTGCCGAGGATCAAAATCGCAGGTATTGATTTTCGCCTTTCCCATGCAGGTGGCTGATAGTCCGGTGGCCAGCCGGACTGATGGAGTTGCCGAACTAAAGCGGCAACTTGACGTTGCGGATGCGGACATCGCACTGGTCAATAAGCGACTTGACGAGTCACAAGGTATGTTTTTCTTCATGGTCACCTAGTAAGGGAGCCGAAACCCACTCCTTACAATATGTGTGCTTAATGCAGATGGTGCCGCTGCTGTGGAGAGCCTTCGGGCAGAACTTGCTCGAACCAAGGCGCAGGCCAGAAGGAGTGATGCGGCTGCCTCGAGGGCGGCCGAAGAGTTAGAAGCCGAAAAGGCTGCTCACTGCCGAATTAGGGAGCAGATGGCCGAAATGGCCGTGAAGTTGAAAGATATTACCGACTGCTATGAGGTTCTTGAAAAAGAACGCCGAGCGGAGCAAGAAGGCCTGAAGAAGGCCACCGCCGAAGCCAAGGATGCCCGTTCTGCAACGAGGGCTATAAAGGAGGAGCTGCGCCAGGCCGGAGATATTGTGGCTGGCAAGCCCTTTCTGCTGCGCAGGAGGTTTACTGATCCGAAGTACGCTCAGCTTGGCCAGCTGTGGGGTCCAGAGGATCCTTATATGGACTTAGCGGCGAGTGCGGCAGATGCTGTTGTGCACTTCCGAAGTCAAAAGGATCACGAGACGGAAGAGCTTTTTTGGTCTCAATTCCATAGTCCGGAGCGTTCACTTCTGTTGACCGATCGGTTGGCTGAGTGGGCTGAGCTGAATAGATTGTCCGGACTTGCCATGACGGATATAGTGGCTCATGTCTGGCCGGATAAGCCCAAGCCGAAGAGTTATTTTGGCTTATTGCAGCAATTCCTTGGGGCGGTGCCGCATATCAAGGCGATGAAGCGGTCGGCCTGCATAGAGGGTGCACGGATGGCCCTCGCCCGTGTGAAGACATACTGGACGGAGATGGATGCCACCGCTGTTGCGATCCAGGGTTCGGACGAGAGCCGGTTACCCGCCGAGCACTATTTTGGGGAAGTTCTGCGTGGTGCTCGTGTAATAGAGTCGCAGTGCTCAAAAATGTAATGTTCAAATGAACTTTATGATTTATAAAACGTTGTTTGTAATATAAGCGCCTTTTGTACTTGTGCGTTCAAGTATTGAAATATCTCCTGTGCGGCCGTTAATGTATACTTGTGTATAACCTGAAAGATGGCAGTCTTCGGCTTCAGCCCCCACGCACATAGTGCGGGGGTGTTTGCGAAATAGTGCATTTTCACACTTAATCCAACGTCTTGGTCCTGTTAAGGAGGTGGTAGCGTAGCAAACGAGGCAACCGGACTATAATGCTTTATCACTTTCACTTAGCCATAAGAGTTCGAAGGTGGGGCTACAATATAGCCCCTAGGGGCACCGTGCTCTCCGTATTTGGGGCGCGTGTGTGCCTGACCGGGAAGCGGTCCTTCGTCAAAGCGGAGGAATTCTAAACATTCCAGAGGTCAATCGAGTGGTTGACCAGTCTCTCGCTACATCAGGACAGTCAGTTTTCGGCTTTCTCTACTGAGGTGCTCACCCGGCCGAACCGGGGCACAATCACAGTAGTTCTCCTGGTGCCGCGTTAGGCGATGATACGGAACGTAATGCAGCAAAACACAGGAGCCGGGCAAACCCAACATTTAACCAAAGACATGATTCGGAGCTGGTGCATATAAGGCCTAACTCGAGACGCCGGACACTCCCTGAGGTGTTCGGTCTTTATGATGACGGGCAGATCAATGCCCTAAGCCCCTAGTGTCCAGGTACACGCAAGGTCCTCTGACGCTGCCGATGCCAAAACGTCAGCCTCCTCTCTGGTTATGATGAGAAACCAGGGGATGTATAGCAACAAGAGACAGTAAAAAAGGGTTACGCAGGGTCTTAATCCGAAAAGAATCCTTGCAACGGGTCCCTACTGCACGTCTGCGCCTGTGTCTCCGTTGTGCTGTATCCTGGACGGGTGTAACACGTTGTTCATCTGTAAAAGAGAGGAACTTAGTTTGAAAAGTAATCATGTCAAAAAATGTATTTAAAACAAAGCATGAATAAATGAATAAAGTTGAGCTTTTATTGGCTCCTTATTGCTCATACGCACAGCCCCTTGTAAAGGGGTGTGCGGCTAGGGAGCCCCTAGCTTATTTATGCCGGACTCGTCTAGCCGTGTCCGGGGTCTTTAACGACCTTTTAGTGAGATGATGCCGTGTGGACCGGGCATTTTAAGTGTAAGAGATGTGTAGTGAGGTATTGCGTTAAAGCGGACAAAAGCTTCGTGCCCCAATAGTGCTTGATGGCTACTTTTGAATGGGCGACATGAAAGATTAGCTTTTCGCGTCGGAAGTTGTCGGGTGACCCGAACACAACTTCTAGTAGTAAGGAGCCTGTGCACTTGGCGTAAGGGCCTGGTGTCACTCCTTTAAAGGAAGTGCGGCTTTGTCGAATTTTGGTAAGGTCTATCCCCATCTTGCGGACTGTGTCCGGATATAGCAGGTTTAAATCGCTGCCGCCATCCATTAGGACTTCTGTAAATTGTAATCCGTTGATTATAGGATCCAATATTAGAGCAGTCCATCCTGCGTTTCGAATACTTCTGGAATAGTCCAGGTGGTTGAAAGTGATTGGTTTTGACATCCAATCTCGAGGTTCCGCCGGGGTGGACCGTGCGACACCTACTTTGGCGGGTGCCGCACTGTTGTTCTGTATTATCACATGAAGTGAGTTTACTGTTTTGACTTCTTGTGGGAAAGTCTTTTGTTTTCCGGCGCTCTGCTGGTGGGGTTCGTCATCATCATCGCTTGGCGCGTCGAGCCCCTTGTGTTCGGCATTGAGTCGGCCGGACTGTTTGAAGACCTTCCGGAGGGTGGTTTGCAGGCCTTCCGGAGGTACTGTGGATTTGACATATCCGATCCAAAATTTTGTTTAAGTTGGATAGGTCGTCACTGTTGTCCTTAAGAGGCAGTGTTTTGTTGTTCGGCCGCGAGCTTTTTAATCCGGCGTTGACCGCCGTGTTCTTTTGGCTTTTTTCTTTATTTCGGCACTGGTCCTTTCTGCGCCGTGATTTTCCGTTTCCATCTCTGATCTCAGATGTACTCGGGTCGCTGGTGCTGTATCTCGCTAGCCAGCTGTCTTCCCCCGCGCAAAAGCGGCTCATGAGGCTTGTTAGCGCGGCCATTGTTCTCGGCTTCTCTTGGCCGAGGTGTCTGGCGAGCCATTTGTCTCGGACATTATGTTTAAAAGCTGCTAAGGCTTCGGTGTCCGGACAGTCGACTATTTGGTTCTTTTTGGTAAGGAACCTGTTCCAGAATTTGCGCGCTGACTCTCCGGGCTGTTGAGTTATGTGACTTAAATCGTCTACATCCGGAGGGCAGACATAAGTCCCTTGAAAATTTGTTCTAAACGCGTCCTCGAGCTCTTCCCAACTTCCAATAGTATTTTCTGGGAGGCTTTTGAGCCAATGCCGAGCTGGCCCTTTGAGCTTGAGGGGTAGATATTTTATGGCGTGGAGATCATCTCCTCTAGCCATGTGTATGTGCAGGATGTAATCCTCAATCCAGACTCCGGGGTCTGTTGTTCCGTCGTATGCCTCTATGTTTACGGGCTTGAATCCCGCTGGAAATTCATGATCCAGCACCTCGTCGGTGAAACATAGTGGGTGTGCGGCACCCCTATATTTAGGCGTGCTGTTATCTTCGAACATGCGGCGTGTTGTGTTGCTTCCTGGGGCCCTCTTTTTTGGCCCATAGATGGACCTGACCGGACCATCCGTTTTGCGAGGATATTTATATGTGTCATGTGCTGGCTTATGTGCGGCGCCGCTTGCCGCTCCTGGCCTGTCATCTGGTCGTCTATCCGGCCAGGCAGCCTCTTTACTTTTTGCCTGTGGGGGCTCTATGGCCTCCTCGTCGAATTCTGGCAGCAGCTTGTGCTTCGGGTAGCTCTTTGTTTGGTGGCCATTGCCATATTTGTCCGCGGTCTTGAGTACTATGCTCCACCTCATTCTGAGTATGTCTTCCGCTGTTTTGAGCTTCCGTTTTTCCTTCTTCAAACTTCTTGCAGTGGCGACAAGCTTTTTTTTGGAGGTTCTTGCGCTCCGGTGGTGTGTCCGGCGTGGGATCGTCCGGACTGTTGTTTTCGCCGAGGATGAACTGGTCATCCGGTTCGTCCTGTTCTGATGGCTGCTTGGTTGCATGCTCGTCGCCCATTGGTTTGCCCTGCTCTATGGCTGGGTCATTATGGGTGTTGTTGTTATCGAGGCGGGACTTGGGGCGGCGCTTGCGTCACTGTTTTGGTTGTTTTTCGGATGAATTGTCCTTCGCCGTGTCCCGTTGTTCCTCGTTATCGCTCCCCTTTGGAGTGTCCACCATATATACATCATGAGTTGAGGTGGCCTTCCAGTGCCCCGTAGGCGCTGGTTCTTGATCGTCTCCGGCGTCGTCGTCCATACCGTTGATGTCTTCGGAGTTGTAGTCTTGCATGTCGGTTAGATCGTCGACAGTGGCTATAAAGTGGGTGGTGGGTGGGCTTTGAATTTCTTCGTCGTCCGCATCCCAACCATCCTGACCGCAGTCCGGCCAGGGCTCTCCTGATAACGAGAGATGCTTTAGCGAATTCAGGATGTCGCCAAAGGGTGAGTGCTGAAAGATGTCCGCGGCGGTGAACTCCATGATCGGCGCCCCATCGGATTCGATTGGAAGGGGCGCCGGAGGTTCGGAGTCCGACAAGGAGTCCGGCACCTCGGAGTCACGGGCTTTATAAGGGACAAGGTCGGTATTCGGCTCCATCGCCGTGGGAGTTGCAGCTCCCGGGGCGGTGTCCAGCCACCTGTCCTCGATCTGCGCGATCGGCTCCGAATTATGGGTCAGAGCGGACTCGTGTGCGGCCTCCAGGGTACTGTCCGGCGGCAGAGCTAAATCATGCCCATCGTGACAGTGCGGCACGCTCGGCTGCGGCTCTAATCCATCGAAGATCAAGTCTCCGCGGATGTCAGTCGTGAAGTTTAGGCTTCCAAATCTAACCTGATGGCCAGGGGCGTAGCTTTCGATCTGCTCCAGATGGCCAAGTGAATTGGCCCGCAGTGCAAAGCCGCCGAACACGAAGATCTGTCCGGGGAGAAAAGCCTCACCCTGGACGGCGTAGTTGTTGATTGAAGAAGCCATCAAGCCTATCGGTGACGACATAGAGGAACTGTCAATGAAAGCACCAATGTCGGTGTCAAAACCGGCGGATCTCGGGTAGGGGGTCCCGAACTGTGCGTCTAGGCGGATGGTAACAGGAGACAAGGGACACGATGTTTTTACCCAGGTTCGGGCCCTCTCGATGGAGGTAAAACCCTACTCCTGCTTGATTGATATTGATGATATGGGTAGTACAAGAGTGGATCTACCACGAGATCAAGGGGGCTAAACCCTAGAAGCTAGCCTATGGTATGATTGTTGTAATGGTTGTTTGTCCTACGGACTAAAACCCTCCGGTTTATATAGACACCGGAGAGGGCTAGGGTTACACAGAGTCGGTTACAATGGTAGGAGATCTACATATCCGTATCGCCAAGCTTGCCTTCCACGCCAAGGAAAGTCCCATCCGGACACGGGACGAAGTCTTCAATCTTGTATCTTCATAGTCTTGGAGTCCGGCCGATGATGATAGTCCGGCTATCCGGACACCCCCTAGTCCAGGACTCCCTCAGTAGATCTTCATGAAGTAGGCGATCTCCTTGCCCTTAGAAACTCCTTGGTTCAACTCCACAATCTTGTCGGAGGTTCCCAAGTGACACCTAGCCAATCTAGGAGACACCACTCTCCAAGAAGTAACAAATGGTGTGTTGATGATGAACTCCTTGCTCTTGTGCTTCAAATGATAGTCTCCCCAACACTCAACTCTCTCTCATAGGATTTGGATTTGTTGGAAAGAAGATTTGAGTGGAAAGCAACTTGTGAAGGCTAGAGATCAAGATTCATATGGTAGGAATGGAATATCTTGGTCTCAACACAACTGTAGGTGGTTCTCTCTTAGAAAATGTATGTTCGAAGTGTAGGCATGTTCTGATGGCTCTCTCCACGAATGAAGACTGGGTGGAGGGGTATATATAGCCTCCACACAAAATCTAACCGTTACACACAACTTACCAATCTCGGTGGGACCGAATTGAGAAACTCGGTTGGACCAATTTAGCAAATTATGTGACCGTTAGGATTTTTGGTGGGACCGACATGCAACTCGGTAGGACCGATATGGTTAGGGTTAGGGCATAACGTAATCTCGGTGAGACCGATTACACAAACTCGGTGAGATCGATTTTGCTAATGGACACACAAAGGGTTGGTCAGGCAAACTCGGTGGGACTGATTCGCTCATCTCGGTAAGACCGAAACGTTACGAAAAGGAAACAGAGAGTTTGCATTGTAATCTAGGTGGGACCGACCGCTCATCTCGGTTTGACCAAAACGTTATGAATGGAAACAGAGAGATTACAACCCAATCTCGGTGAGACCGAGATCCCTATCGGTGAGACCGATTTGCCTAGTGTTTGTGGCAGTGGCTATGACATCTGAAATCGGTGGCGCCGGATAGGAAGAATCGGTGGGGCCGAATTTGACTTTTGGTTTGGGTCATATGTGGATATGAGAAAGTAGTTGAGGGCTTTGGAGCATATCACTAAGCATTTTGAGCAAGAAAGCCATTAAGCAACACCACATCCCTCCTTGATAGTATTGGCTTTTCCTATAGACTCAATGTGATCCGGGGTCACTAAAATAGAAAATGTAGAGTCTTGTGCTTTGAGCTTGAGCCAATCCTTTTGTACTTAGCATTTTGAGGGATCCACTTTTCTCATCCATGCCATGCCAATCATTTAGCTTTCCTGAAATATTTATCTTGAAGTAGCATTAGCTCTATGAGATATATGTTGTTAGGAATTACCAAAACCACCCAGGGATAGTTGCACTTTCAGTTAGGCCAACTAAATCGACTTTTCTTGCCATAGGAAGAGGTGCTTTGTGATGGGTTCGCTCTTACGGTGCATGATCCCAGTGACAGAAGGGGAACCAACACGTATGTATCGTTGCTATTAAGGATAACAAGATGTGGTCTATTTCTACATAAGTAGATCCTGTCTACATCATGTCATCGTTCTTATTGCATTACTCCGTTTCTCCATGAACTTAATACACTAGATGCATGCTGGATAGCGGTCGATGTGTGGAGTAATAGTAGTAGATGAAGGCAGGAGTCGGTCTACTAATCTTGGACGTGGTGCCTATATAACGATCATTGCCTGGATATCGTCATGATTATTTGAAGTTCTATCAATTGCCCAACAATAATTTGTTTACCCATCGTATGCTATTTTTCTTGAGAGAAGCCACTAGTGAAATCTACGGCCCTTGGTTCTCTTCTTAATCATATTTGTCTTCGAGATCTATTTTTATTTGCTTTTATTTCCATATCTATTAATCCAATAATACAAAAATACCTTGCTACAATTTTTATTTATTTATTTTATCTCGCGTTCCCACGATATCTATTTATCCAAACTACTACAATTTTACCTATCTTTTTACCCGTGAGGGATTGACAACCCCACTCTTACGTCGGGTTGCAAGTATTTGTTCTTTGTGTGCAGGTGTTGTTTACGCGGTGTCGCGTGGTTCTCCTACTGGTTCGATAACCTTGATCTTATCACTGAGGGAAATACCGACCGTTGTTGTGCTGCATCGTCCCTTCCTCTTTGGGGAAATACCGACGTAGTTCAAGCCAACATCACCCCTACCTCTAGAGCATCGCCGTGCAAGCCCAACCACATATCATGTGGAGGTTGAGGAGCTGATGGCGGTCGATGATGCGATGGCCGTTGTGTGTGTTGACCCTGAGGAACACATCGCCTCTGCCGCCTCCGTCTTGGGGTAGGCTCTAGCCCAGATGAAGTGCCCCAGCGACTACCCCCAGGACTTACCAAGTATGATCTCACCAGCTCAACCTTAACAATACCAGTTGCAATGGCTCTGTTTTGTACGGTTGATGTATCAGGCATGTTCGTGCCTTGTAATTTTTAGTACTGCACACTGTGTGATGTTCAAGTATTAACTGTCCAGCTCAATTTCACCAATACCAGCAACAAACTTACAATTCATGACTCAGGATGTTGTTAAGCCTGTTGTAATTAACACTTGTATCCATTTTTTAATCTGTCCCTTTGCTACTGTGCCACTCTCCGCAATGAAGATATCACTAGAGATGTTGTCGTTTTATTTCCATTTGCTATTTTTGGTGTATGCTAACCCTGTTATACTTAACATGCCTTTCCATGTACTTACGTAGGGCCATAACGGGTGTTGTTGTTGTCTACCATCGAGGTTAGCTGCACCCCATATATTACTGTATTTCACATCATTTGTGCAATTACAATTTAACTTCTAACATTTATTGGTTGTCTGCAGGTACACATGTCAGTGGCACTGATCCACGCTTCGACCCGGAGGAACACCGCGCCTCCACCTCCACTGACTTGGGACGGGCTCTGGCCGAGATGAAGTGCCCTAGCAACTACCCCCGCAGGACTTACCAAGTATGAACTAACCAGTTCAATCTTACCAGTACCAGTTGCAATGGCTATGTTTTGTATGGTTGATGTATTAAGCATGTTGTAGAAAATAGGCCTAACACGTCTTAGCTATTTTTCATGTCCTTTTATAGACAACTGGGCCATTCTCTGCTCTGGCGGCACTTGCCTTGTGATGTTTAACTCTATTGATTGCATTTTTATTAGTACCAGTTTCAATGGCTATGCTAGGATGCCTATAGTTAGACATGCCTTGTTATTTTCGTTACCGCACACTGTCTGATGTTCAAGTATTAACTGTCCAGCTCAATTTCACCAATAGCAGCTACAAACTTACAAAACATGACTTAGGATGTTGTTAAGCCTGTTGCAATTAACAGTTGTATCCATTTTTTAATATATCCCTTGGCTACCGTCCTACTCTCCGCAATGAAGATATACCAGACATGTTGTCGTTTTATTTCCATTTGCTATGTTTGGTGGATGCTGAACCTATTACAGTTAACATGCCTTTCCATGTACTTACGCAGGGCCATAACGGGCGATGCTATTTTTGTCGTCGAGGTTAGCTGCATCCCATGTCTTACAGTATTTTACATCATTTGTGCAATTACAATTTAGCTTCTAACATTTACTTGCTTCTTGTAGGTACACATGTCAGTGCCACTGATCCATGCTTCGACCTGGAGGAACACCTCGCTTTCGCTGCGGTAGACTTGGTGCGGGCTCTTTCCCATATGAAGTGCCCCAGCAACTACCCCTCAGGACTTCCCAAGTATGAACTAGCCAGTTGAATCTAACAAGTACCAGTTGCAATGGGCATGTTTTGTACGGTTGATTTATTAAGCATGATTTAGTAAACACGCCTAACCCGTCTTATCTATTTTCCCTACCTTTTTATAGATGACATGGCCATTCTCTGTTGCAGCAGCACCTGCCTTGTGATGTTTAACATTGTCAATCTTATTTCTATTAGTACCAGTTTCAATGGCTATACTAGTTGTCTGTAGTGAAATGTGCCTGTTGGAGTAAACAATTCTATCCATTTTTTTAATCCATCCCTTTGCTACCGTGCTACTCTTTCGCAATGAAGATATCACACAACAGATGTTGTTGTTTTATTACCTTTGCTATTTTTGGTCGATGTTAGCCCTATTGTAGTTAACATTGCCTTTCCATTTACTTACATACGGAGCAATATGAGTGAATATATATTCTACTCTAAACTAAATACTTGTACTTAGGAACGAAGGTAGTTGTATTTTACAACATTTGTGCAATCGTACTTTAGCTTCTAACATTTACTGGTTGCCTGTAGGTACATATATCGGTAGTACTAATCCACACTTCAATCCCTTTTGTGTATGGGGCAATGAGATATTCGTTAACAAGCGTCAAGTGAGGAAACTAAGAAAGATTGCTAGGCGAAAGAGATGGGTGATGGGAATTAAGCTCTTTATTTACACTTTGTCCAAGACAACAGTGAACTTTAGGATGGTAAGTAATGTGTTGCCTATTCCCCCTGCCCACAACGAGGTACTCTATTAGACATGGGTATCTGAAACTTTTCTCTTTTCAGTTGTTTTCAATTTACTAATGATTACCTTGCAAACTACATGACCGGAGTGGAGGCAACTAAGGTTAAAGTATATAGTTAATACTATCATGATAATGGTCTAGACGTCTTCCTGAAGGCGGTGAAGGATGGGCGGGCGATCGTCACAAGGGGATGGGAAAAAAGTTGTTCGTGCCTATGGCATGCAGGAGGGCACATTTTGGGCATTTCGCTTCTTCAACACCATCGGCAGCCAAAATGATTTACACTTGTCTCTTCACCTTTACTGCCTCTAAATATTGTGGTTCATCATAGTTAATTGCTGCCTAATCCTGTAATTCCCGAACATATTGTACTAAGAATTTTATTTATGGATAGGTTGTTGAACCATTGTGCTTAGAATTTGAATACCACGTTTCATATTTCAAAAATTCAAATTCAAATAATACATTACAGGGAAAAATTAAATTAAATAGGAGCGAATAAAATAATGTACACATGGTTGGAAAGAAAACAACATGTGTGATGGAAAAGTAGAGAACAGACGGTTCTTTGATGTGAAATGTTTGCGATGGTCGGCGGACGCACACAGGGTTTCCTCTCATATGTGTGTGCAATTCATGGTAATACGACAGACGTTTCAAACCTGTAAGCGTGTGTAATACTGCAGAAAAAGAAGATGATGCATATATGGAGCCTATGTGTGATAGGAATACCTATCGCACACAGTTATGAAAATTGACACGTTGGCGATAGTAGAGGCACCGCACACATTTTATATTTTTGAACTGTGTGCGATAACGTACCCATCGCAAACACATCGGTAGATTAAATGTTTTTGATATCCACCTTTTACACACGACTATAGCGGCGTAATCATTTTGGATGTCTCTCGAATAAGAAACATAACATTGAGACGTAACGTGTGGGATGTTGGGGAACATTGCAGAAAATAAAAAATTTCCTAAGGTTTCACCAAGATCCATCTATGAGTTCATCTAAGCAACAAGTGATAGGAGTGCATCTACATACCCTTGTAGATCGTGAGCGGAAGCGTTCAAGAGAACGGGGATGATGGAGTCGTACTCGCCGTGATCCAAATCACCGATGACCAAGTGCCGAACGGACAACACCTCCGCGTTGAACACATGTACGGAGCGGATGACGTCTCCTCCTTCTTGATCCAGCAAGGGGAAGGAGAGGTTGAGGAAGAAGGCTCCAGCAGCAGCACGACAGCGTGGTGGTGGTGGAGAGGCAGTACTCCGGCAGGGCTTCACGAAGCTCTTAATGGAGGAGGAGAGGTGTTGGGGAGGGGAGGGGCTGCGCCTTGGATGTGGTGTGCAGCCCTCCCCTCGCCCCTCTATTTATAGGGGAAAGGGGAAGGGGGCCGGCCCCCTCTAGATGAGATCTAGAGGGGGGCGGCGGCCAAGGGAGGGGGCTTGCCCCCCAAGCAAGGGGGGCGCCCCCACTAGGGTTTCCCCCCCAACCCTAGGCACATGGGCCCAAGGGGGGGGGCGCGCCCAGCCATACAGGGGCTGGTTCCCTGCCCACTACGGCCCATGAGGCCCTCCGAGAGAGGTGGCCCTTCCCGGTGGACCCCCAGAACCCCTCCGGTGGCCCCGGTACAATACCGATATGCCCCCGAAACTTTCCGGTGATCGTATGACAACTTCCCATATATAAATCTTCACCTCTGGACCATTCCAGAACTCCTCGTGACGTCCGGGATCTCATCCAGGACTCCGAACAACATTCGGTAATCACATACAAGTCTTCCTAATAACCCTAGCGTCACCGAACCTTAAGTGTGTAGACCCTACGGGTTCGGGAATCATGCAGACATGACCGAGACAGCTCTCCGGCCAATAACTAACAGCGGGATCTGGATACCCATGTTGTCTCCCACATGTTCCACGATGATCTCATCGGATGAACCATGATTCGAGGATTTAAGCAACCCCGTATACAATTCCCTTTGTCAATCGGTACGTTACTTGCCCGAGATTCGATCATCGGTATCCCAATACCTCGTTCAATCTCGTTACCGGCAAGTCACATTACTCGTACCGTAATGCATGATCCCGTGACCAAACACTTGATCACTTTGAGCTCATTATGACGATGCATTACCGAGTGGGCCCAGAGATACCTCTCCGTCACACGGAGTGACAAATCCCAGTCTCGATCCGTGTCAACCCAACAGACATTTTCGGAGATACCTGTAGTGCACCTTTATAGTCACCCAGTTACGTTGTGACGTTTGGTACACCCAAAGCAATCCTACGGTATCCGGGAGTTACACGATCTCTAGCAAACGAACTACATGATCTTGTGCTATGCTTAGGATTGGGTCTTGTCCATCACATCATTCTCCTAATGATGTGATCCCGTTATCAACGACATCTAATGTCCATAGTCAGGAAACCATGACTATCTGTTGATCAACGAGCTAGTCAACTAGAGGCTTACTAGGGACATATTATGGTCTATGTATTCACACGTGTATTATGATTTCCGGATAATACAATTATAGCATGAATAAAGACAATTATCATGAACAAGGAAACATAATAATAATATTTTATTATTGCCTCTAGGGCATATTTCCAACAGTCTCCCTCTCGCACTAGAGTCAATAATCTAGTTACATTGTGATGAATCGAACACCCATAGAGTTCTGGTGTTGATCATGTTTTGCTCGCGAAAGAGGTTTAGTCAACGGATCTACGACATTCAGATCCGTATGTACTTTGCAAATATCTATATCTCCATCTTGAACATTTTCATGGATGGAGTTGAAATGACGCTTGATGTGCCTGGTCTGCTTGTGAAACCTGGGCTCCTTGGCAAGGGCAATAGCTCCAGTGTTGTCACAGAAGAGTTTGATCGGCCCCGACGCATTGGGTATGACTCCTAGGTTGGTGATGAACTCCTTCACCCAAATTGCTTCATGCGCTGCCTCCGAGGCTGCCATGTACTCCGCTTCACATGTAGATCCCGCCACGACGCTCTGCTTGCAGCTGCACCAGCTTACTGCTCCACCATTCAACATATACACATATCCGGTTTGTGACTTAGAGTCATCCAGATCTATGTCGAAGCTAGCGTCGACGTAACCCTTTACGACGAGCTCTTCGTCACCTCCATAAACAAGAAACATGTCCTTTGTCCTTTTCAGGTACTTCAGGATATTCTTGACCATTGTCCAGTGTTCCTTGCCAGGATTACTTTGGTACCTTCCTACCAAACTTACGGCAAGGTTTACATTAGGTTTGGTACACAACATGGCATACATAATAGATCCTATTGCTGAAGCATAGGGGATGACACTCATCTCTTCTTTATCTTTTGCCGTGGTCGGGCATTGAGCCGAGCTCAATCTCACACCTTGCAATCCAGGCAAGAACCCTTTCTTGGACTGATCCATTTTGAACTTCTTCAAAATCTTATCAAGGTATGTGCTTTGTGAAAGACCTATGAGGCGTCTCGATCTATCCCTATAGATCTTGATGCCTAATATGTAAGCAGCTTCTCCAAGGTCCTTCATTGAAAAACACTTATTCAAGTAGGCCTTAATGTTGTCCAAAAGTTCTATATCATTTCCCATCAAGAGTATGTCATCTACATATAATATGAGAAATGCTACAGAGCTCCCACTCACTTTCTTGTAAACGCAGGCTTATCCATAAGTCTGCATAAACCCAAACGCTTTGATCATCTCATCAAAGCGAATGTTCCAACTCTGAGATGCTTGCACCAGCCCATAAATGGATCGTTGGAGCTTGCACACTTTGTTAGCATTCTTAGGATCGACAAAACCTTCCGGCTGCATCATATACAATTCTTCCTTAAGATGTCCGTTAAGGAATGCCGTTTTGACGTCCATCTGCCATATCTCATAATCATAGTATGCGGCAATTGCTAACATGATTCGGACGGACTTCAGCTTCGCTACGGGAGAGAATGTCTCATCGTAGTCAACCCCTTGAACTTGCCGATAACCCTTAGCGACAAGTCGAGCTTTATAGATGGTAACATTACCATCCGCGTCCGTCTTCTTTTTAAAGATCCATTTGTTTTCTATCGCTCGCCGATCATCGGGCAAGTCTGTCAAAGTCCATACTTTGTTTTCATACATGGATTCTATCTCGGATTGCATGGCTTCAAGCCATTTGTTGGAATCTGGGTCCACCATCGCTTCTTCATAGTTCGAAGGTTCACCGTTGTCTAAGAACATTATTTCCAGGACAGGGTTACCATACCACTCTGGTGTGGAACGTGTCCTTGTGGACCTACGAAGTTCAGTAGCAACTTGATCCGAAGTACCTTGATCATCATCATTAATTTCCTCTCCAGTCTGTGTAGGCACCACAGGAACATTTTCCTGAGCTGCACTACTTTCCGGTTCAAGAGGTAGTACTTCATCGAGTTCTACTTTCCTCCCACTTACTTCTTTCGAGAGAAACTCTTTTTCCAGAAAGGATCCATTCTTGGCAACAAAGATCTTGCCCTCGGATCTTAAGTAGAAGGTATACCCAATGGTTTCCTTGGGGTATCCTATGAAGACGCATTTTTCCGACATGGGTTCGAGCTTTTCAGGTTGAAGTTTCTTGACATAAGCATCACATCCCCGAACTTTTAGAAACGACAGCTTAGGTTTCTTCCCAAACCATAATTCATACGGTGTTGTCTCAACGGATTTAGACGGAGCCCTATTTAAAGTGAATGTAGCTGTCTCTAGAGCGTATCCCAAAAATGATAGCGGTAAATCGGTAAGAGACATCATAGACCGCACCATATCCAATAGAGTGCGATTACGACGTTCGGACACACCGTTACGCTGAGGTGTTCCAGGCGGCGTGAGTTGTGAAACGATTCAACATTTCCTTAAGTGCGTACCAAATTCGTGACTTAAATATTCTCCTCCACGATCTGATCGTAGGAACTTTATCTTTCGGTCACGTTGATTCTCTACCTCATTCTGAAATTCCTTGAACTTTTCAAAGGTCTCATACTTGTGTTTCATTAAGTAGACATACCCATATCTACTCAAGTCATCAGTGAGAGTGAGAACATAACGATATCCTCCACGAGCCTCAATGCTCATTTGACAGCACACATCGGTATGTATGATTTCCAATAAGTTGGTTGCTCGCTCCATTGTTCCGGAGAACGGAGTCTTGGTCATTTTGCCCATGAGGCATGGTTCGCATGTGTCAAATGATTCATAATCGAGAGACTCTAAAAGTCCATCAGCATGGAGCGTCTTCATGCGCTTGACACCAATGTGACCAAGGCGGCAGTGCCACAAGTATGTGGGACTATCGTTATCAACTTTACATCTTTTGGTATTCACACTATGAATATGTGTAACATTACGTTCGAGATTCATTAAGAATAAACCATTGACCATCGGGGCATGACCATAAAACATATCTCTCATATAAATAGAACAACCATTATTCTCGGATTTAAATGAGTAGCCATCTCGTATCAAACGAGATCCAGATACAATGTTCATGCTCAAACTTGGCACTAAATAACAATTATTAAGGTTTAAAACTAATCCCGTAGGTAAATGTAGAGGCAGCGTGCCGACGGCGATCACATCGACCTTGGAACCATTCCCGACGCACATCGTAACCTCGTCCTTCGCTAGTCTCCGCTTATTCCGCAGCTCCTGCTGTGAGTTACAAATATGAGCAACGGCACCGGTATCAAATACCCAGGAGTTACTGCGAATACTGGTAAGGTACACATCAATTACATGTATATCAAATATACCTTTAGTGTTGCCGGCCTTCTTGTCCGCTAAATATTTGGGGCAGTTCCGCTTCCAGTGACCCTTCACTTTGCAATAAAAGCACTCAGTCTCAGGCTTGGGTCCATTCTTTGACTTCTTCCCAGCAACTGGCTTACCGGGCGCGGCAACATCCTTGCCGTCCTTCTTGAAGTTCTTCTTACCCTTGCCCTTCTTGAACTTGGTGGTTTTATTGACCATCAACAGTTGATGTTCTTTCTTGATTTCTACCTCTGCCGACTTCAGCATTGAAAATACTTCAGGAATAGTTTTCACCATCCCCTACATATTGTAGTTCATCACAAAGCTCTTGTAGCTCGGTGCGAGCGACTGAAGGATTCTGTCAATGACCGCCTCGTCCGGGAGATTAATGTCCAGCTGGGACAGGCGGTTGTGCAACCCAGACATTTTGAGTATGTGCTCACTGACAGAACTATTTTCCTCCATCTTACAACTATAGAACTTGTCGGAGACTTCATATCTCTCGACCCGGGCATGAGCTTGGAAAACCATTTTCAGCTCCTCGAACATCTCATATGCTCCGTGTTGCTCAAAAAGCTTTTGGAGCCCCGGTTCTAGGCTGTAAAGCATGCCGCACTGAACAAGGGAGTAATCATCAGCACGTGACTGCCAAGCGTTCATAACGTCTTGGTTTTCTGGGATGGGTGCTTCACCTAGCGGTCCATCTAGGACATATGATTTCTTGGCAGCTATGAGGATGATCCTCAGGTTCCGGACCCAGTCCGTATAGTTGCAGCCATCATCTTTCAGCTTGGTTTTCTCTAGGAACGCGTTGAAGTTCATGTTGACATGAGCGTTGGCCATTTGATCTACAAGACATATTTGCAAAGGTTTTAGACTAAGTTCATGATAATTAAGTTCATCTAATCAAATTATCTAATGAACTCCCACTCAGATTAGACATCCCTCTAGTCATCTAAGTGTTACATGATCCGAGTCGACTAGGTCGTGTCCGATCATCACGTGAGACGGACTAGTCATCATCGGTGAACATCTCCATGTTGATCGTATCTTCCATACGACTCATGTTCGACCTTTCGGTCTCTGTGTTCCGAGGCCATGTCTGTACATGCCAGGCTCGTCAAGTTAACCCTAAGTGTTTTTGCATGTGTAAAACTGTCTTACACCCGTTGTATGTGAACGTAAGAATCTATCACACCCGATCATCATGTGGTGCTTCGAAACGACGAACTTTAGCAACGGCGCACAATTAGGGGAGAACACTTTCTTGAAATTATTATAAGGGATCATCTTATTTACTACCGTCGTTCTAAGTAAACAAGATGCATAAACATAATAAACATCACATGCAATTATATATCAGTGACATGATATGGACAATATCATATAGCTCCTTTGATCTCCATCTTCGGGGCTCCATGATCATCTTCGTCACCGGCATGACACCATGATCTCCATCATCGTGTCTCCATGAAGTTGCTCGCCAACTATTACTTCTACTACTATGGCTAACGTTTTAGCAATAAAGTAAAGTAATTACATGGCGTTAAATCATTGACACGCAGGTCATACAATAATTAAGACAACTCCTATGGCTCCTGCCGGTTGTCATACTCATCAACATGAAGTCATGATTCCTATTACAAGAACATGATCTCATACATCACAATATATCATTCATCATTCATCACAACTTTTGGCCATATCACATCACAAGGCAATTGCTGCAAAAACAAGTTAGACGTCCTCTAATTGTTGTTGCATCTTTTACGTGGCTGCAATAGGGTTCTAGCAAAAACGTTTTCTTACCTACGAAAAAAGCCACAACGTGATTTGTCAACTTCTATTTACCTTCATAAGGACCCTTTTCGTCGAATCCGCTCCAACTAAAGTGGGAGAGACAGACACCCGCTAGCCACCTTATGCAACTAGTGCATGTCAGTCGGTGGAACCTGTCTCACGTAAGAGTACGTGTAAGGTTGGTCCGGGCCGCTTCATCCCACAATACCGCTGAAGCAAAATAAGACTAGTAGCAGCAAGAAAGTTGACAATATCTATGCCCACAACAAATTTGTGTTCTACTCATGCAATAGAGAACTACGCATAGACCTAGCTCATGATGCCACTGTTGGGGAACGTTGCAGAAAATAAAAAATTCCTATGATTTCACCAAGATCCATCTATGAGTTCATCTAAGCAACAAGTGATAGGAGTGCATCTACATACCCTTGTAGATCGTGAGCGGAAGCGTTCAAGAGAATGGGGATGATGGAGTCGTACTCGCCGTGATCCAAATCACCGATGACCAAGTGCCGAACGGACAGCACCTCCGCGTTCAACACACGTACGAAGCGGATGACGTCTCCTCCTTCTTGATCCAGCAAGGGGGAAGGAGAGGTTGAGGAAGAAGGCTCCAGCAGCAGCACGACGGCGTGGTGGTGGTGGAGAGGCAGTACTCCACCAGGGCTTCGCCAAGCTCTTAACGGAGGAGGAGAGGTGTTGGGGAGGGGAGGGGCTGCGCCTTGGATGTGGTGTGAAGCCCTCCCCTCGCCCCTCTATTTATAGGGGAAAGGGGAAGGGGGCCGGCCCCCTCTAGATGAGATCTAGAGGGGGGGCGGCGGCCCAGGGAGGGGGCTTGCCCCCCCAAGCAAGGGGGGCGCCCCCACTAGGGTTTCCCCCCCAACCCTAGGCGCATGGGCCCAAGGGGGGCACCCAGCCCTCCAGGGCTGGTTCCCTGACCACTACGGCCCATGAGGCCCTCCGAGAGAGGTGGCCCCTCCCGGTGGACCCCCGGAACCCCTCCGGTGGCCCCGGTACAATACCGATATGCCCCCGAAACTTTCCGGTGACCGTATGACAACTTCCCATATATAAATCTTCACCTGCAGACCATTCTGGAACTCCTCGTGACGTCTGGGATCTCATCCGGGACTCCGAACAACATTCGGTAATCACATACAAGTCTTCCTAATAACCCTAGCATCACCGAACCTTAAGTGTGTAGACCCTACGGGTTCGGGAATCATGCAGACATGACCGAGACAGCTCTCCGGCCAATAACCAACAGCGGGATTTGGATACCCATGTTGGCTCCCACATGTTCCACGATGATCTCATCGGATGAACCACGATGTCGAGGATTTAAGCAACCCCGTATACAATTCCCTTTGTCAATCGGTACGTTACTTGCCCGAGATTCGATCGTTGGTATCCCAATACCTCGTTCAATCTCGTTACCGGCAAGTCACTTTACTCGTACCATAATGCATGATCCCATGACCAAACACTTGATCACTTTGAGCTCATTATGATGATGCATTACCGAGTGGGCCCAGAGATACCTCTCTGTCATACGGAGTGACAAATCCCAGTCTCGATCCGTGTCAACCCAATAGACATTTTTGGAGATACCTGTAGTGCACCTTTATATTCACCCAGTTACGTTGTGACGTTTGGTACACCCAAAGCAATCCTACGGTATCCGGGAGTTACACGATCTCATGGTCTAAGGAAAAGATACTTGACATTATAAAAGCTCTAGCAACCGAACTACACGATCTTGTGCTATGCTTAGGATTGGGTCTTGTCCATCACATCATTCTCCTAATGATGTGATCCCGTTATCAACGACATCTAATGTCCATAGTCAGGAAACCATGACTATCTGTTGATCAATGAGCTAGTCAACTAGAGGCTTACTAGGGACATATTATGGTCTATGTATTCGCACGTGTATTACGATTTCCGGATAATACAATTATAGCATGAATAAAGACAATTATCATGAACAAGGAAATATAATAATAATCTTTTATTATTGCCTCTAGGGCATATTTCCAACATGGGAGAGGCGCGACTTCTCATACATTTATACTATGGAAATCGTCAGTAGTCGCTCGCCTATCCCCGACGGTTTCTGGGTCATGTGGGAAAGACCCCCCCCCCCTATCGCACACACTAATGAGGCGACGGTTTAAAACTCCATAGCGGGAAGGGGGTAAAACCATTTGTGATGCGGAGCATCCCACGATCATGCCCATGGATGCATCTACATCTCCTACGACACCACTTGGACCAATGACAAGAGCTCGGGCAAAGGCTATTGAAGATAAGGTGAACTCTCTCCTCTCCGAACTCCCACTCTCTACACATGGGACATGGATACTACCTCAAGAGGAAACACTATGTGTGCTCAGGTACTTGGAGGAAGGCCACGGAACAGCTACATCCAATGGACAAGACGGCGAGGACACCGAGTACGAGGGACAGGAAGAAGAGCTACCGAAGAAGCTCCAGCCACCGAACGACCGGTCGGGACCGAAAGTCCGCTGCCTGAAGCTACAACCACCGGACGACCGGTTGGGACCGGAAACCCGGTGCTTGAAGGCCCAGTTGACCCAAGTCCCAGCCTACGCAAGCTACAGCGAGCGGACATCCGTCCAAGACCGGACGACCGGCGACACCTCCCAGCGAGCGGACGTCCGGACTCCTACGGACGACTGGCAGTTCAACACACGAGCCAAATCAGCAGAGGTCCGAAGCGACCGGGCGACTGGCCGTCTCCGGATGTCCGGCGTCACTTTTACAGAATGAAAATAACGGAAGTCCGAGCCCTACCCGACGCCCGTTCCCTCGCAAGCCATCGGACGTCCACTGCATGTGTGTGCACAGTTTTGGGCCGATGCCCTTGTACCCCTCCACTTCGCCCCCCATTTGCACTTAGACTATAAATAGACCTCCTCCTCCTCCTAGTTAGGGTTCGCATTTGTTTAGCTCATGTTTGAGATAGATCTTTGCTCATCCACTTGGTTACTTCTCCATCGGAGTTCACGACCTCTTCGGAGAAGATCCCCCAAGCGGATTTAAGACCCCATCACAGGAAGACCCTTCAAGAGCTCCTCACGGAGAAGACCTTTGTATTGTCCTTTGTTGACTTTGGATCGTGTATCACTCTTTGTGTTTCAAGGATCTAGCATATGTGTGACCGAATTTTGTTGGTTTGAGTGATTTCTCTCGTGTTTCCCCTCGTGATTTCTCCTCATTCTTCGTGTTCTTCGTAGGAATCCCTCCAATCATGAAAGATGAAACATCTAGGGTTCTACCCTACATCATCTTGGTGTCATGAGCCACATTGATCACGTATTTGGAGCCCCTACCCCTTGTTTTCTAGCTTGATTTTGTTGTGTTCTTCGCCAAATTCAAAAATCCCCACCAAAAGTAGCCCCAACTTTTTTTTTGTGATTTGTTGGTGTGATGAACTTCTATTGGATTTGATCCATGGATTTTCTTTGCCACGAGTGGATCTAGCTTTCCCCCATCATCTCCACCTTCTCCATCCACAAAATTGCTCAGATTTGACCAATTTTGCCACTTCCTCCATGAACCCTAGTTGTCCATCCCGTGCCCAAAATCTCCTAGGCACCGGACGTCCGCTAGCTACCGGATGTCCGACGACCGGACGACCGCTCCCCCACCGGACGTCCGCTGTTTCCTAGCAAAACTGAAAAATTTCAATTCGGCCACCACCACCTCTCCACCTTCACCTTCGCATACGCACTCCGATACCGCCACCACTTTTCGCAAGCACCACCATCGCTTACCCGCTATCGTCTCCAAAATTTTTGACACGTTTTCTTTGAGAATCTGAGTTGTAGTTCCGTGACCTATTGTGTTTCGGCTATATAGGTACGGTTCAACATCAACATCACAATCTCTCATCTTCGCCAAGGACTCGTCATCGACAACAACCGTTCGACAACTTTGACACCTTCAACCGTAAGCAAGGATGGTAACCTCGACGACATCTTTGTCTACTCCTTGCCATTGCATTGATAATCCCCATAGCCTTACTTTTGCGTCGCTTCCCCATCGAGACTAGCCTTTGAGTATTGCCGGCAACGTGACTTGTGCACATTAGTGATCATACTTCCCATAGCATACATACCATATCATCGTGGTGCATATCTTTGGTATCATATCTTGTGCCATAAGGTTTTCATCACATATACACAATCTTGGTTCGTGAAGTTTTGAATGAGAAAAGAGCTCAAAAGAGAAAGAGCCAGGCAAGCTTTTAAGAAAAATGGAAAGATAAGCAAAGAGCTTATAAGCAAGAACCATAGCGTCATACTACATTAAGATTGTCATATCCGATCATCTTGGATCATATCACCGGAATACCATACATATAGCATACTTGGGATAGAAGTCGTTGCATTTTTGCTTAGTAGGTTATGCACAAGTTTCGTATCCGCCTATTGTGCAATCGTGCTAGCGTCTCTCTAGTGTTGTGCAACAAGAGCATTTTCATGGATTCCACATTTTGGCTCATTCCTTGGTTGCACGACCCCACTTATCTATTTGTGTGTGCGTTTCCGTGTGCCATATCTTGCTACTAGTCTACTTGTTGCATTTGCAAATTTGTGAATCTTTTCCAACATTATTGAGGCTCACTAATAATTGCATCAAATTTTGCGCCGCCATCCTAACCGAGCTCCACCGTAAGCTTTTACTTGTGTAGGTGTGAGAACCGACAAGAATTGGTACCAATTGTGCTATTTCCTTGTTACATATTTGAGTGATCATTGATTCATCTTCAACATCGGTCAAGGTACATTTGGTAAAAGTTCTTCTCTTTCTCCCACTCAATTATTTTCTTGGAATGATGGATAGGCCAAGTTCTTCTACCAACCCACTCTTCATCGAGCAAGACAACGACATGTCATCCTATGTCACCAAGAGCCACCTCTTTAGTGCAGAAGAGCTTTGCGTCAAGAACAACAAGCAATGAGCGACCACATCGACAATCTTGCCACCGACTTGCGACTCTCCGAGCAATGAACAATAGATTACTTGGACAACAAGCTCGAGACACACAAACAAGAGAACGATGCAAGAATGGACGAGATTCGTGCCTTGTTGGTAAACTGCTCTTCTACCACTCCGTCCTACTCAAGACGGAGTTGCTTGAGTCGACACTCCGATGACACCCTCTCCGGCTCAAGTACACCGACATCCAACACTCTATGTCGAGCCGCGCGCCAAGAACGTCAAACAACTCGCAATCCTCTACATGGCAATCATCCACAAGGGTAATTCGACGAGCAAGCACAATGTCATCGCCAAAAGCAAGCTACTCTTGCACAAGCACAACGTGAAGCACAAGCACTTGAGGCGCAATGTTCCCTTCGAGAGTCAAGTCGAGTCATCACGAACCGCAACCAAGATAAGCACAATCAAGAAGAAGTACTTCGCGAAGAAATCTAAGAGAGGAACTATCAAGCAAGAGCACATCCACATGCCCCACAAGCTCAACAAGAACCCCAAGTTCGCCAAGAACAACATGAGGTTGACAATCCTCTACGACATGGGAATCATTATCATCCCCAACCCCAACACAATGAAGAGCAACGCTATGGCAAGCTCAAGTTCACCATGCCCAAGTTCACTGGAAGCAATGATCCCGAAGAGTACCTTTCATGGGCATTGAAGCTCGACAAGATCTTTCGTTTGCACAACTATGAGGAAGAGAAGAAGATCGCTATGGCATCCCTTGTGTTCCAAGACTATGTGCTCATATGGTGGCAACAAGTCCTTGAGCGCAGAGAGGCAAGAAGTGAACCGCCAATCACCACATGGGATCAAATGAAGGATGTCATGCGAGCACACTTTGTGCCAACATACTACAATCATGACCTCTTCAAGAAACTCCAACTCCTCAAGCAAGGAACAAAGAGCGTTGAAGAATACTACAAGGAAATGGAGATTGCCATGATAAGAGCCAATGTCACGAAAGATGATGAGCAAACTATGGCCCGTTTCTTGAATGGCCTCAATCATCACATCAAGAAGATTGCCGACTTCCAACCCTACTCCTACCTCATCGAGCTAGTGCATCAAGCTACCAAAGCGGAATGTCAAGTGCAAGATGACTTCAAATACGCCAAGTACTCTTCCAAGAGCTATGGCTTCTCCAACAACCAAGCTTGAACGACTCCAACACCTTCTACCTCAACCAAGTCATCTACAAGCAATGGCAACAAGTCAAGTTACAAGAAAACTTTGACAACCTCAAGTCGTCCTCCTAATACAAGCAATTTCAAGCCGCGAGCTTCATCATCTACTCCAACCGATGAGACCGTCAAGAAAAGTTCCATCAAGTGTTTCACATGCGGCCGCCGAGGCCACAAGTCCTTTGAGTGTACCAACAAGCACACCATGATCCTCAATGATGATCGAACCTATGACTCCATGAGTGAAGAGGAAATGGAAGCCCTTGAGCAAGTGGCCATGCATCGGCACGTGAACAAAGATGAAGATGATCAAGTCTTTTGTGATGAGGATTCGAGCCCCGCGCTCGTTATCTCCAAGGTCTTGACTCTTCAACATCAACAAGATGAAGACCAAAGATGCCATATCTTCCACACCAAGGCCGGCATCAATGGAAGGTCCGTCAAGGTCATCATCGATGGAGGGAGTTGTCATAACTTAGCAAGTGAAGAACTATGCTCCAAGCTCCAATTGGCCAAGATGAAGCACCCACACCGCTACAAGGTTCAATGGCTAAGCGATTCCGGCACAATACAAGTCGAACATATGGTACAACTTCCCTTCAAGATAGGAGCATATGAAGACACTTTGGAGTGTGATGTCATCCCTATGTCCGTTTGCCACCTCCTTCTTGGTCGAACATGGAAAATTGACCGAGGCGTCATCTGATACGTCCATTTTGCATCATGCTTTTATGTCGATATTTATTGCATTCTGGGCTGTTATTTCACGTTATGTCACAATACTTATGGATATTCTCTCTTATTTTACAAGGTTTACATGAAGAGCGAGAATGCCGGCAGCTGGAATTCTGGGTTGGAAAAGGAGCAAATATTGAAGTACTATTCTGCGCAACTCCAAAAGTCCTGAAATTCCACGGAATACCTTAGAATAAATAAAGAAAAATCATCGCCAAAGATGAAGGCTAGGGGGCCCACACCCTGCTCACGAGGGTGGGGGCACGCCCCCTTGGGCACGCTCCCTACCTCGTGGGCCCCCTGGTGGCTCTCCAACGCCCATATTCTCCCATATGAAGTCTTTTGATGAGAAAAAAATAGAAGAGAACCATTCGGTACGAGACTCCGCCTCCACGAGGCGGAACCTTGGCGGAACCAATCTAGGGCTCCGGCAGAGCTGTTCTGCCGGAGATACTTCCCTCCGGGAGGGGGAAATCATCACCATCATCATCACCAACGCTCCTCTCATTGGGAGAGGGCAATCTCCATCAACATCTTCACCAACACGATCTCATCTCCAAACCCTAGTTAATCTCTTGTATCCAATTCTTCTTTCCAAGTCCGGGATTGGTGCTAGTAGGTTGCTAGTAGTGTTGATTACTCCTTGTAGTTGATGCTAGTTGGTTTATTTGGTGGAAGATCATATGTTCAGATCCTTTATGCACAATATTACCCCTCTGATTATGAACATGAATATGCTTTGTGAGTAGTTACGTTTGTTCCTTAGGACAAGGGAGAAGTCTTGCTATTAGTAGTCATGTGAATTTGGTATTTTTTCGATATTTTGATAAGATGTATGTTGTCTAACCTCTAGTGGTGTTATGTGAACGTCGACTACATAACACTTCACCATTATTTGGGCCTAGAGGAAGGAATTGGGAAGTAATAAGTAGATGATGGGTTTCTAGAGTGACAGAAGCTTAAACCCTAGTTTATGCGTTGCTTCGTAAGGGGCTGATTTGGATCCATATGTTTCATGCTATGGTTAGGTTTACCTTAATACTTTTGTTGTAGTTGCGGATGCTTGCAATAGAGGTTAATCATAAGTGGGATGCTTCTCCAAGTAAGGGCAGTACCCAAGCACCGGTTCACCCACATATCAAATTATCAAAGTACCAAACGCGAATCATATGAGCGTGATGAAAACTAGCTTGACGATATTCCCATGTGTCCTCGGGAGCGCTTTTCCTATTATAAGAGTTTGTCCAGGCTTGTCCTTTGCTACAAAAAGGATTGGGCCACCTTGCTGCACTTTATTTACTTTTGTTACTTGTTGCTCGTTACCATTTATCTTATCACAAAACTATCTGTTACCACTTATTTCAGTACTTGCAGAGAATACCTTGCTGAAAACCGCTTATCATTTCCTTCTGCTCCTCATTGGGTTCCACACTCTTACTTATCTAAAGGACTACAATAGATCCCCTATACTTGTGGGTCATCAAGACTCTTTTCTAGCGCCGTTGGCGGGGAGTGAAGCACCTTTGGTAGGTGGAATTTGGTAAGGAAAAATTTATTTAGTGTGCTGAAATTTTCTGTCACTTGTTACCATGGAAAGTAATTGCTTGAGGGGCTTGTTTGGGGTATCTTCACCCCGTCCAGTTGAGCCAAGAGTTTCTCCTCAACCTACTGAACCTACTGAATCTATTGAAAATGAAACTGCTTTTCAGATTCCTTTGGGTATGATGGAAAAACTGCTAGCTAACACTTTCGCAGGAGATGGAACAAAGCATCCTGACGAACATCTACGCTTTGTGGATGATATTTGTGGACTATTTAAGCTTGTAGGTATACCCGATGATGCCGTTAAGAGGAATGCTTTCCCTTTATCTTTGGAGGGAGACGCATTGACATGGTATAGGCTATGTGATGATACGAGATCATGGAACTATGAAAGATTGAAATTGGAATTTCATCAAAAGTATTACCCTATGCATCTTGTTCATCGTGATCGCAATTATATATATAATTTTTGGCCTTGCAAAGGAGAAAGCATCGCTCAAGCTTGGGGGAGGCTTAAATCAATGTTATATTCATGCCCCAATCATGAGCTCTCAAAATTGACAATTCTCCAGAATTTTTATGCTCGGCTTTCTGATAATAATCGCAACATGCTCTATACTTCTTATGCTGGCTCTTTTATGATGAAGTCTATTGAATTTGGATGGAATTTATTGGATAGAATTAAACGCAACTCTGAAGATTGGGACCTCGACGAAGGTAAGGAGTCAAGTATGACATCTAAGTTTGATTGTGTTAAATCTTTTATGGATACCGATATTTTCCGTAAGTTTAGCACTAAATATGGACTTGACTCTGAGATAGTAACTTCTTTTTGTGAATCTTTTGCTACTTATGTTGATCTCCTCAAGGAGAAGTGGTTTAAATATCATCCTCCCATAGATGTAAAAGTAGACGCACCTATTAAAGTTGAAGAAAAGATTGTCACTTATAATGATCCTATTGTTCCTAGTTCTTATGCTGAGAAACCTCCTTTCCCTGTTAGAATGAAGGATCATGCTAAAGCTTCAACTGTTGTTCGTAAAAGCAATACTAGGACTTATACACCTCCTGAGCAAGTAAAAGTAGAACCCAATATTGCTATTGTTAAAGATATCTTGTCTGATAATATTGATGGGCATGTTATTCAATTCACTGGTGAAACAGCTAGAATTGCTAAACCCTGTGATAGAGATAAACATAGACTTGTGGTAGGCGTGCCTGTTATTTCTGTTAAAATAGGAGATCATTGTTATCATGGCTTGTGTGATATGGGTGCTAGTGCTAGTGTTATACCCATTGACTTATACAAAGAAATTGTGCATGATATTGCACCTGCTGAGTTAGAAGATATTGATGTTACAATTAAACTTGCCAATAGAGATACTATATCTCCAATGGGAATTGTTAGAGATGTTGAAGTCTTGTGTGGGAAAACCAAATATCCCGCTGATTTTCTTGTTCTTGGTTCTCCACAAGATAGCTTTTGTCCCATTATATTTGGTAGACCCTTCTTGCATACCGTTAATGCTACGATAGATTGCAAAAAGAATGTTGTTACTGTTAGCTTGGATGATATGGTTCATGAGTTTAATTTTTCTAAATTTAGTAAACAACATCGTGAGGAAGAATTGCCTAGTAAGGATAAAATTATTGGTCTTGCTTCTATTGCTGTACCTCCTAGTGATCCTTTAGAACACTATTTGCTGGACCATGAAAATGATATGTTCATGAATGAAAGAAGGGAAATAGATGAAGTATTCTTTAAACAGGAACCTATTCCGCAACACAATTTGCCTATTGAAATCCTAGGGGATCCTGCTCCAACCAAGGGTGATCCCATGTTTGAACTTAAACCGTTGCCTGATAATCTTAAATATGCTTATCTTGATGAAAAGAAAATATATCCTGTTATTATTAGCGCTAACCTTTCAGAGCATGAAGAAGAAAGATTATTGAAAACTCTGAAGAAGCATCGTGCCGCTATTGGATATACTCTGGATGATCTTAAGGGCATCAGTCCCACTCTATGTCAACATAAAATAAATTTGGAAGCTGATGCCAAACCAGTTTGTGATCCTCAACGTCGTTTGAATGCTAAAATGAAAGAAGTGGTAAGAAAAGAAATACTCAAGCTTCTGTAGGCAGGTATAATTTATCCCGTTGCTGATAGTCAGTGGGTAAGTCCTGTCCATTGTGTCCCTAAGAAGGGAGGTATTACTGTTGTCCCTAATGATAAAGATGGATTGATTCCGCAAAGAATTATCACAGGTTATAGGATGGTAATTGATTTCCGCAAATTAAATAAGGCTACTAAGAAAGATCAATACCCCTTACCTTTTATTGATCAAATGCTAGAAAGATTATGCAAACATACACATTATTGCTTTCTAGATGGTTATTCTAGTTTTTCTCAAATACCTGTGTCGGCTAAAGATCAATCAAATACTACTTTTACATGCCCTTTTGGTACTTTTGCTTATAGACGTATGCCTTTTGGTTTATGTAATGCACCTACTACCTTTCAAAGATGCATGATGGCTATATTCTCTGACTTCTGCGAGAAAATTTGTGAGGTTTTCATGGACGACTTTTCCGTCTATGGTTCCTCTTTTGATGATTGCTTGAGCAATCTTGCTCGAGTTTTGCGGAGATGTGAAGAAAGTAATCTTGTCTTGAATTGAGAAAAGTGCCACTTTATGGTTAATGAAGGTATTGTCTTGGGGCACAAAGTTTCTGAAAGAGGTATTGAAGTTGATAAAGCCAAGGTTGATGCTACTAAAAAGATGCCATGTCCCAAGGACATCAAAGGTACAAGAAGTTTCCTTGGTCACGCCAGATTTTATAGGAGGTTCATCAAGGACTTCTCAAAAATCTCTCAGCCTCTGACTAATTTATTACAAAAAGATGTACCATTTGTCTTTGATGATGATTGTGTAGAAGCATTTGAAATACTTAAGAAAGCATTAGTCTCGGCACCTGTTGTTTAGCCACCTGATTGGAATTTACCCTTTGAAATTATGTGTGATGCTAATGATTATGCTGTAGGTGCTGTTCTAGGGCAAAGAGTTGATAAGAAATTGAATGTTATCCATTATGCTAGTAAGACTCTAGACAATTCTCAAAGAAATTATGCTACTACCGAAAAGGAACTTTTAGCGGTTGTATTTGCTTGTGATAAATTCGGACCCTATATTGTTGATTCTAGAGTAACTATTCATACAGATCATGCTGCTATTAAATATCTTATGGAAAAGAAAGATGCAAAACCTAGACTCATTAGATGGGTTCTCTTGCTTCAAGAATTTGATTTACATATTGTTGATAGAAAATGAGCTGAGAACCCCGTTGCAGACAACTTGTCTAGGCTAGAGAATGTTCTTGATGACCCACTACCTATTGATGATAGCTTTCCTGATGAGCAATTAAATGTCATAAGTACTTCTCGTAGCACTCCTTGGTATGCTGATTATGCTAATTATATTGTTGCTAAATTTATACCGCCTAGCTTCACATACCAACAAAAGAAAAAGTTTTTCTATGACTTGCGACATTACTTTTGGGATGACCCACATCTTTATAAAGAAGGAGTAGATGGTGTTATTAGACGTTGTGTACCTGAGCATGAACAGGAATAGATCCTACGCAAGTGTCACTCCGAAGCTTATGGAGGACATCACGCTGGAGATAGAACTGCACATAAGGTATTGCAATTCGGGTTTTATTGGCCTACTCTCTTCAAGGATGCCCGTAAGTTTGTTTTGTCTTGTGACGAATGTCAAAGAATTGGTAATATCAGTAGACGTCAAGAAATGCCTATGAATTATTCACTTGTTATTGAGCCATTTGATGTTTGGGGCTTTGATTATATGGGACCTTTTCCTGCCTCTAATGGTTACACTCATATTCTAATTGCTGTTGATTACGTTACTAAGTGGGTAGAAGCTATTCCAACTAGTAGTGCTGATCATATCACTTCTATTAAAATGCTTAAGGAAGTTATTTTTCCGAGGTTTGGAGTCCCTAGATACTTAATGATTGATGGTGGTTCACACTTTATTCATGGTGCTTTCCGTAAGATGCTTGCTAAATACGACGTTAATCATAGAATTGCATCTCCATATCACCCGTAGTCTAGTGGTCAGGTAGAATTGAGCAATAGAGAGCTCAAATTAATTTTGCAAAAGACTGTCAATAGGTCTAGAAAGAATTGGTCCAAAAAACTGGATGATGCATTATGGGCCTATAGAACTGCATATAAAAATCCTATGGGTATGTCCCCGTATAAAATGGTTTATGGAAAAGCATGTCATTTACCTCTCGAACTAGAACATAAGGCATATTGGGCTATTAAGGAGCTCAACTATGATTTCAAACTTGCCGGTGAGAAGAGGTTATTTGATATTAGTTCACTTGATGAATGGAGAACCCAAGCTTATGAAAATGCCAAGCTGTTTAAAGAAAAAGTTAAAAGGTGGCATGACAAAAGGATACAAAAGCGTGAGTTTAATGTAGGTGATTATGTATTGCTATACAACTCTCGTTTAAGATTTTTTGCAGGAAAACTTCTCTCCAAATGGGAAGGTCCTTACATTATCGAGGAGGTCTATCGTTCCAGTGCCATAAAAATCAACAACTTCGCAGGCACAAATCCGAAGGTGGTGAACGGTCAAAGAATCAAACACTATATCTCAGGTAATCCTATAAATGTTGAAACTAATGTTATTGAAACCATAACCCCGGAGGAATACATAAGGGACACTTTCCAGAATGTTCCAGACTCCGAAAAGGAATAGGTATGTGGTACGGTAAGTAAACCGACTCCAAAACAATTTTTAAGGCAATATTTCTCCGTTTTGGAATATTTAGAAAAATAGAAAAATAAGTAGCAGTCCATGGAGGACACGAGGCCTCCACGAGGGTGGAGGGCGCGCCCTACCCTCCTGGGCGCGCACCCCTACCTCGTGAGCACCTCGTGTGCCCTCCGGACTCCGTTTCCTTGCACAGTACGTATTTTGGTCGATAAAAATTCATTATATATACTCCCGAAGGTTTTGACTCTCGCATCACGCAAATATCCTCTGTTTTCGTTTTGAGCTATTTCTGTTGCAGATTTAGAGCACCATGACTTCTCCCTCCTCCAACAACGAAGACAAGGATGCCTGGCTATTGAAGATAGAGTTGAAAAGAGAGGAACCAGAAGAGATCAACAAGGATGGAAGGATCAAGAAGGCTATGGAGGTTCAAGCTCCAGTGATGAAAGAAGAATACATCCCTCAACCTTTACCAAACCTTTTCACTCAAACAGAGATTGAAGCCTTCCAGATGATTGAGTTAGCCTGCATACAGAATAAGTATCTTACACAGGAGAATATTTTGTTGAAGGATCATATTGCCGGGCTCAAGAACATTATCCGCAAGTTGGAGGAACTTTTACGCTCGATGTGCGATTATCCACCGTCATCATCACCACCTCCATCACCTTCGAGGACATAATCACATGGGTATGGGCACTCCCCTTGGCAACTGCCAAGCTTGGGGGAGGTGCCATGGTATCGTATCACCATCACAACTCCTATCTTTACCATTTTTCTTAGTTCGATCCTATTAGTAGTATCTTGATTTAGTAGAATAAAGTCATGGCATGATCTAGTTTTGAGTTTTGCTTTATGATCCTTCTTTGTAATCGAGTCTATGGGCTATATAATAAAGATTAGTGTTGAGTCAAGGGCTTGAGTATTTTGCCATGATCTTGGGTGATTAGAAGAAAAAGAATAAAAAGAATCAAGAGTTCATATTGATCTTATTGAAGGTAATGACTTCACATAGAAAGAGTATGATGGTTTAAAGTTGTTGGGAGTTGGCAAATATAGCTTTGGTCATCATTGCAATTAATAGGAAGTAATAAGGAAAGAGAGATTTCACATATAGATATATTATCATTGACATCTTTTATGATTGGGAGCACTCATTAAAATATGACATGCTAAAGAGTTGATGTTGGACAAGGAAGACAACATAATGAGTTATGTTCTCTTACATCTGAGATAAAGTATGTTGTCATGGTTCCTCTACCGTGTTGAGTTTGCCTTTCCCCCTCATGCTAGCCAATCTTCAGCACTAAGTAGAAATACTACTTGTGCTTCCAAGTACCCTTAAACCAGTTTTGCCATCAGAGTCCACCATATCTACCTATGGATTGAGTAAGATCCTTCAAGTAAGTTGTCATTGGTGCAAGCAATAAAAAATTGCTCTCGAAATATGCATGACTTATTAGTGCAAAGAAATAAGCTTTGTACGAAAATGTTGTGGACGCAATAAAAGCGACGGACTGCATAATAAAGGTTCACATGCAAAGGGCAATATAAAGTGACGTTCTTTTGCATTAAGATTTTGTGCATCAACCCTAAACGCGCATGACAACCTCTGCTTCCCTCTGCGAAGGGCCTATCTTTTATTATTATCCTCTACCCTATGCAAGAGTCACGGTGATCTTCACCCTTCCTTTTTCATTTTATCCTTTGGCAAGCTCAGCATGTTGGAAAGAACATGATATATATATATATATCTAATTGGATGTGGGGGAGCGTGAATTATTATTGTTGACATTACCCTTGAGGTAAAAGGTTGTGGGGCAAAAACTATAAGCCCCTATCTTTCTCTGTGTCCGATTAAAACTCTGTAACCACAAGTATCGCGTGAGTGTTAGCAATTATGAAGGACTAAGTGATAGTTGAGTATGTGGACTTGCTTTTAAGCTCTGACATAGACTCTTTCCGATGTTATGATAAATTGCAATTGCTTCAATGACTGAGATTATAATTGTTGGTGCCCAATAAAGTTTCTGATTCATATTTTGGCTTTGTGAAATGATCATCACTAGCACATAAGTAATCATATGACAAAATTTATATATGTTGCTGTTATGAAGTAATCATGATGCCTTGATGTCCATATTTTATTTTTATCGACGCCTCTACCTCTAAACATGAGGACATATTTATTGTTATCGGCTTTTCGCTTGAGGACAAGCGAGGTCTAAGCTTGGGGGAGTTGATACGTCCATTTTGCATCATGCTTTTATGTCGATATTTATTGCATTATGGGCTGTTATTTCACGTTATGTCACAATACTTATGGCTATTCTCTCTTATTTTACAAGGTTTACATGAAGAGGGAGAATGTCGGCGGCTGGAAAAGGAGCAAATATTGAAGGACTATTCTGCGCAACTCCAAAAGTCCTGAAACTCCATGGAATACCTTAGAATAAATAAAGAAAAATCGTCGCGAAAGATGAAGGCCAGGGGGCACACACCCTACTCACGAGGGTGGGGGGTGCGCCCCCCTGGGCGCGCCCCCCTACGTCGTGGGCCCCCTGGTGGCTCTCCGACTCCCATCTTCTCCCATATGAAGTCTTTCGATGAGAAAAAATATAAGAGAACCTTTCAGGACGAGACTCCGCCGCCACGAGGCGGAACCTTGGCGGAACCAATCTAGGGCTCCGGCAGAGCTGTTCTGTCGGGGATACTTCCCTCCGGGAGGGGGAAATCATCACCATCGTCATCACCAACGCTCCTCTCATTGGGAGAGGGCAATCTCCATCAACATCTTCACCAGCACCATCTCATCTCCAAACCCTAGTTCATCTCTTGTATCCAATTCTTGTTTCCAAGTCCGGGATTGTTGCTAGTAGGTTGCTAGTAGTGTTGATTACTCCTTGTAGTTGATGCTAGTTGGTTTATTTGGTGGAAGATCATATGTTCAGATCCTTTATGCACAATATTACCCCTCTGATTACGAACATGAATATGCTTTGTGAGTAGTTACGTTTGTTCCTGAGGACAAGGGAGAAGTCTTGCTATTAGTAGTCATGTGAATTTGGTATTCGTTTGATATTTTGATAAGATGTATGTTGTCTAACCTCTAGTGGTGTTATGTGAACGTCGACTACATAACACTTCACCATTATTTGGGCCTAGAGGAAGGCATTGGGAAGTAATAAGTAGATGATGGGTTGCTAGAGTGACAGAAGCTTAAACCCTAGTTTATGTGTTGCTTCGTAAGGGGCTGAGTTGGATCCATATGTTTCATGCTATAGGTTTACCTTAATACTTTTGTTGTAGTTGCGGATGCTTGCAATAGAGGTTAATCATAAGTGGGATGCTTGTCCAAGTAAGGGCAGTACCCAAGCACCGGTTCACCCACATATCAAATTATCAAAGTACCGAACGCGAATCATATGAGCGTGATGAAAACTAGCTTGACAATATTCCCATGTGTCCTTGGGAGCGCTTTTCCTATTATAAGAGTTTGTCCAGGCTTGTCCTTTGCTACAAAAAGGATTGGGCCACTTGCTGCACTTTATTTACTTTTGTTACTTGTTGCTCGTTACCATTTATCTTATCACAAAACTATCTGTTACCACTTATTTCAGTACTTGCAGAGAATACCTTGCTGAAAACCGCTTATCATTTCCTTCTGCTCCTCGTTGGGTTCGACACTCTTACTTATCGAAAGGACTACGATAGATCCCCTATACTTGTGGGTCATCATCATCCACAACGGGCGTACCAATCATTATAACTTCAAGATGAAGGGAAAGGAGTATGTGCTATGACCTATGTCTCCAAGTTAAGTGATCGCCAACAAGCAAGCCACCCATCATGGAGAGAATAGTGAGAGAGAGAACCACCACAAAGAGAGTGAGCGCCACAAGCCAAAATCGAGTGCCTCCACGATGAGCGACAAGAAGAACTTAGTTCTATTTGCCACCAAAAGTGAGATGAGAGAAGTGTGTGAGAACCCATCAAGTGTTATGCACTATGTCCTTTTGTGCAAGGACGAGGAAACAAAAACTAACACCTCTCACAATCTACCTTTAGTGTTGTCTTCTCTTTGCAGGAATTCCAAGAAGTTTTCCCGACATGCTACCTCCGGGTCTACCTCCACTACGAGGCATCGAACACCGAATCGACCTCATCCCCGGAGCACCTCTACCTAACAACGCTCCCTACCGCGTCAACCCCGAGGAAACTAAGAGATCCAACGGCAAGTACAACAACTCATCGACAATGGTCATGTACATGAAAGCTTGAGCCCTTGTGCCGTACTTGTAATCATTGTTCCTAAGAAAGATGGCACCTATCGCATGTGTTACAATTGTTGTCCCATCAATGCTATCACCATTAGATATCGTTACCCTATTCCACGCTTAGATGATATGCTAGATGAGCTTATCGGAGCCACCATCTTCTCTAAGATTGATCTTAAGAGTGGCTACTATCAAATACGCATCCAAGAAGGTGATGAATGGAAAACCACATTTAAGACCAAATTTGGCTTATATGAATGGCTTGTTATGCCAATGGGTTTATCTGAAGCACCAGGTACTTTCATGCGAGTCATGCATTTTCTTCTTCGACCCTATATTGGTGTATTTGTTGTGGTCTATTTTGATGATATTCTTGTCTTTATAAAATCCCTTAAAGATCATGTCACCCATCTTAGAACCGTGTTGCAAACCCTTAGGAAAGAGCGCCTTTATGCTAATATGGACAAATGCCTTTTTAGTTGATAAGCTTGTTTTCTTGGGTTTGTTATGATATAGGGCGGAACCCTATGGGGCCGATCTTTCACATTTCGAGAGGATCCCTACGAGGAACACGAAGAACACGCGGAAGAACACGAGTGAAATCATGAGGGGAAAACAAGAGAAACACTCAACCGACACGAATTTCATCACACAAGTGCTAGATCATCGAGGCACAAAGTAACACGAGATCCAAAGTCAAGAAGGGACGATACAAGAGTAACTGTTCTTCTCCGTGAGGAGGTCTTGATTGTCTTCTCCGGATGGAGGCCTTGAATCCGGATTGATCTTCTCCTAAAAGGTGCGGTCCCTCACGAGGAGTAGATCTGGTACAGATGAGCAATGCTCTATCTCAAATGAGCTGTCACAATGCTAACCCTAATACGGAGCTAGGAGACAAGTATATATAGTGCTAAGTGATAACCCGCAAGTGTAGGGCATCGCAACAGCTTTCGAGGGTAAAGTATTCAACCCAAATTTATTGATTCGACACAAGGGGAGCCAAAGAATATTATTGAGTATTAGCAGTTTAATTGTCAATTCAACCACACCTGGATAACTTAGTATCTGCAGAAAAGTATTTAGTAGCAAAGTAGTATGATAATAAAGGTAACAGTAGCAAAACTAATATTTTTGGGTTTTGTAGTGACTGTAACAATAGCAACGGAAAAGTAAATAAGCGAAGCACAAGATGTGAAAAGCTCGTAGGCAATGGATCAGTGATGGATAATTATGTCGAATGCGATTCCTCATGTAATAGCTATAACATAGGGTGACACAGAACTAGCTCCAATTCATCAATGTAATGTAGGCATGTATTCCGTATATAGTCGTACGTGCTTATGGAAAAGAACTTGCATGACATCTTTTGTCCTACCCTCCCGTGGCAGCGGGGTCCTAACGGAAACTAAGGGATATTAAGGCCTCCTTTTAATAGAGAACCGGAACAAAGCATTAGCACATAGTGAATACATGAACTCCTCAAACTATGGTCATCACCGAGAAGTATCCCGATTATTGTAACTTCGGGGTTGTCGGATCATAACACATAATAGGTGACTATAGACTTGCAAGATAGGATAAAGAACACACATATATTCATGAAAACATAATAGGTTCAGATCTGAAATCATGGCACTCGGGCCCTAGTGACAAGCATTAAGCATAGCAAAGTCATAGCAACATCAATCTCAGAACATAGTGGATACTAGGGATCAAACCCTAACAAAACTAACTTGATTACATGGTAAATCTCATCCAACCCATCACCGTCCAGCAAGCCTATGATGGAATTACTCACGCACGACGGTGAGCATCATGAAATTGGTGATGGAGGATGGTTGATGATGACGACGGTGACGAATCCCCCTCTCCGGATCCCCGAACGGACTCCAGATCAGCCCTCCCGAGAGAGATTAGGGCTTGGCGGCGGCTCCGTATCGTAAAACGTGATGAAACTTTCTCTCTGATTTTTTTCTGTGCGAGACGAAATATATGGAGTTGGAGTTAAGGTCGGCGGAGCCTCAGGGGGCCCATGAGACAGGGGGGCGCGCCCGGGGTGTGGGTGCGCCCCCCACCCTCGTGGACAGGGTGTGGGCCCCCTGGTCTTGATTCTTTCGCCAGTATTTTTATATTTCCCAAAATGTGCCTCCGTGGATTTTCAGGTCATTCCGAGAACTTATGTTTTCTACACATAAAACAACATCATGGCAGTTTTGCTGAAAACAGCGTCAGTCCGGGTTAGTTTCATTCAAATCATGCAAGTTAGAGTCCAAAACAAGGCAAAAGTGTTTGAAAAGGTAGATACGTTGGAGACGTATCAACTCCCCCAAGCTTAAACCTTTGCTTGTCCTCAAGCTATTCATTTGATAAACTGAAAGTGATAAATAAAAACTTTTACAAACTCTGTTTGCTCTTGTTGTTGTAGACATGCAAAGCCAGCATTCAGGTTTCAGCAAATATTATGAACTAACCATACTCATAATAACACTTAGGTCTCACAATTACTCATATCAATGGCATAATCAGCTAGCGAGCCATAATAATAAAACTCGGATGACAACACTTTCTCAAAACAATCATAACATGATATAACAAAATGGTATCTCGCTAGCCCTTTCTGAGACCGCAAAAGATAAATGCAGAGCACCTTTAAAGATCAAGGACTGACTAAACATTGTAATTCATGGTAAAAGAGATCCAGTCAAGTCATAAACCAATAGTAATGAATGCAAATGACAGTGTGCTCTCCAGCGGGTGCTTTTTAATAAGAAGGGTGATGACTCAACATAAAAGTAAATAGATAGGCCCTTCGGAGAGGGAAGCAGGGATTTGTAGAGATGCCAGAGCTTGATTTTAAAATAGAGATTGAATAACATTTTGAGCGGCATACTTTCACTGTCAATGCAACAACTATGAGATGGCTGTATATTCCATACTACATGCATTATAGGCAGTTCCCAAACAAAATGGTACAGGTTTATACTCCCCCAACCACCAACAAGCATCAATCCATGGCTTGCTCGAAACAATGAGTGCCTCCAACTAACAACAGCCCTGGGGGAGTTTTGTTTAATTATATTGATTTGCTTTGATCTTTTTGGATCATGGGACTGGGCATCCCGGTTACCGGCCCTTTCTCGTGAATGAGGAGCGGAGTCCACTCCCCTTGAGAATAACCCTCCTAGCATGGAAGATATAGGCTGCCCTAGTTGAAACATGAGCTGCTCGAGCATACAAAACAGAATTTCATTTGAAGGTTTGGAGTTTGGCACATACAAATTTACTTGGAACGGCAGGTAAATACCGCATATAGGAAGGTATGGTGGACTCATATGGAACAACTTTGGGGTTCAAGGAGTTTGGATGCATAAGCAGTATTCCCGCTTAGTACAGGTGAAGGCTAGCAAAAGACTGGGAAGCGACCAACTGAGAGAGCGACAACAGTCATAAACATGCATTAGAATTAATTCACACCGAGTACAAGCATGACTAGGATATAATCCACCATGAACATAAATATTGTGAAGTCTATGTTGATTTGTTTCAACTACATGCATGAACATGTGCCAAGTCTAGTCACGCAATTCATTCAAAGGAGGATACCATCCCATCATACCACATCATAATCATTCTAATAGCATGTTGGCATGCAAGGTAAACCATTATAACTCATAGCTAATCAAGCATGGCACAAGCAACTATAATCTCTAAATGTCATTGCAAATATGTTTACTTCATAATAAGCTGAATCAGAAATGATGAACTTATAATATTTACGAAAACAAGAGAGGTCGAGTTCATACCAGCTTTTCTCATCTCAATAAGTCCATCATATATCGTCATTATTGCCTTTCACTTGCACGACCGAACGATGTGTATAATAATAATAGTGCACGTGCATTGGACTAAGCTGGAATCTGCAAGCATTCAATTCAATAGAGAAGACAAAGTAATATGGGCTCTAAGTTAAATAAACAATCATGCATATGAGAGCCACTAAACATTTTCAATATGGTCTTCTACTCTCTACCCCCAAAGAAAAGAAAAGAAAATAAAACTATTTACACGGGAAAGTTCCCAACAGGTAAAAAGAAGAACGAGAAATCTTTTTGGGTTTTCATTTTAATTTCTACTACAAGCATGGAAATTAAACTAACTAATTTTTTTGGTTTTTTCTTAAGGTTTATCAAACACACAAGAAGAAAGCGACAAAAAGAAATTTAAACTAGCATGGATAATACAATGAAAGAGTATGAGCACCGATGACTAGAATAGTGTGTGAACATGAATGTAAAGTCGGCGAGAAATACGTACTCCCCCAAGCTTAGGCTTTTGGCCTAAAAAGCCTAAGATTGTCTAATGCCAAGGGTAGCCTTGCTGATATCCGTAGTTGTAACTGTGGTCGTACTGAGATGCAGCAGCAAATGCCTCCTGAGCTGCGGCATGTTGGCGAGCCGCCTCCGCTCTCCCCTCGTGTTCAGCTGCTTCCTCCCTAGTAACAACATATCTTTCTTTTGCCTGGTAATCAAAAAGGAGAGGAGCAGGAAGAGTAACATGGATAGCGTTGCGTCTGTCATAGATCAGTCGATACTGGAGGAATTTTTCATTCCTCTTAAGAAAATGATGTTGGACCATAGCGTCGTAATCTGAATAAGCAGGAGGTAACATCATAACCCCCTCTCGTGGGGCTATACCAAGATAATTAGCCACACGGGTCGCATAAATTCCTCCAAATAAATCTCCAGGTTTACAATTATTATGCAACCTACGTGCAACTATTGCCCCCAAGTTATAATCTTTATAACCTAACACAACACTCTTGAGGACACAAAAATCAGGGACACACATGTGACATGCTTTATATTTACCATTAATGCATCTACCAATGAAGAGAGCAAAATAATGTATAGCAGGAAAATGAATGCTCCCTATGGTAGCTTGTGCTATGTCCCTAGATTCTCCCATAGTAATACTAGCAAGAAAGTCTCTAAATTCAGATTTGTGGGGATCATTAATATTACCCCACTGTGGGAGTTTGCAAGCAGTTGTAAAATCCTCTAAGTCCATGGTATAAGATGTATCATAAATATCAAATAGGACACTCGGAGAATTACATGTACAATTATATTTAAACCTCCGCACAAAGGAATCAGTCAATTGATAGTACTGAGGACACTTATCTTGTAATAAGTCCTCCAGATCAGCATTACGCACATATGCGTCAAATTCCTCCTTAAAGACTGCTTCGACCATAAAATCATCGGATGACCACTCACAAGCTCGTACATCTGCATCCCTCGGTAATTCAACATCTTGCTCACGTATAGCAATCCTAGGCCCTTTCTTCACCGAGGAACCACCTTGGTACATTCTCCTAGAAATAATTCTTTTTCTGAAAAATTTCTGAAATTTTAGTAACTTCAAAATAAAAGTGAATAAAACTAAACAAGATTGGTAGCAACTACTCCTACAAGTGCCTAGATCCTATATCATGCATTAGAATTACTTGGGACCTCATAAATTTAACATGCAAGCTCAAGAACATGGTCACCTATGCAGCAAAAATTTGCAATGAATAAAGCACTAGAACAAAAACTAATTGGACCAATGGAGGAGTCACATACTAAGCAACAATCTCCCAAAGCAGTTTTGTGAATGGAGCTTTGAGCAAGGAGATCGAAAATCGCAGCAAAGTGAGCTACAACTCGTGCTTGAGCTGGATTGGGATTTTTTGGGAAGAAGATGGAGTGTGTGGGTGCTGGCATAAGTGGAGGGGGCCACCAGGGGCCCACGAGATAGGGGCGCGCCCAGGGGGTGGGCGCGCCCTCCACTCTCGTGGCCTGGTGCTTGCCCCTCCTGCAGTGTTTTTAGTGCCTAAAATCCTCAAATATTCCATAAAAATCATACTAAATTTGCAGGGCATTTGGAGCACTTTTATTTTCGGGATATTTTTTATTGCACTAATAAGTCAAAAAACAGACGGATAATACTATTTTTGCTTTATTTATTCTAAATAACAGAAAGTAAAAAGAGGGTACAGAAGGTTGTGCCTTCTAGTTTCATCCATCTCGTGATCATCAAAATGAATCCACTAACAAGGTTGATCAAGTCTTGTTAACAAACTCATTCCGAATAACATGGAACCGGAGAAATTTCGAATAACACTAAGTTACCTCAACGGGGATATGAACATCCCCAATAATAAGAATATCATATTTTTTTTCTTGACAGTAGGAAGAGGAAATTCAAAACCTCCAATAATGATAGTTGGAACTTTTCCAATAGAATTGATGATATGAACTTGAGATTGTTTCCTCGGAAAGTGTACCTTGTGCTCATTACCATTAATATGAAAAGTGACATTGCCTTTGTTGCAATCAATAACAGCCCCTGCAGTATTCAAAAAGGGTCTACCAAGGATAATCGACATACTATCGTCCTCGGGAATATCAAGAATAACAAAGTCCATTAAGATAGTGACATTTGCAACCACAATAGGCACATCCTCACAAATACCGACAGGTATAGCAGCTGATTTATCAACCATTTGCAAAGATACTTTAGTAGGTGTCAACTTATTCAATTCAAGTCTACGATATAAAGGGAGAGGCATAACACTACCACCGGCTCCAAGATCACATAAAGCAGTTCTGACATAATTTCTTTTAATGGAGCATGGTATAGTTGGTACACCGGGATCTCCAGGTTTCTTTGGTATTCCACCCTTAAAAGTGTAATTAGCAAGCATGGTGGAAATTTCAGCTTCTGGTATCTTTCTTTTATTTGTAATGATATCCTTCATATATTTAGCATAAGGGTTTACTTTAAGCATATCAGTTAAGCGCATACGTAAGAAGATAGGTCTAATCATTTCAACAAAGCACTCAAAATCCTCATAATCCTTTGTCTTGGATGGTTTAGGAGGAAGGGGCATGGGTTTCTGAACTCATGGTTCTCTTTCTCTACCGTGCTTCCTACCAACAAAATCTCTCTTATCATAACATTGATTCTTTGATTGTGGGTTATCAAGATCAACAGCAGGTTCAATCTCTACATCATTATTTTTACTGGGTTGAGCATCAACATGAACATTATCATTAACATTATCACTAGGTTCATGTTCATCACCTGATTGTGTTTCAGCATCAGAGATAGAAATATCATTGGGATTCTCAGGTGTGTCTACAACAGGTTCACTAGAAGCATGCAAAGTTCTATCATTTTTCTTTTTCTTCTTTTTACAAGAACTAGGTGCCTCTAAATTATTTCTCTGAGAATCTTGCTCGATTCTCTTAGGGTGGCCTTCAAGATACAAAGGTTCCTGAGTCATTCTACCAGTTCTCATAGCCACTCTAACAGCAAAGTCGGGTTTATTATTTAATCCGTCAAGCAAATCATCTTGAGCTTTAAGTACTTGGTCAGCTTGAGTAGCAACCATAGAAGCATATTTGCTAATGAGTTTAAGTTCACCTTTAACTCTAGCCATATAATCGCTCACGCGTCCTATCTCGAAAGCATTATTCTTTAATTCTCTACCAACATAAGCATTAAAACTTTCTTGTCTAGCCATAAAGTCATCAAATTCATCTAAGCATGGGCTATGAAATTTAGTAGAAGGAATTTCAACTTTATCATATCTATAGAGAGAATTTATCTTTACTACCTGTGTCGGGTTATCAAGACAATGTGGTCCTTCAACAGGCAGTATATTAAGACCATGTATTTCTTCAATAGGTGGTAAATTCTTAACATCTTCAGTTTAATACCTTTTTCTTTCATTGATTTCTTTGCCTCTTGCATATCTTCAGGACTGAGAAATAGAACACCTCTCTTTTTAGGAGTGGGTTTATGAATAGGCTCAGGAGTTGGCTCAACTGGTTCAGGAATTGCCTCAGGAATTGGCTCAGGAAGAGTCAGATTATTTTCATTAGTCAACATATTATTCAATAGTAATTCAGCTTCGTTGACTGTTCTTTTCCTGAAAACACAACCAACACAACTATCCAAGTAGTCCTTGGAAGCATCGGTTAGTCCATTATAAAAGATATCAAGTATTTCATTTTTCTTCAGAGGATGATCAGGCAAAGCATTAAGTAATTGGAGAAGCCTCCCCCAAGCTTGTGGGAGACTCTCTTCTTCGATATGCACAAAATTATATATTTCCCGCAAGGCAGCTTGTTTCTTATGAGCAGGGAAATATTTAGCAGAGAAGTAATAAATCATATCCTGGGGACTACGCACACAACCAGGAGCAAGAGAATTAAACCAAGTCTTAGCATCACCCTTTAATGAGAACGGAAATATCTTAAGGATATAATAATAGCGAGGCTTATCATCATTAGTAAACAGGGTGGCTATATCATTCAACTTGGTAAGATGTGCCACAACAGTTTCAGATTCAAGGCCATAAAAAGGATCAGATTCAAGTAAAGTAATAATTTCAGGATCAATAGAGAATTCATAATCCTTATCAGTAACGCAGATAGGTGAAGTAGCAAAAGTAGGGTCAGGTTTCATTCTAGCATTAAGAGATTGCTGCTTTCATGTAGCTAATAACTTTTTAAGATCATATCTATCTTTACTAGCAAAGATAGCTCTAGCAGCTTCCTCTTCCATAACATAACCCTCAGGAACAACAGGTAATTCATAATCAGGGGGAAAACTTTCATCATCACTATCATCAATAATAGCATCTTCAATAATTTCATTCTCTCTAGCCCTAGCAAGTTGTTCATCAAGAAATTCACCTAATGGCAAAGTAGTATCACGCACAGAAGTAGTTTCATCATAAGTATCATGCATAGCAGAAGTGGCATCATCAATAACATGCGACATATCAGAATTCATAGCAGTAGCAGGTTTAGGTGTCGCAAGCTTACTAATAACAGAAGGAGAATCTAGTGCAGAGCTAGATGTCAGTTCCTTACCTCCCCTCATAGTTGAGGGCAAAATCTTGGTTCTTTCGTCTTTCAAGTTCCTCATAGTGATCAACAGATATAAAATCCCAAGTGACTCAAAGAATAGAGCTATGCTCCCCGGCAACGGCGCCAGAAATTAGTCTTGATAACCCACAAGTGTAGGGGATCGCAACAGCTTTCGAGGGTAAAGTATTCAACCCAAATTTATTGATTCGACACAAGGGGAGCCAAAGAATATTGTGAGTATTAGCAGTTGAGTTGTCAATTCAACCACACCTGGATAACTTAGTATCTGCAACAAAGTATTTAGTAGAAAAGTAGTATGATAATAAAGGCAACAGTAGCAAAAGTAACATTTTTGGGTTTTGTAGTGATTGTAAAAATAGCAACGGAAAAGTAAGTAAGCGAAGCACAAGATGTGAAAAGCTCGTAGGCAATGGATCAGTGATGGATAATTATGTCGGATGCGATTCCTCATGTAATAGCTATAACATAGGGTGACACAGAACTAGCTCCAATTCATCAATGTAATGTAGGCATGTAATCTGTATATAGTCATACGTGCTTATGGAAAAGAACTTGCATGACATCTTTTGTCCTACCCTCCCGTGACAGCGGGGTCCTAATGGAAACTAAGGGATATTAAGGCCTCCTTTTAATAGAGAACCGGAACAAAGCATTAGCACATAGTGAATACATGAAGTCCTCAAACAATGGTCATCACCGAGAAGTATCCCGATTATTGTCACTTCAGGGTTGTCGGATCATAACACATAATAGGTGACTATAGACTTGCAAGATAGGATCAACAACACACATATAATCATGAAAACATAATAGGTTTAGATCTAAAATCATGGCACTCGGGCCCTAGAGACAAGGATTAAGCATAGCAAAGTCACAGCAACATCAATCTCAAAACATAGTGGATACTAGGGATCAAACCCTAACAAAACTAACTTGATTACATGGTAAATCTCATCCAACCCATCATCGTCCAGCAAGCCTACGATGGAATTACTCACGCACAGCGGTGAGCATCATGAAATTGGTGATGGAGGATGGTTGATGATGACGACGGCGACGAATCCCCCTCTTCGGAGCCCCGAACAGACTCCAGATCAGCCCTCCCGAGAGAGATTAGGGCTTGGCGGCGGCTCCGTATCGTAAAACATGATGAAACTTTCTCTCTGATTTTTTTCTCCGCGAGACGGGATATATGGAGTTGGAGTTGAGGTCGGCGGAGCCTCAGGGGGCCCACGAGACAGGGGGCACGCCCAGGGGGGTGGGCGCGCCCCCACCCTCGTGGACAGGGTGTGGGCCCCATGGTCTTGATTCTTTCGCCAGTATTTTTTATATTTTCCAAAAAGTGCCTCCGTGAATTTTCAGGTCATTTCGAGAACTTTTGTTTTCTACACATAAAACAACAGCATGGCAGTTCTGCTGAAAACAGCATCAGTCCAAGTTAGTTTCATTCAAATCATGCAAGTTAGAGTCCAAAACAAGGGCAAAAGTGTTTGGAAAAGTAGATACGTTGGAGACGTATCACTAAGCCACGAAGGGGTAAGTGGGAGAGGATACATGGGGCGAAAACCCCTTGCACTGCGCGCAGGCAGGCCGGTAGTACCGGTCATGTGGCCGGTAGTTACTCTGGGAGCTTGTGCGGGGGGGTAGTACCGGTCTGGCGGGGACGGTAGTTCTGCTGGAAGCCCAGGCGCTGAATCTGGAGGTGTACGCCGAAGGGACAATGGTTGTTCCGGTCGTCGGGGCGGTTGTTCTGGTCTTTTGGCAGAAACCAGTACAACCCGTGCAGCACCGGCCTTGTTCCACTCGATCACAGAAGGTGGGCCGGTTGTTGGGTGGTAGCAGGCCGGTTTTTCCGCCCTGGCGATGGTTGGGCAGTTGTTCTGGTCCTTCTGGACTGGGCATATCGTCTACATGCTCTTGATGTTCATCTTGCACCATAACTTCTCCTTGGTTGCCTTCTTGGTACCTAATCACACAAAGCATCTCCGTTTGAGGTAGTAGCCATGTCTGAAGTGGGTCAAAGGGAAGTTCAACAACGAGAGAGTTAACCTCGGATTGAATAGCACGTGCTCGAGCTCTTATCATGGGTCCACTTGGAGCTTGAGTAGTCGAAGTAGTGTCCATGGGGATGACCGTAGGATGCTCCGTATCATATCCCCTCCCTTGGGAAAGATCCGACCTCGGATCGAAATCCTCATCACCATGGTATGGGGAGAGATCGTTGAGGTTGAAGATGTCGCTCACGGAGTACTTGTCATGTGGGATGTCGATCTTGTAGGCGTTATTGTTGTAGCGTGGAAGCACCTTGAAGGGTCCATTGGCTCGTGGTAGAAGTTTGGACTTGCGTTCATTGGGGGAGCGTTCCTTTTGAAGGTGTAGCCACACAAGATCTCCAATGTTGAATATCATGGGTTGCTTGTTGATGTTGAGCTTGGTCGCGAGTTGTTGTACTTGGCGCTCGATGGTGTGCCTTGTATCTTCATGCATCTTCTTGAGGTAGTTCGCTCGGGCACTCGCGTCCATGTTGGTGCACTCTTTTAGTGGTAGATGAAGAATGTCCAATGGGGACAACAGGTTGAAGCCGTAGACGACCTCGAAAGGGGACTTGCCAGTAGTCGAATGTATTGCACATTTGTAGGCGTACTCGGCGATGGGTAGAAACTCCTCCCATTCCTTGATGTTCTTCTTGATCAACACACGAAGTAGAGTGGAGAGCGTACGATTCGTCACCTCCGTTTGGCCGTCGGTTTGAGGGTGGTATGCGGATGAGAACAAGAGCTTGATTCCGAGTTTGGCACATAGCATCTTCCAAAAGTAACTCAAGAACTTTGACATCGCGGTCGGAGACGATTGTCTTTTGTACTCCATGGGGTCGCAAGATTTCCCTACAAAAGAGATTGGCGACATGTGAAGCATCGTCTATCTTGTTGCAAGGAATGAAATGTGCCATCTTAGAAAATCGGTCCACAACAACAAACACGGAATCCTTTCCATTTTGGGTTCTAGGCAACCCAAGTACAAAATCCATGCTAATGTCTTTCCAAGGTTGATAAGGAATAGGCAGAGGCATATAAAGACCATGGGATTGAGCTTTAGACTTAGCTTTGCGACATGTAGAGCATCGGTTGGTGAAGCGTGAGACTTGCAGAACATCTTGGGCCAAAAGTAGTTCTTGGAGAGCGTGGCGAATCTCTTGTCGTGTCCAAAATGTCCCGTGAGTCCACCTCCATGAGCCTCTTGCAAAAGGAGCAAACGAAGAGAAGACTTGGGAATGCAAAGTTTGTCAGCTCTTATAAGATAAGCATCCTTGATGTAATATTGTTCCCAAGATGTATGCGTCAAACACTTAGCATAAGGAATAGCAAAAGATGGGTCATTAGCATATAAGTCTTTTATGTGCTCAAAGCCAATAGCATTCAACTCAATTTTAGTGACAAGCGTGCATATGCGTGAAAGTGCATCCGCAACTACATTTTCCTTACCCTTAATGAACTTGATCACATAGGGGAAAGATTCAATAAATTCACTCCATTTGGCATGACACTTGTTCAACTTAATTTGACCTTTTAAGTACTTAAGCGTTTCGTGATCGGTATGGATGAGAAACTCATGAGGTCTAAGATAATGTTCCCAAACATGTAGCACACGCACTAAAGCATACGATTCTTTGTCATAGATGGGATAGTTAGGTTGAGCACCGGAGAGTTTTTCACTAAAATAAGCAATGGCTCATTTTTCTTGCATCAAAACTCCGCCAATTCCGGTACCACTTGCATCACAATGAACCTCAAAAGTTTTGTCAAAGTTGGGCAAAGCAAGAATCAGAGCATGAGTAAGCAAAGACTTAAGCTCATCAAAAGCGGTGGATTGCAAAGATCTCCAAACAAAAGGAGCATTCTTCTTACTCAAGCATGCAAATGAGCGGCAATAGTGCTAAAGTATTTCACAAAGCGTCGGCAAAAACTTGCAAGGCCAAGAAAACTACGCACTTGTTGCAAATTGGTGGGTTGGGGACAAGTTTTAATTTCTTCAATTTTAGATTCATCAACATGGACACCCTTTGAAGAAACGACAAAACCCAAGAAAACAAGGTTGTCAACACCAAACGTGCACTTTTTCATGTTGGCATAAAGACGTTCCTTGCGAAACGTTTGCAAAATAGTCCTAACATGCTTTAGATGCTCTTTCATGGATTTTGCTAAACACAAGAACATCATCAAAGTAAACCACAAGAAACACTCCAATATAAGGACGAAGCACAAAATGCATAAGTCTCATGAAAGTACCGGGAGCTTCCGATAAACCCATAGGCATGACCAACCACTCATACAAGCCAAATTTGGTTTTGAAAGCTGTTTTCCACTCATCACCTTCTTGTATGCGGATTTAATAATAGCCACTTTTAAGATCAATTTTTGAGAAAATGGTGGCACCGCTAAGTTCATCAAGCATATCATCTAGGCGAGGAATGGGATGCCTATAGCGAACGGTAATAGCATTAATAGGTCTACAATCGGAACACATGCGATAACTTCCATCTTGCTTAGGATCAAGTATCACCGGAATGTCACAAGGGCTTAAGCTTTCACGTACATGACCATTGTCGATTAGTTGTTGTACTTGCCATTGGATCTCCTTAGTTTCTTCGGGGTTGACGCGGTATGGAGCGTTGTTTGGTAGGGGCGCTCCGGAGATGAGGTCAATTCGATGCTCAATGCCTCGTAGAGGAGGTAGTCCCGGAGGTAGCTCATCAGGGAAAACATCTTGGAATTCCTGCAAAGGAGATTGAAACACTAAAGTAGATCGTGAGAGGTGTTAGTTTTTGGGTCCCTATCCTTGCACACAAGGACAAAGTGCATAACACTCGATGGGTTCTCACACACTTCTCTCATCTCACTTTTGGTGGCAAATAGGACTATGTTTTTCTCTCTAGGCGAAGAGGCGCTCAAGTTTGGCTTGTGGCTCTCACTCACATTTTGGTGGATCACTTTCTCACTCTTCTCTCCATGATGGGTGGCTTGCTTGTCGGCTATCACTTGACTAGGAGACATAGGTCGTAGGACATATTCCTTCCCTTTCATCTTGAAGCTATAGTGATTGGTACGCCCGTTGTGGATGACACCACAGTCGAATTGCCATGGCCTACCAAGAAGGAGGTGGCAAACTGACATCGGGACAACATCACACTCCAAAGTGTCTTCATATGCACCAATTTTAAAGGAGACTTGGACCGTATGCTCAACTCGTATAGTGCCGGAGTCACTTAGCCATTGGACTTTGTATGGGTGCGGGTGCTTCATCTTGACCAATTGAAGCTTGGAGCATAGTTCTTCACTTGCCAAGTTGTGACAACTACCTCCATCGATGATGACCTTGACGGACCTTCCATTGATGTCAGCCTTTGTGTGGAATATGTGGCATCGTTGCTCTTCTTCTTGTTGATGTTGAAGAGTCAAGACTTTGGAGACAACGAGAGCGGGGCTCGAATCCTCATCACAAAAGACTTGATCATCTTCATCCTCATTCACGCGCCGGTGCATGGCTACTTGCTCAAGGGCTTCCATCTCTTCGTCACTCATGGAGTCATAGGTTCCATCATCGTTGAGGATCATGGTGCGCTTGTTTGTGCATTCATAGGACTTGTGGCCTCGGCCACCGCAAGTGGAACACTTGAAGGAGCTTGTCTAGACAGTCACATCGGTCGGAGTAGATGATGAACCACGCGGCTTGAAGTTGCGTGTAGTAGTAGGAAGACGACTTGAGCTTGTCGAAGCTTTCTTGTAACTTGACTTGTCGTCGTTGGTTGTAGATGGCTTGGTTGAGGTTGAGGTTGGAGGAGTCGTTGGAGCTTGGTTGTTGGAGAAGCAGTAGGTCTTGGATGAGTACTTGGCGTACTTGAAGTCATCTTGCACTTGATGTTCAGCTTTTGTAGCTTGATGCACGAGCTCAACGAGGTTGGAGTAGGGTTGGAAGTCGGCAATCTTCTTGATGGGATGATTGAGGCCATACAAGAAGCGTGCCATTGTTTACTCATCATCTTCCGTGACATTGGCTCGAATAATGGCTATCTCCATTTCCTTGTAGTATTCTTCAACACTCTTTGTTCCTTGCTTGAGAAGTTGGAGCTTCTTGAAGAGACTGCGGTTGTAGTAGGTTGGCACAAAACATGCTCGCATGACATCCTTCATTTTAGCCCAAGTTGTGATTGGTGGTTCACCTCGTGCTTCTCGGCGCTCAAGGACTTGTTCCCACCATATGAGCACATAGCCTTGGAACTCAGGTGATGCCATAGCGATCTTCTTCTCTTCCTCATAGTTGTGCAAACGAAAGATTTTGTTGACCTTCAATGCCCATGATAGGTACTCTTCGGGATCATTGCTTCCATTGAACTTGGGCATTGTGAATTTTTTAGCTTGCCATAGCGTTGCTCTTCATTATGTTGTGGTCGATTGTGATGATGATGCCCTTGACGTGGGGGATAATCCTCCTCATGTTGCTCTTAGCGTGGAGGAAGTCCATGATCAATGTGCTCTTGTTGAACTTGAGGTTGAGGAGGAGCTTGTCAAGCTTGACGTTGCACTCGCGGTTGGTAGTTCCGCCCTTGGATTTCTTCTCGAAGTGCTTCCTCTTGATTGCACTGGTCTCGGTTACGGTTGGCGATTGCTCGACTAGATTCTTGAAGGGCACGTTGCGCCTTAAGAGCTTGTGCTTCACGTTGTTGTTGTTGAAGATGTTGAGCCTCGGCGTCTTATTCCTCTTGATGTAGACGCGCTCATTCTTCCTCCTGGCGACGTTGATGTTGTCGTTCTTGAGCTTGAGCAAACGCAACTTGGTGTGGTTGACAACGAAGTTCTTGCTCGTCGACTTGCTCTTGTGAATGCTTGTTATGTAGCGGATTGCGAGATGCATGACGGGCTTGACGTGCGGCTTGTCGAAGAGTGTTCGACGTTGGTGTACTTGAGCCGGAGAAGGTGTCGTCGGAGTGTCTACTTGAGCGGCTTCGTCTTGAGTATGAAGAAGTTGAAGGAGGACGGTTCACCAACAAGGCGCGGATCTCGTCCATCCATGCATCGTTCTCTTGCTTGTGAGCATCGAGCTTGTTGTCGAAGTAGTCCTTTGTACGTTGCTCGGAGAGTCGCAATTCGGTGGCAAGGTTGTCGATGCGGTCGGTCATAGCTTGTTGCTCTTGATGCAACGCTCGTTGTGCACCAAAGAGGTGGCTCTTGGTGATGAATGATGACATATCGTCGTCTTGCTCGATGAAGAGTGGGTTGCTAGAAGTACTTGTCCTATCCATCATTCCAAGCAAAAATGTGAGTGGTAGAAGTAAAAGAACTTATACCAATGTACCTTGACCGATGTTGACGATGAATCAAGTTCGCTCAAATGCGGACAATGAAATAGCACTATTGGTACCAATTCTTGTCGGTTCTCACACCTACACAAGTAAAAGCTTATGGTGGAGCTTGGTTAGGATGGTGGCACAAAATTTGATGCAATTGTAAGTGAGCTTAGATAATGTTGGAAAAGATTCACAAGTTTGGAAATGCAACAAGTAGACCAAGCAAGTAGATTTACACGGAAACACACATGCAAATAGATAAGTGGGATTGTGCAAACCAAAAATGAGCCAAAATGTGGAATCCACGAAAATGCTCTTTTTGCACAATGCACGAGAGACGCTAGCACGATTGCACAATAGGCGGATACGTAACTTGTGCACAACCTACTAGGCAAACATGCAACGACCTCTATCCCAAGTATGCTATATGTATGGTATTTCGGTGATATGATCCAAGATGATCAGATATAACAATCTTAATGTAGTATGATGCTATGGTTCTTGCTTATGAGCTCTTTTTCTTATCTTTCCCTCTTTGCTTAAAAGTTTTTTTTCTCTTTTGAGCTCTTTTCTCATGCAAAACTTCACGAACCAAGATATGAATTGTCTATGCGATGACAAGTTTGTGACACAAGAGATGAGACCAAGATATGCACCACTATGATATGGTATGTATGCTATGGAGTATGATCACTAATGTGCACAAGTCACGTTGCCAGCAATACTCAAAGGATAGTCTCGATGGGTAAGCAACGCAAAAGTATGGCTAAGTGGTTATCAATGCAAATGCCATGGAAGTGACAAAGATGTCGTCGAGGTTACCGTCCTTTGCGATGATGAGTCCTTTGCAAAGATGGGCGGTGGTGATGTTGATGTTGAACCTACCTATATAACCTAAACACAATAGGACACAGGAACCACAACTCAAATTCTCAAAGACCAAAAGCAAATGGTGGTAGCGGAAAGCGGTGGTGGTATAGCGGATGATGTGGTGAAAGCCCTAGGCAAAGATGCCAAAGTTTGGAAAATTTTATGGTGTATATTGATGTTGGAACCTATCTAGGTGGTTGGGGGTGTCAATAGCTTCTCAACAAGCTAAAGAACGCGAAAATCGGACTCCGGAAGTGGAAGTTATGGGCAAAATGGTGAATCAGCCAGGGCTGAACTTGGGAAGGGTGGTAGTACTGCTTTGGGGGGGTAGTACCGGTCCTGGAGCTCAGCGAAACTGCCAGTTTTGAAGGGCGGAAGTACCGTTGTTGTCGGGAAAACTGGATCGGGGCGAGTTTGTGGCGGAAATGGATGATTTCGGGGGCAAAATTGGATGGATCTAGGGGATGGAAGGTGGGGAAACTTGTAGGGAAGCTAGATCTACCTGCTACACGCGAAATCCATGGATCAAATCCAACAAAATTTCATCACACCAACAAATCACAAAAAAAAATTGGGGGCTATTTTTGGTGGGGATTTTTGAATTTAGGACGAAAACAACAAAATCAAGCTAGAAAACACGGGGTAGGGGCTCCAAAAACATGATCAACGTGGCTCATGATACCAAGATGATGTAGGGCGGAAACCTATGGGGCCGATCTTTCACGTTTGGAGAGGATCCCTACGAGGAACACAAAGAACGCGTGGAAGAACACGAGGGAAATCACGAGGGGAAAACAAGATAAACACTCAACCGACACGAATTTGATCACACAAGTGCTAGATAATCGAGGCACAAAGTAACACGAGATCCAAAGTCAACAAGGGACGATACAAGAGTAATTGTTCTTCTCTGTGAGGAGGTCTTGATTGTCTTCTCCGGATGGAGGCCTTGAATCCGGATGGATCTTCTCCGAAGAGGTGCGGTCCCTCCCGAGGAGTAGATCCGGTATGGATGAGCAATGCTCTATCTCAAATGAGCTATCACAATGCTAACCCTAATACGAAGCTAGGAGACAAGTATATATAGTGCTAAGCCATGAAGGGGTAAGTGGGAGAGGGTATATGGGGCAAAAACCCCTTGCACTGCGCGCAGGTAGGCCGGTAGTACCGGTCATGTGGCCGGTAGTTCCTCTAGGAGCTCGTGTGGGGCGGTAGTACTGGTCAGGCAGGGACGGTAGTTCCGCTGGAAGCCCAGGCGCTGTATCTGGAGGTGTACGCCGAAGGGACAGCGGTTGTTCTGGTCGTCGGGGTGGTTGTTCCGGTCATTTGGCAGAAACCGGTATAACCGGTGCAGTACCGGCCTTACTCTGCTCGATCACAGAAGGTGGGCCGGTTGTTGGGCGGTAGCAGGCCGGTTGTTCCGCCCTGGAGGTGGTTGGGCGGTTGTTCCGGTCCTTCTGGGCTGGGCAGATCGTCTACATGCTCTTGATGTTCATCTTGCACCCTAACTTCTCCTTCGTTGCCTTCTTGGTACCTAATCACACAAAGCATCTCCGTTTGAGTTAGTAGCTATGTCTCAAGTGGGTCAAAGGTAAGTTCAACAAGGAGAGAGTTAAGCTCGGATTGAATAACACGTGCTCGAGCTCTTGTCATGGGTCCACTTGGAGCTTGAGTAGTCGAAGTAGTGTCCATGGGGATGACCGTAGGATGCTCTGCATCACGTTGTTTCTTCTAAGGGTGTTCATGTAGATGAATCTAAGATCAATGCTCTTAAAACTTGGCCCCAACCAACCAACTTGCAACAAGTGCATAGTTTTCTTGGTTTAGCCAGTTTCTATCGTAGATTTGTGAAGGATTTTAGCACCATTGCTTCACCTTTGCATGCTTTGAGTAAGAAAAATGCACCATTTGTTTGGGGACCATCCCAAGATACCGCATTTAATGAGCTTAAGAATTTTCTTACTCATGCTCCCGTGCTTGCATTACCCAACTTTGAAAAACCTTTTGAAATTCATTGTGATGCTAGTGGTAATGGCATAGGAGGTGTGTTGACGCAAGAGAAGCGCCCCATAGCATAATTTAGTGAGAAACTTTCTGGAGCACAATTCAATTATCCCATCTATGACAAATAGCTGTATGCTTTAGTGCGAGTTTTGCGTGAATGGGGACATTATATTTGCCCTCATGAATTTATTATCCATACCGATCATGAAACGCTCAAGTACATAAAGGGTCAAACTAAGTTGAAAAAGCGTCATGCTAAGTGGAGTGAATTCATTGAGTCATTTCCTTATGTCATCAAGTACATCAAAGGTAAGGAAAATGGTGTGGCGGATGCTCTTTCCCGCATATGCATGCTTGTCACTAAACTTGAATTGAGTGTCATTGGTTTTGAGCACATTAAAGACTTGTATGCGCATGATCCTACTTTTGCTATTCCTTATGCCAAGTGTTTGACGCATACATCTTGGGAACGCTATTACATTTAAGATGATTATCTTATGAGAGCTAACAAACTTTGCATCCCCGAGTCTTCTCTTCGTTTGTTACTTTTGCAAGAATCTCATGGAGGAGAACTAATGGGACACTTTGGACACGACAAGACATTCGCTACGCTCTCCAAGAACTATTTTTGGCCCAAGATGTTTCGCGCCGTCTCACGCTTCACCAACTGATGATCTACATGTCGCAAAGCTAAGTCAAATGCTCAATCCCACGGTCTTTACATGCCACTTCCTATTCCATATCAACCTTGGGAAGACATTAGCATGGACTTTGTACTTGGTTTGACTAGAACTCAAAATGGAAGGGATTTCGTGTTTGTTGTTGTGGATCGATTCTCTAAGATGTCTCATTTCATACCTTGCAACAAGATAGACGATGCTTGACATATTGCAAATCTTTTTTGTAGGGAAATTTTGCGCCTCCATGGAGTGCCAAAGACAATTGTCTTGGACCGCGACGTCAAGTTCTTGAGTTACTTTTGGAAGACTCTATGCGCCAAGCTCGGAATCAAGCTCTTGCATACCATCCTCAAACCGACGGCCAAACAAAGGTGACGAACCGAAAACTCTCCACTCTACTACACATGTTGAGCAAGAGGAACATCAAGGAGTGAGAGGAGTGCCTACCCATCGCCGAGTACGCCTACAACCATGCAAGACACTCTACAACCGACAAGTTCCCTTTCGAGGTCGTCTACGGTTTCAACCTATTATCCCCATTGGACATTCTTCCTCTTCCACTCCAAGAGCGCATCAATATGGTCGTGAGTTCACGAGCAAGTTACCTGAAGAAGATGCATGAAGATACAAGTCACACCATCGAGCGCCAAGTACAATGACTTGCGACTGAGCTCAACATCAACAAGCAACCCATGATGTTCAACATTGGAGATCTTGTGTGGCTACACCTTCACAAGGAATGCTTCCCCAATGAACGCAAGTCCAAACTTCTACCCTGAGCCGATGGACCCCTCAAGGTTCTAGCACGCTACAACAACAACGCTTACAAGATCGACCTCCCAAGCGACAAGTACAACGTGAGCGACATCTTCGATGTCATGGACTTCTCTCCCTACCATGGTGATGAAGTTTTCGATCCGAGGTCGGATCTTTCCCAAGGGGGGGAGGAGATGATGCGGAGCATCCCACGATCATCCCCATGGACGCATCTACATCTCCTACGACACCACTTGGACCAATGACAAGAGCTTGGGCAAAGGTTGTCGAAGATAAGGTGAACTCGCTCCTCTCTGAACTCCCACTATCTACACATGAGACATGGCTACTACCTCAAGCGGAAACGCTATGTGTGATCAGGTACTTGGAGGAAGGCCACGGAATAGCTACATCCAATGGACAAGAAGGCGAGGACACCGAGTACGAGGGACAAGAAGAAGAGCTACCGAAGAAGCTCCAGCCACATGACGACCGGTCGGGACCGTACATCCGCTGCCTGAAGCTACAACCACCAGATGACTGGTCGGGACCAGACGTCCGGCACCTGAAGGCCCAGCCGACCCATGTCCTAGCCTACGCAAGCTACAGCGGGCGGATGTCCATCCAGGACCAGATGACCGGCGACACCTCCCAGCGAGCGGACGTACGGCTTCCTCTGGACGACGGCAGTTCAACACCCGAGCCTAATCAGTGAAAGTCCGAAGCGACAGGACGACCGGCGACCAGATGATCGGCCGTCTCCAGACATTCGGTGTCACTTTTACATAACGAAAATAGCGGAAGTCCGTGGCCTACTGGACGTCCGGTCCTTCGTGAGCCACCGGACGACCGGTAAAGGCCGAACGTCCGCTGCCTGTGTGTGCACAGTTTCGGGCCGATGCCCTTGTACCCCTCCACTCCCCCCCCCATTTGCACTTAGACTATAAATAGACCTCCTCCTCCTCCTAGTTAGGGTCAGCATTGGTTTAGCTCATATTTGAGATTAAGCTTTGCTCATCCACTTGGTTACTTCTCCATCGGAGTTCACGACCTCTTCGAAGAAGATCCCCCAAGCGGATTCAAGACCCATCACGGTAAGACCCTTCAAGACCTCCTCATAGAGAAGACCTTTGTATCATCCTTTGTTAACTTTGGATCGTGTATCACTCTTTGTGTTTCCAGGATCTAGCATATGTGCGACCGAATCTTGTTGGTTTGACTGATTCTCTCGTGTTTACCCTCGTGATTACTCCTCGTGTTCTTCATAGGATTCCCTCCAATCGTGAAAGATCGGGCATCTAGGGTTCTACCTTATGATGATATAGACCTGGGGTAGGGTCATAGCCTGACCTATACGCCCTACCCAAGGTCACTACCCTATAAGCAAAGACTTCCAAGACACAGCATGGAGTACCGATTGATGACGTCGAGTGCAATCCACTCGACCAGACACCTCACTCGTGTACCCCTCCCTCTTAAATATCATTTGACCATACAGGAAATCACTCGACCTATCGAAGACCAGGAGTCGACCAGAATAGCAACGGTCAGGCGTTCACTCCATAGTCTGTAAGATCATTAAAAGCACTTTATGGTTGGCGTTATCAGTAACACGCCATCTTTATGTACATTGAACTCTTGGTAACGGGGGATGGCTGGGATCCTGGCGCACTCTATATAAGCCACACCCCTCCTCTGGCACAAGGGTTTGCACCCTCTGTAACACACACTCTCATAATCTAGTCGACTGCCTCAGGGCACCGAGACATAGGGCTTTTACCTCCTCCGAGAGGGGCCTGAACTCGTAAACACTTGCATACAATCTCACTGTAGCTAGGACTTTGCCTCCTCATTCGTACCCCCTATACTTACTGTCAGACTTAGAACCACGACAGTTGGCGCCCATTGTGGGGCAAAGCATCTTAGTGACTTCCGGCGAGGTTGCATTTTCTCTAATCTTCATCAGCATGGTTTCCGACAACGGTTTGGTCATGGGCCGCGAGTTCCGACTCGGCACGCTCACTTTCATCACCGACAACTCCGCCTGGCTCCAGGAGGCCCCCCTCGATGTCGAGGCCCTCCCGGCTCGTGGCTCATCGCACTTCCGCGTGAGTTCCTGTGGCGTCCTCCTTCGGCAACCGTCTTCCCCATACCAGTCGGTCATCGCGTCGTCATCTCACTCTGCTGGACGCCGCCACAAGCGGTCCGGTCATTCGCGGCTCCAGTGGTGGATGGGTCACGCGGTGGCTCATCAGGTGTTCACCCTCCAAGTCGCGGCGATCGAGCCCGACGTATTTCCCTGCGGATCGATCGACCCGTCGACTGATTTCGTAGATACCTTTTCTAAGAGCGGGAGTTGTGACCCCGCGGCGGAGGTCCTCATGGTCGACTCCCATCGCGGTCCACCTGGTTTTCGTCGCAGCGGCGACAGCGGTAGAAACGATGGCCCGTCATTCTACCATGAAGAGTATCAGCCCCAACCTCTCAGCTCGCAGCAGAGGGAGGAGCTGCATCGCCGCAACATGGAGGCTCTCGAGACCCCCATCATAGGGGAAACTGCCGAGGCCCGGGCCTTGGAGGCAGTGCGCCTGGCCACTCTCGCTGAGCGCACTTGTCTGGAGAATCTCCAACATTCTCTCGACGAGCATGCTCGTCGACTGGTCCCCGAGTCCAGTCGACGTCCACGGCAATTGTTTCCACCGGAAACTCAGGTATTCCACACATCCATTCAGAATCTTGCAGCCACTGCACGTATTGCGGAGTCCATTCAGCCGTCCCGTTCGGAGGCTGGAGGTGGCTTGGAATAGATCAGAACGCTACTCCGAGCAGCAGGAGACCAGAACTCCGCTGTGTCCCAGTCAGAGAACAGAACCCACAGCAGATTAGTAAGAGCAGACACCGTTTAGTCAGCGCACAGTCCTAGGCCGCCTTTGAGGCATGGAGGTCGTGATCACTGCCAGGATCAGCACCTGGGAAGAGCCCATGCAGAAAATGATCGTGAGTACGCCAGCGACAACCACCGTCGAGCGTCTTCGCCACTTCCGAGGGACGGGTCATACGCGCTCGGCGATATGCTGACAGGCGTCCGTATGGGAATGACCGCAGAGTTCTAGTCGACCCCAGAGAGCCCGGCTTCAACGCAAGCTCCGTCCTTGTGCAGGGTTTGGTCGACCGGAACAGAGCATACAGAGAAGGGTTGGATCGAGATAGATCCAGTGGAAGCAGAGTCCATGTTTCCGGCCCAGAGTGTTTCGGAAGAGCCATCAGAGCCGCTGAGATTCCTCATAACTTCACACTGGCGACTGGCGTCAGTAAGTTACAGGAGAGTCGAAGCCCGATACTTGGCTTGAAGACTACCGAGTGGTTGTGCACATTGCTGGCGGCTGCGATGAGGTGGCCATGAAGCACCTTCCTCTGATGCTTGAAGGTTCTGCTAGGGCTTGGCCGAATCAGTTGGCCCCTGGGAGCATTTTGAGTTGGGATGAGTTAGCCCGAGTGTTCACCAGAACATTTGAGGGAACCTGCAAGAGACCTGCTGGTCTATCGGAGTTGCAGCATTGCATGCAGAAACCGAATGAAACACCCTGAGAGACTATATCCAGAGATGGATCACTCTGCACCACACAGTGGATAATGTGTCAGATCACTAAGTAGTCTGTGCCTTCAAGGAAGGCGTTCGCTACAGAGAGCTCAATCTGAAGTTCGGTCGGACTAGAGATATGTCTTTGACTCGGATGATGGAGATTGCCACCAAGTATGCAAACGGCAAAGAGGGGGACCGACTCAGGAGTGGCAAGCACAAAAGAGTCGCCCAGGACACCGGAGGAGGAAATTCCAGTCGGAAGCTGAAGCAAAAGGTTGAGGCAGCAAGTCCTGCCGAGGCAGCAATGTTGAATCAAGGAAAGTTCAAAGGAAAACCCCAAGGGCCTTGGATCCCTAAGAAAGTGAAGGACCAGGAAGGAAACAATGTGATGGATTTGCCGTGTCATATTCATACCAAGAAGGATGAGGAGGGGAACCTGATTCTCCCCAAGCATACCACTTGACAATGTCGACTCCTGATCCAGAAACTCCGAGAGAGTAAACCCAGTGATAAGGACAAACAGTCTGAGAAGGAAGAAGAAGATAAGGATGATGATGGTGGTTACCCCAATGTCAATGCCACCTTGGTGATTTTTGCCGATATCGAGAGCAAAAGTCGACTGAATGTCATTAACAGAGAGGTGAACATGGTTACTCCGCCAACACCAAAGTATTTGAAGTGGTCAAAAAAAACCATTACATTCGACCAGTCTGACCACCCTGCATGCGTAGCTACCCGTGGGAGGCAAGCGCTGGTGGTCGACCCAGTCGTGGGAGGCACCCGACTGACCAAGGTTCTGATGGATGGTGGCAGTGGTCTAAATATTCTGTACGCTGAGGCCCTCAAAGGAATGGGCATTCCGATTTCCAAACTCAGCAAGAGCAACATGCGATTCCATGGAATCATCCCAGGAAAGAAAGCCGAATCACTCGGCCAAATCACTCTTGACGTGATTTTTGGTGATGAGAAGAATTTCCGCAATGAGAAGTTGACGTTTGAGGTTGTGGATTTCTGCAACAAGCGCTGGTTGTGGATTTCTGCAATGACCTTTGACGTTTGATGAGAAGAATCATTCTGGGCAGACCTGCCTATGCTAGCTTTATGGCTCAACTGTGTTATGTATATCTCAAGATGAAGATGCCTGGCCCCAGAGGCGTGATAACGGTTTTCGGTAACCGTCAAAGAGGAGAAGACTGTCTTCAGGATGGTGCAAAGATAGGAGATGAGCAGATGGCAGCAGTAGAGTTTCAAGAGTACTAGAAAACTGCAGATTCGAGTGATTTGCTGTGTGCTAAGAGGCCTGCCTCGAAGTCCGCATTTCAGTCGGCCGGCGAGACCAAGTCAATCCATGTTCACCCGACCGACCCCAATGCTGCTCTGACCCATATCTCAACAACACTTGACATCAAATGAGAAGAAGGGCTCATCCAGTTACTCCATGAGAACTGGGACATCTTTGCATGGAAGCCATCTGACATGCTAGGTGTACCCAGGGAGCTGGCTGAGCATCGTTTGTGAGTCGACCCACAAGTAAAACCCGTTAAGGAGCATCTCCATCGGTCCGCCACGGAGAAGAGAAAGGCCATTGGCGAGGAGGTGGCTCGGCTCCTGGCTGCTGAGTTCATCCGCGAGATATACCACTCTGAGTGGCTCGCCAATGTTGTTATGGTTCCCAAGAAAGACAAATCACTCCGAATTTGTATTGACTTCAAGCACGTCAATAGGGCATGCCCGAAAGATCATTTTCCTCTGCCTCGCATTGACCAGATAGTCGACTCAACTACGGGATGTGAGCGACTGTCCTTCCAGGACGCTTATTCCGGGTACCATCAGATTTGACTGTATGGACCCGATGAGATAAAGATGGCTTTCATCACCCCTTTCGGGTGTTTTTGCTATGTCACTATGCCCTTTGGCCTCAAGAATGCTGGTGCCACATTCATGCGCATGATTCAGAAGTGCATGCCCACTCAAATCAGTGGGAATGTGGAAGCATACATGGATCACATAGTGGTTAAGTCACGCAAAGGTTCCGACCTATTGGCTGACCTTGCCGAAACCTTTGCCAACCTAACAAGGTATGATATCAAGCTCAATCCATCAAAATGCATATTCGAAGTCCCTGGCGGAAAGTTACTTGGTTTCTCGTTTCCGAACGAGGGATCGACGCAAATCCAGAGAAGATTGGCACAATCCATCGAATGAAACGCCCAGTGCGTGTGCATGATGTTTAGAAGCTTACTGGTTGTTTGGCTGCATTGAGCCGATTCATCTCATGCCTCGGTGAAAAGGCACTTCCTCTTTATCGACTAATGAAGAAGTCTGACAAGTTCGAGTGGAATGACGAAGCTGAAGCAGCGTTCGAGGAGCTTAAAGCCGTACTTTCCACCTAGCCGGTGCTTGCTGCTCCGGTCAGCAAGGAGCCTCTACTGCTTTACATCGTAGCCACGGGACAAGTTGTCAGCACAGTGCTCATAGTCGAGCAGGAAGAAGAAGGCAAGGAGTCTCTACTGCTTTACATCGTAGCCACAGGACAAGTTGTCAGCATAGTGCTCACAGTGCTCACTCAATTTCAGTCGTCAACGATGCTCCATTGTCAGATATTCTGAATAACAGAGATGCAACTGGTCGAGTGGCAAAGTGGGCGATTGAACTTCTTCCTTTAGATATCAAATTTGAGGCAAAGAAGGCCATTAAGTCTCAAGCAATTGTAGATTTCCTGGCAGAGTGGACAGAACAACAACAGCCGACTCAAATTCAGTCGGAACATTGGACCATGTTTGTTGGGGATATTACTACTAGGCGTGAACCGGCCTACCTGGGCCGGGTTAACTTCATTAGTAGTACATAGGTGATTAAGCAGATGAAGGCCCAAGGCCTGTAGTCGGTTTAGAACCTGTAGCCGTAAACCGGCTTGAGATGTAAACTTGTATTGTAAGGTAGGAATAGAGAGAGACCAACCGGGATATGAATATGAACCGGTGTGGGACTCTATGAACCGATGGGCGTCACCCGTGTATATAAGGGGACGATCCGGCGGCGGTTCAAGGACAGACAACAACAACTCGAGGCCTAGGCGAAGCTTGTTTGCTCCCTAGTCATCGAGACCACATCAATTCCATCACAACTAGACGTAGGCTTTTACCTTCATCGAAGGGGCCGAACTAGTATAAACCATCGTGTCTTTGTGTCCTCTTTAACCCCTTCAAGTTAACCCGCGCGATGGCTCCACGACTAAGTCCTTTCATAAGGACATCTGCCGTGACAAATCCACGACAGTTGGCGCCCACCGTGGGGCTATCGCACGACGGTTTGATGATCTTGGAGGGCAAGCTCAAAGGACTCGAAGGCTATGCTGTGGGCCGCATGACCAAGAGTCATCGCGGCAAGCTCTACATCGACGATGAAGGATGGGGTCCCGAGGCCGGCTCGATCGAGTATGGGTACCGGGTCCCCTTTGGTGGCATAAACGTTTTTATCGGCAAGATCGGTGAGCCTGGACCTGAGCCGGACATCTGCACCGACCTCATCGAGATGGCTTAGCGTGCGAGATCTACCCAGGTTAAACCGGCCGTGAAGCGTGCCTTCGTGGGAGTCATCCACAGAGGAGAGCATCAAGACGAGTCAGAATACGGTAGCGAGACCGTCGTCTATTCCGGCGATGAGTCCTCGACCGGGGAGACCGAATCATTGTACCAGTTGCAAGACGACCAGATTAGGGGCTGTTCCGATGGCGACAGTATTCCGGACCCCGCTGAGCAGATCAACTGGGTTGGAATATTCATGGCCGGTACGCAGGCGGCGAATCACTCCTCGACCGCAGCAGCAATATTCTCTGGATCAGCAGCGGCAGCGGCAGCAGGGGCAGGAGGCCTTGTGCGCCCACTTGTTCAAGTTCTATCTGACCTGTTTGATGCACTAGCTGTACTTATGGCAGAGGCCAATCTGGCGGATCAGGAGGCCCATGATGCAGAGGTGGCAAAGGTGAGAGAGCAGATCGTACAGGCCAAAGCCGACTTGGCAGCAGAGAAGGACAGGATGGCCGCAGAGCGAGCCGCTTTGGACGCCCAAGCCTATAAGCTCATGCTCGACCAGAATGCATCACAGGAGGTCTTGAAGCGGAAGCACAAATCACGCCTGCCGTTAGGGTTCGACCCTCGAAATCTCTTTCACACTCCGGAGGCTGGAACCAGTAATCCGCCGGGGCACGGGGAGGTAAACCGGGTCGAGGCACTAGGGCCAGGAGCGACGGTCCAACCCCGCCTGATGGAACCCCCTCAGCAGAACATTGTGATTCCTCCGCTGGTCTAGACACCTCCAGGTCATTATTCTAATCCTATGGACAATCTTGTCGCAGCTGCTGCGCGATTAGAAGCTATCCCGATCGAAGGAGACTCTCCGCAAGCAATAGAGACGCGCCGGGTTAAGGAACTTCTCCGGACCGCTTTGATTCAGCAGGAAGCATATCCATACAGCCGCAATCGGATTCATTCCACACCTCGTCCAAGCCGGAGCTACAGTAGGCGCATGGATGAACCGGCCGTATCAAGCAACACACGGAACCGTGAAGCGGCCCGGGGCAATAGCCCGGCAGGTGGTGTTCGCGATGCTCAGGATGTAGTGGACCGGGCACGGGCACGAAGGGAGGCCGAGTTAGCAGCACAGAACGAGGTGGATCAGCTTACACCGGTTCGTCCTACCACCTCTGCCGGGCCAGGGGTCGCATCTAGCTTGGGAGTACCCTGTTTAGTCCCCGCTTTACGCAATGTACGCCTGCCCAAAGACTTCAAGGGTCCACGCAAGGTGCCGAATTACACCATTGATTTATCTCCAGAAGCGTGGGTAGAGAGTTATGAGATGGCCATGGAGATGCTGGATGTGGATGAGACCGCGTGTGCAAAGTACTTCACCATGATGCTTGAAGGCACGGCCCGTACCTGGTTGAAGAGCCTGCCGCCTAATTCTATCAGTTCATGGGCCCAGTTGCGAGCCCGGTTTATCCAGAATTTCAAAGATACGTGTAAACAGCCTAAGTCCATAGTAGACTTGGCGGCTTGTGTTCAGGAGGATGGAGAGTCAACAACCCATTGGGTACGCGGCGTTTCGGAAGTCTTGCACTCATCTGACAGGATCAATGCTGATTCTGCGATCTTAACCCTGGAGGGCAACTGCCGGTTTAAGCCTCTGAAGTTGAAGTTGGGGCGTATGAAGCGGTTCTGTAACGACATGGGAACTCTCATGGCCGCTTTAGTAAAGTATGCTGATTCTGATAGTACCAAGGATCCCGAGACTGACGATGACGAAGCAGGGAAGGGAAAGAAGAACAACAATTTCAAGGGGCATCAACACAAACCGGCGAGCCATGGGAACGGAGGCAAGCGTAAAGTGGATGGCAGCATGGACTTTGTGGCTAACACTAATGCGCAAGACAAGGGTCAGCGGCGCAGAGGTAAAGTGGCAAATCGTGGTGGAGCTCCGAATCCTAACCCGGATCGCTTAAACTATTTGTTGAATCAGCCTTGTCCAAAACACGGGACGAAGGAAGCGTCGGCGAACCACCTTTGGAAGGATTGTTACATTACGCAGGAGTTTAAAAACTCTAATGCCTTCCGGTATAACCATGGGTCAGGCAGTGGCTCAGGATCCGGTTTCCATGGGCCGAGCCACGATGGAGCTTTCAGTTCAGGTTTCAATCAGGGCGGTCATAACAACCAGAATAATCAGAGCAGTCAAGGGGATTACAACCAACAGCAGCAGCAGCAGCAGTCGGGTTATCAGAGCCATCCAAAACAGTTGAACAATGGGCAGTATCACGTTTTCACAACTAGCTTGGATAAGCGCGACCGGAAACTTCACAAGCGAGCGGTGAACTCTATTGAACCGGCCGTACCACTTTACTTACGTTGGTCGGAACAGCCTATCGTGTGGAGTAGGGAGGATCACCCACCCCGGGTTGACAATCCGGGCCAGTTGGCATTAGTGGTAGACCCTCAGGTGGGAGGTTATAAATTCACCAAGGTGCTCATGGATGGAGGGAGCAGTATTAACATCCTATACTATGAGACATTCCGCCACATGGGGCTAACAGACAAAAATCTCAAACCGTCTATTACGGTGTTCCATGGTGTGGTGCCTGGCAAATCAGCATATCCTGTTGGTAAGATAGCACTGGAGGTGGCTTTTGGCGACGAGCATGATTCCCGATCCGAAACACTAACCTTTGAGGTGGTGAAGATCCGGAGCCCGTATCACGCCTTGTTTGGGCGGCCGGCTTATGCCAAATTCATGGCACGACCTTGTTATATCTATTTGCAGCTCAAGATGCCGGGTCACAAAGGGACAATAACGGTTCATGGGAGCCACAAGATTGCTTTGGAATGTGAGGAAGGTGATGCGGCCTATGCAGAATTGGTTTGTGCCACGGAGGAGTTAAAATATTATAAGGACAATGTTGATCCGGCAGACATGACCCCCTTGAAGAAGCCAACTACGGAGCATGATTCAGATCTGAAGTTCAAATCCGCAGCTGAGACCAAGCTTGTTGACTTCATGCCCGGTGATTCGTCCAAGCAGTTCATTGTCAGTGCCAACTTGGACCCTAAATAGGAAAGCGCGCTCATCGAGTTCATCCGTGAGAATCGGGACATTTTTGCATGGAAGCCTTCTGACATGCCAAGTGTACCGAGGGAACTCGCTGAGCACACTCTTAATGTTGATCTCAAGTATAAACCGGTAAAGCAGTTTCTCCGCCGGTTTAACGAAGAGAGGCGCAAAGCTATTGGAGAGGAGGTGGCCAGGCTCTTAGCAGCTGGCTTTATCATTGAAGTGTTCCATCCAGAGTGGCTTGCTAATCCGGTGTTGGTTCTTAAGAAAAACGGCACTTGGCGTATGTGTGTGGATTATACGGATCTTAACAAGGCTTGTCCAGCGGATCCTTTTGCCCTCCCCCGCATTGACCAGATTATTGATGCCACGGCAGGTTGTGAGCGTTTGAGTTTTTTGGATGCGTATTCTGGGTATCATCAGATCAAAATGGCGGTTAAGGACCAGGAGAAGACGGCGTTTATTACTCCCTTTGGAGCCTTCTGCTATGTATCTATGCCTTTTGGGCTCAAGAGCGCCCAAGCCACTTATCAACGGTGTGTACAAAACTGCCTGCATAAGCAGATCGGCCGCAATGTGCACGCCTATGTGGATGATATTGTAGTCAAGTCAAGGCAGAAGGAGACACTGGTTGATGATTTGAAGGAAACCTTTGACAACTTGCGGGTTTACAAGATGATGCTTAACACGGCCAAATGTGTTTTTTTATTCCGGCAGGCAAGTTACTGGGCTTTCTTGTGTCCAATAGAGGAATCGAGGCTAGTCCGGAGAAGATTACGGCTATCACCTCCCTGGCTAAACCGAAGTGTATCAACGATTGTCAGTGTTTGGCGGGTCGGATTGCCGCGCTGAGCCGGTTTATCAGCCGCCTCGGAGAGAAGGACATCGCTTTATACCAGATGCTGAGAAAGACAGATCAATTCGTCAGGAGTCCGGCTGCTGACGAAGCGTTGGAGGACTTGAAGCGGCAATTAGCCAATCCGCCCGTTCTTGCAGCTCCGGTCGACAAGGAGCCGTTATTGCTATACGTAGCGGCCAATGCTCACGCAGTTAGCGTGGCTATTGTGGTAGAACGCAAGGACACAGGCAAGGAGTATCCGGTTCAGCGGCCGATTTACTATATCAGCGAGGTGCTTATTGAATCCAAGCAACGGTATCCGCATTGGCAGAAGCTGGTATATGGAGTTTTTATGGCAAGCCGGAAGTTGACGTAGTATTTCCAAGGGCACCCTATCACAGTGGTCAGTTCAGCTCCCTTGGGCGATATCATACAGAATGGGAGGCGACTGGCCGGATTGCCAAGTGGGCTATAGAACTTGGGCCGCACGGATTGAAGTACGTACCCCGGACGGCGGTGAAGTCTCAAGCACTTGTTGATTTCATCAATGATTGGACTGAGTTGCAAGCACCAGAGGAGAAGCCGGATCACACCTATTGGACTATCCATTTTGATGGATCCAGGCAATTGGAAGGCTCAGGGGCTGGAGTCGTGTTAACTTCCCCATGAGGTGATAAGTTTTGTTATGTTCTCCGCTTAATGTTCCCTTGTACTAATAATGCAGCTGAGTATGAAGCCTTGCTCCATGGTCTCCGGATGGCTAAAGAGATGAATCTAAGTTGGGTTAAGTGCTTCGGTGACTCAGACCTCATCGCTCAACAGGTGTCTGGCACTTGGGATTCTAAAGACCCACTCATGGCTGCATATCGTCGTGAGGTGGATATTGTTGCAGGTCACTTCAAGGGCTATCAGGTGGATCACGTGGATAGTCGAAAAAATGAAGCGGCGGACGCTTTAAGCTGGTTGGGCTCTCAGCGTAAACCGGTCCCACCTAATGTCTTTCTTGATGTGTTGCACAACCCGTCAGTCAAGCTCCTGGGTGAAGCAGATTTGGCTATTCCTGATCCGGAGGCTCAATTGGTGGTAGCCCTGCATGTTATACCGGATTGGACAGTTCCTTATCTTGCATACATGAACCGGGGAGAGTTGCTAGAGGATGAGACTCTAGCCAGGCAGATAGTCCGGAGATCCAAGTCTATGACCATTGTCAATGGCGAATTGCATCATTGCAGTGTATCAGGGGCGTTTCAACGCTGCGTCTCTCCTGAGGAAGGCTGTGAAATTTTACGCGAAATCCATGAAGGGGATTGTGGTCACCACGCCGGTTCAAAGTCTCTGGTGGCTAAGGCGTTTCGTCACGGGTTCTACTGGTTGACAGCTCATGCTGATGCGGAGGACTTGGTTAAACGGTGTGATGGCTGTCAGAAATTTTCAAGGCGTGCTCATGTGCCGGCTCAAAAGTTGAGGATGATTCCAATTACTTGGCCGTTTGCAACATGGGGGCTAGATATGGTCGGACCTTTTAAAAGGTCCAAGGATAAGAAAACCCACCTTTTGGTGGCAGTCGATAAATTTACCAAGTGGGTTGAAGCGGAGCCTGTTAGTAAGTGTGATGCAGCTACAGCAGTGCAGTTCATTAAAAAGGTGATTTTCCGGTTTGGCTTTCCACACAGCATCATTACTGACAATGGTACCAATTTATCCAAGGGTGCTATGAAGGAATTCTGTGAACGAGAGCACATCCGACTTGACGTATCGTCAGTGGCTCACCCCCAGTCCAATGGGCAGGCAGAATGAGCTAATCAAGAGATCTTGCGAGGCATCAAACCCCGGCTTATGGTTCCATTGCAAAGAAAAACCGGGTTGTTGGGTTGAAGAGCTACCGTCTGTGCTGTGGAGTATCAATACTACGCCCAACCGATCTACAGGATACACGCCGTTTTTTATGGTCTACAGAGCAGAGGCGGTTCTCCCTAGTGATATCCGGCATGATTCGCCTCGTGTAGCGGCTTATGTTGAAGCGGACAATGAGACAGCACGGCAAGATGCTTTGGACTTATTAGATGAGGAGCGTGACATAGCGGCTGCCCGCTTGGCGATTTATCAACAAGATCTTCGTCGTTATCACAGTCGCCGGGTCAGAACCAGAGCTTTTCAAGAAGGAGATTTGGTACTCCGGCTCATGCAAGACCAGACGGATATGCACAAGTTATCCCCGCCTTGGGAGGGACCTTTCGTGGTCAGCAAGAATCTGCACAACGGGTCGTACTATCTGATTGATATTCGAGAGCATAAAGACTCACGCACATCAGAGGAGGAGACCAACAGGCCGTGGAACATAGCTCATCTTCGGCCTTACTACACTTGAGCCATTGGCTCTATCTATGTACATATTATGACAGTGTATATATTATCGTTGATATAATTAAACCGGAGCCTCAGCTAAAGCGGGGTCTCTGTCTTCTTCCTATCATGTGTGGTTACATGGAGTTGTTCTGTCTTAAAGCGGCCTCCGGTTTACCCCTTGAAATTTGCTTTTCAAAAAAAGCTTTGTGATATCACTTGGGAGCTTGGTCGTGTCCGAACCAATGCAACACCTCTTGATAGGCGAAAGCCACCAGATCACTTGGGGACATGGTCAAGTCTGAACCAGTCACGCCTCTTGATCGGCCTAAGGCCACAGAATCACTTGGGGGCTTGGTCAAACCCAAACCATTGCCACGCCTTTTGATCGGCATAAATGCCACGGTTTCATTTGGGGACCTGGCTGACTTGAACCATCGCACACCTATTGGGGGCTTGGTCTTGTCCGACCATGGTAACACCATCTGATCAGCTCAGTAAAGCATGTTTTTTTCAAACGGTTTTATCATTGCCTTTGCTTCTATATTTCCGTTATAATTATTCTTCAATTTTTGTTGTGTTTCCTTTAAACCAACAACACTATTTACCGGTTCAGCTGACGGAATTCCGTTCATTTTTAATCCGGAGAAATATGCCCAGTTTAACTTTCCTGTTAAAATCATGGAGTAGCAGGGGGGCTTATAATGACCCAGCCCGGTTTACATGGTAAGCCAGCATTTCAAAAACACGGGAGTTGTTTTCTCCCCTTTGGTGGTAATGGTTTATAAAACCTCCGTTTCAAGCCTGGCTAAGCCAACTTTATGCCCAGCGATGGCAGGTATTTTGTATCACATATTTGATTATATGTTTTAAATACATTGATGATATATATATCAAGGTTATAAACCGGTTGGCGGTATAACCGCCACCGCAGTTCAAGATTTTCTGATTGCAGGAAATATAACTTGAGGATTTCAAGAAAAAGCATCAGTACTTATGCACGAAGGCATATTTAAGTAGAAGTATTGGCTATTTTATTACAAGGCAACACGGTGCCCAAATAAGATCATTGTTATCTTGGCGGATCATAATAAGGCAGTTGTTTAAACCGGCTTCCGGTTCAAGCCTGCTCATCAAACCGGTCTGATGGTTGTGGGTCGCCCCGCGCCGCTTCAGCTTCCTCATCTCTATCCATTGGCTGGAAATCAACAGTGGTCCAGTCGATTCCCATTAAAGCTTGAAAGACAGCCTCTTCATGGATCAGAGAAGACGTTCCAATATCAGGAGCGTAAGTATGCTTACGGATTGGAGGAACTAGATTCTCCGCTTCAGGAATTGGGGCAGCTAATCGTTTGTTCTGATCATTATACTGAGCTTGATAATGCGACAAGTCTGCCTCTTCAGCCAATTGACAAGCCAGAGGGCGCACTGCACGGTTTATCGCCCTCAGATCATCTTCATTGAACTCGGAGTCATCTTCCTTCAAACTCGGATAGCCTTGAGCTGCTTCAACAGGATCGAAATCCGGCACCCATGCTTTTGCCCGGATTAAGGTGTTAATGGCTCCGGTTCGAGCAGCAGATTTTTTCAGTTCTTCAATCCGAGCAGGAAGCATTGACAACCTATTCAGAGTATCTTGGATTAAAGTGGGTGCCGGATTATGATGAGATGCAGTGGTGATGATACGCTGCGCTCCGGTATACAGCTGTTCAATTAAAGTGTAGGCAGCCTTCAACTTCTTCCGAACATCTGACCCTAAGTGACCAATGCATGTACCTGTAACAATACAGAAAAGATCACAAACCGGATCTATTATAAGAAGGCCAAAGTTGTCAAAGAAACCAAAAGGAGCTTACCGAAGATAGCAGCAGTCATGGAATGTACTTGCCACTTTACTGTGGTCAGCTCATCTACCACCGGTTTAAGGGCAGCTTTAGCGTTTTCAGCTCTTTTTATTAAAGCGGCCTTTTCAGTGGCCCAATCAGCTCGCTCCTTCTTGAAGCCCTCCTTCAGCTGTTCTGTGGTGTTCAAAGTGCTGGTTAATTCCTCCCTGGTTTTGTCGGTTTCGGCTTGTTGGGTTTTCAAAGCTTCCTACAGGTCAGTAATCCGGTCCTCTTTGATCCTCACTTCAGCCTGCATAAAGATAGTGCTTGGCTTTAAAAAAACGGTACAAGAATTTGAAGTACCAACCACATAACAAGTTATATGATTGATACTTGGGGGCTAATGCACCTTCAATCTTCATCTATTACTCAGTCACAAAGTCCCAAGCTCAATACAGGTATTCAACTTGGCACTTGGGGGCTAATGGCTATTTGCTCAGTTATGTTCTAATGTTAGAATCTTTATTGGAGTCCCGGTTTAACTATACTAAGTTGAACCGGCCCTTGGGGGCTACATTGATGGATTTCAACGTATTGAGGATTATATTCAAGTCCCGGCCTGAAGAAGGTTACAAACCGGCCCTTGGGGGCTAGGAGGATTAATACAGTGGCAGTAATTAAAGAAAGAAGAAGCACAAGGAAGTTACCTCAAATTTATCTCTCATCATCTTTACCAGGCCAGCTTCACAGTCACGACTAGTATATAGCCGGTTCAAGTAACCAGAATGAAGATCTCAGGCACTCAGAGCGGCATACGTTTCCAGATCAACATCCCATTTGCCTTTATTCATGGCAGAAAAATCTTCTTTGACAGTATGCTTAGTTAAAGCGACAAGATTCCCTGGTTCAGAGCGACCTATGCCGGTAATTACAACATCATCATCCTTGGACTCGCCGGTTTGCACTGGCGCTATCGGTTTATCGGCAGGTTTTGAAGGACTGCGGGATCTTTCAATCCGGACGGAGCTGGCAGGCTGGTCAACAGGGACTGAAGTATTGATAGGCCTTTTATCAGTAATAGCATCATCTTGCAAGGGAGGATCATTGGGAATATCATCAGGAACGAACGCTTCAAGATCTGGTGCTTTATCCTGTTCAGGGGCAGCATCTTCCTCGGCCGCTTTATCCAGGCGGGCTTTCTTGCTCGGTTTAGGTTTAGCCCTGAAAAAGAAACAAGGAGTCAAGGAATATCATAAGTTATAACACAGTATACCGGAAGCATATGTTCAGCCTAGCTTACCCAAGAACCGTTTTCAGTGGTGGCAGCTGAGTGGCCGATGATTCACCAGAGGATGAATGAGAAGTAACCTGATAATCGGAGTCGGACGGATTAAGAGGTTGACGGATGAAACCCGCTTTAGGATAGAAATTAATAAAAAGGTCGGAAACCTCTGAGCGGCATTTTCGAACTGGACTGTTTGGTACACCGGCGGAGGTAACTACGTGACCGCTGTGCCGGGTTGTGCGGCGAGCTTCATGTTGCTGAGTCTTCATAAGAAATTTGGGATCCAAGTAAGCAAGAGGATGAGAAAATTTAACTTTCCGGTTTGCCTGGCAAAATTTTGGCAAAGGCAAAGAATCTGAATCGTAAGAGAGAATAGTTACCTCAGCGACATCAGCATTGCTGGCTTCAGCGTCATCCTGACAAATATCATCATCAATAAGGCGTGTAAAAAGTAAGCCTAGTGAATCGAGTTCTACCTCAAGGACTGAGTTACCCACATCATCATCAACAGCCGGATCAGATGAAGCAGTGGTTTTCCTCTTTTTAGCAGGTTTTTTGACAACCTTAGTCTTGGGCCGGGTTGACCGTTCTGCTTTTTCCGGTTTGTCTTGTGGAAGCTTCTTGCTCCAAAATGGATTATCACCCTGGTTAAAGTAGCAATTGATGTCAGACAGAGATAGCAATAACAGGTTCAGTAAAAAGCGCAATCAGAAACTTACAGCTGGCGGTTTGTTGGTAGCACAGAAAGGGAGCAGGCCGGTTTGAGCGCAGAGGTGTTCCGGTTTGTTCAGCATTTTCTTCACAGCCTCTATGACTTCATCATCTGAGAGCTGGATGTTGGTGTGTCGAAGCGGGTCATCAACGCTACCAGTATACTTGCACATTAAACCGGGGCGCCAGCTGAGAGGCAGTATGCTCCATGATATCCAACAGCGTGCGAGATCTATTCCTGTTAAACCTTTGGCCATGAAGGCTCGGAGTTTGGATAATTGCAGAGCATATTTACTCCTCTCCTTGGCACTTAACCTTTGTGGGAAGGGGTGTGTGTTGCTGAGCCGCTCTGGACGAAAGCCAGGCAAATGATTTTCATCATCAGGGGGAGTATCTTTGCAGTAGAACCATGTTGCATTCCACTCCTTGGGGTGGCTGTGTAGTCTGGCATGGGGATAAGTGATTTCTTTCCATTTCTGAATTGCCATACCGCCCAATTCGGTATTGGGACCGTTAGTGAATTCTATGCGGCGGTTTAAGTGGAAACAATCTCTAAACAATTCAATTGTAGGTTCCTCTTGAAGGTATACCTCACAAAGTACTTGGAAGTGACATAAGTTGGTAACAGAGTTGGGGCCAGTGTCTTGCGGGCGAAGTTGAAAATTGGCTAGCACATCCCGGTAAAATTTAGAACCGGGCGGCTTGAAGCCCCGGGCTAAATGGTCCACAAAAATCACAACCTCTCCCTCTTGAGGTGTGGGAGGACATTCATCACCAGGAACCCTCCAGTGGATAGTATCTTTGCTATCTAAAGCGCCAATCGAGACTAAATCATCCAGCTGAGTTTCTGTGACGCGAGAAGGAACCCAGTTGCACTCATAAACTTGTTTGGCCATGATGAGATCTACAAGAAATAAGTGATTCCGGTTCAAGAAGGCGATGGTATGAACAATGTTAAACCAGAGGCAGTACAGTTAAAACGGATTTCTATGAGGTGACTGAAGAATTCTGGCGGTTCAACAAGGGGACTAATGGTATATACCGGTTTATTAACTTTTTCTATATTAAGTTAAACCGCCTGATCTAAACATTGAAAGCAATTGAGGTTGCGGATGGCTAAGTATGCAGAAACGGGTTTCACAAGGTCCTATTGTAGCAATGGATCTGAAGCAAGCTCGGAAAAACAGAAAATATTCAAAAGATTAAAGCAGAACGGAAGTGAATCAATGGGCAGGTATGTAGATGAGATCTATGGACTTGGGCGTGAAACTACAGGCGGATGCTAAAAAGCTACTGCTAATCAGAGTAGGGTTTCACAGATCTATCCAGGAGTCTGGGTACGAGTGTGAGCAAGTGAGGAACACGGCAAGAACACGAAACCCTAGAACAGATCTATGTTAAGAAGAGCAGAAGGCTTACCAGGATCGAGAAAGACGCGGAAAGCTACCGCAGTGCTCTGGAGCGTTCAGGTTGATGCAGCGGCCCAAGACGGTGCAGAGGTCAATGGCGGCGGCGGAGCTCCGAGGCTGGCGACGCGAGGAAGACGAAGAGAAAGAGACGAAGGGGAGAAAAGGAAATGACCCTTCGGTCCTATTTATAAGGCAAAGGACGTGTGTCAGGCGCGCGAATCCAGGAGCCACAAAATTTGGAAGTGGAGCTGCTGCCTTGGGTGTTGCAGATCTATCAATGAAAGAGGGCGTTATAAATGTTAATTTCGTGATGATGTCATGCCGGTTTACAGCAACCAGAGATGATGACGACATGGCGGTTTACCAATTACCAGAAGATGTTGAAGACAAAGATTTTGTGAAGGATTGACATGAACCAGTTCAAATCAATCTGGGGCCTAATGTTGGGGATATTACTACTAGGCGTGAACCGGCCTACCTGGGCTGGGTTAACTTCATTAGTAGTACATAGGTGATTAAGCAGATGAAGGCCCAAGGCTTGTAGTCGGTTTAGAACCTGTAGCCATAAACCGGCTTGAGATGTAAACTTGTATTGTAAGGTAGGAATAGAGAGAGACCAACCGAGATATGAATATGAACCGGTGTGGGATTCTATGAACCGACGGGCGTCACCTGTGTATATAAGGGGACGATCCGGCAGCGGTTCAAGGACAGACAACAACAACTCGAGGCCTAGGTGAAGCTTGTTTGCTCCCTAGTCATCGAGACCACATCAATTCCATCACAACTAGACGTAGGCTTTTACCTTCATCGAAGGGGCCGAACTAGTATAAACCCTCGTGTCTTTGTGTCCGCTTTAACCCCTTCAAGTTAACCCGCGCGATGGCTCCACGACTAAGTCCTTTCATAAGGACATCTGTCGTGACAAATCCACAACAATGTTCTTTGATGGATCCAAGATGTTAAATGGCCCTGGTGCAGGAGTGGTCTTAGTGTCCCCACGAGGAGACAAGCTCAGCTATGTCCTCCAGATTCACTTTGATTCTTCGAACAATGAAGCTGAGTATGAGGCACTATTGTATGGGTTGCGTGTGGCCATTTCACTAGGCGTCCGGCGCTTGATGGTTTATGGCGACTCAGACTTAGTGGTTAACCAAGTAATGAAAGAATGGGACATCGGGAGTCCCGCAATGACAGGTTATTGCAATGCAGTGAGAAAGCTAGAGAAGAAGTTTGAGGGGTTAGAGCTCCACCACATACCACGAATTAAGAATTAAGCTGCTGATGATCTGGCGAAGATAGGTTCCACTCGGAAGCCTATCCCCAGCAATGTATTCTTGGAGCATCTCCATACCCCATCAGTACAAGAAGATCTCTTCAAGGAAGAGCCCCCGCAACCGATAAGTTCAACCAACCCGGCCGAGATCAAGGTTCCAGCCATGGTCGACCTGATGATGGAAGTCTTGGTGGTCACGCCCGATTGGACAGTACCGTACATCGCGTACATTCTCAGAACAGAACTCCCAGAGGATGAAGATGAGGCTCGCCAGATAGTCCGTAGATTGAAAGCTTTCACCATGATGAAAGGGCAGCTTTACAGAGAAAGTGTCACACCAGTGGCTCAGCGCTACATCACCCCGGAAGAAGGCCGAATGATCCTAAACGATATCCACTCGGGGACCTGTGGTCACCATGCGTCCTCTCGGACCATCATAGCATACCGAGCGGGATTCTATTGGCCTCGAGCAAATGAGATGGCGAAAGATATAGTTGACAAGCGCGTAGGTTGCCAGTTCTACTCCAACATGTCCCACAAGGCTGCATCTGCCCTAAAGACTATTCCACTCGTCTGGCCGTTTGCAGTCTGGGGATTGGACATGGTTGGGTCCTTAAAGACCGGCGCGAGTGGTTTCACCCATCTACTCGTAGCAGTCGACAAGTTCACCAAGTGGATCGAAGCCAAGCCCATCAAAAACCTTGGAGCAGGCACTGCCGTCAGTTTCATCAAGGAGTTGATATTCAGATATGGAGTTCCTCACAGCATTATCACATATAACGGCTCCAACTTTGATTCTGATGAGTTCAAGGCATTCTGTGCATCCCAAGGCACTCGGGTCAACTATGCACCCGTCGCACACCCGCAGTCGAATGGACGGGCAGAAAGGGCGAATGGTTTGATCCTTCAAGGGTTAAAGCCTCGACTGATGCGCGACCTTAAGCATGCTACTGGAGCTTGGATGACTGAATTGTCGTCGGTCCTATGGGGGTTGAGAACAACGCCCAACCGGTCGACTGATCGAACCCCTTTCTTCCTGGTGTATGGTGCTGAGGCTGTGCTTCCGAGTGACTTGCTGCACATTGCTCCCCGAGTGGAACTGTTCTCAGAAGCTGAAGCTGAGCAAGTACGCGAAGACGCAGTTGATCTCCTGGAGAATGAGCGCGAGATGGCTTTGGTTCGGTCGACCATCTATCAGCAAGATCTGTGTCGATTCCACGCTCGCAATGTCAGAGGTCGAGCATTTCAGGAAGGAGACCTTGTGCTCCGAGTGGTTCAGAAACGACCTCACAAGCTCGCTCCGGCCTGGGAAGGTCCCTTCATCATCACCAAGGTGCTTCACAATGGAGCATACCACATCTACAACGTAGCCAAGAAAATGGACGAGCCATGCGCATGGAACGCAGACTTGCTTCGTCCTTTATATACCTAAAATCACTCGACCTGACAAGTTGTAATAAAAGCACTTCAGTTTGTTTTACAAAGACAAGATTTTTGCAGTATCTTAATGACTGGTTCCTCGTAATCACTTGTGTCCAAATCCCCTAGTGGGTGGCTTAGCCGCGACCTGATTCGCCTAAGTTAAAAACATCCCGAGTGGAGAGCAATCCTCCAACTCGGAGGCTTAGTTGCGACCCCGAAATCGCCTAAGTTAAAAAACGTTCCGAGTGAAGAGCAATCCTCTCACTCGGGGGCTTAGCTGCAACCCCGTACTCGCCTAAGTTAAAAACATTCCGAGTGGAGAGCAATCCTCCCACTCGGGGGCTTAGCTACGACCCCGTACTCGCCTAAGTTAAAAAACATTTCGAGTGCAGAGCAATCCTCCCACTCGGAGGCTTAGCTACGACCCCGAAATCGCCTAAGTTAAAAAACATTACGGGTGGAGAGCAATCCTCCCACTCGGAGGCTTAGCTGCGACCCCGAAATCGCCTAAGTTAAAAAACATTCCGAGTGGAGAGCAATCCTCCCACTCGGGGGCTTAGCTGCGACCCCGTACTCACCTAAGTTAAAAACATTCCGAGTGGAGATCAATCCTCCCACTCGGTGGCTTAGCTGCGACCCCGTACTCGCCTAAGTTAAAAAACATTCCGAGTGGAGAGCAACCCTCCCACTCGGAGGCTTAGCTGTGACCCCGAAATCGCCGAAGTTAAAAACATTACGAGTGGAGAGCAATCCTCCCACTCAGGGGCTTAGCTATGACCCCGTACTCGCCTAGGTCACAAATATCGTCTGAGCTATGCCACAAATACAACGTGTGCTCCATCTCTATCCGCAAGGACGACGAGGTGTCGACTGAACACCACGTCTGAGCTACGTCACAAGTACAATGTACCATCCCGATCCGCAAGGACGATGAGGTGTCGATTAAACACCACGTCTGAGCTGTATCCCATGTACAATGTACCATCCCAATCCACAAGGACGACAAGGTGTCGATTGAGCACCACGTCTGAGCTATGTCACAAGTACAATGTACACTTCACTCGACAAAAGGTGAGAAAATCAAGTTCACTCGGAATCGAAAGACAGTCAGAAACAGTTCCAAACCAGAACAAAAACAATGATATTCAAGGAAATTCAAGTTCAGATAAATCCCGCAAAAGTTCAGGACCGCGGCAGGCAGAAGTACTCAGACATCAAGCCTGAAAGAGTTTAACGGTTACATAATCACTCGGCATTCCAAGGCAAATAAAAGTGGGGCATAATGTTTTGTTCACTCGTCAGGAGAAGGACTTGCTGGATCGCAGAAACTGTCAAGGTCAATGTTGTCTGTGATGCGACTGGCAGCGTCAAGGAAAGTGTCCATGAAGGACTGGAAACTGTGCTTTTTGGTGTTCAAAACCTTGAGTTCGACCAGCTTGTCTTCTCTGACATCCTTGTAGTGCACTCGGACCAATGACATGGCGAAGTTAGCGCCGCAGCGAGCAGATGATTTCTTCCATTCTTGGACTCAGTCACGTATTTGATTCAGTCGAGTCATCAGAGACTCAAGATCCTGTGATAGTTCCGCCTGAGGCCAGAGTTTAGCATCAAACTGCATCATCGCCGCGTTCAGTCGGGCAAGATAATCAACAGCACTGTCCATGCGTGACTCCAACCGCAGCACATTCATTGCAACATCATCTTTGACAGGACAATTTATGGGGTCGAGACCCGTCTCGACCTGCCCGGTTTCTGCTTCAAAGTCTTGACAAAGTTCTGCACAGTTGGAAAACACAGTGAGTTGACAGTTTGACATGGCATGTTAGTCAATGTCGACAAATCAGTCCAACAAGAATACCTTCAAGCTTCAAGACCAACTTCGCAGCAAGCTGCCCCAGATAAGACTCTAATTTGCCCTTCTTGGCCTTGAGGCTTCCAACTTCGTCGGTCAAGCTGTCCTTGTCCTTCTTCAGCTGCTTAACCTCCCGATTGGCTTCAGAGACGGCGGTCTTCTACTTGGAGTTCTCCTCTTCCAACTTGCCGACTGAAGCCAGCTTCTTGTCTGCAAGTGTTGTTTTCTCTCGCGCCTCCTTCTGGGCCGCAGCAAGATCCTGATCCTTCTTCTCCAAAGCCTGCTTCATTTTCTCTAAAGAAATAACATTCTTCAGACCAGCTTGAAGTTGACAGTTTTCACTACACACATTTGTATGAGTGAAATCACTCGGTTCAAAGAGACTAAAAAATGGGGAAGAGCGAGTCACAAGGTGGACAGTCAACGATTGGTTACCTCCCATGATAGCTACTTCATCCTGAGCATTCTTGAGGTTCTTCTTGGCCAGATCCAGATCAAGGTTGAGGCTGATTTGCTTCTTATTCAGTTCAGAAAGTTGAGCCCCAAGATCACAAGACCTCTGCAGTCAGCAAATAAGATATGTCAGTCGACAGAAACGAAAGTCAATCACAGTGAAAGTTGCTCTAAGACTACCGTTGAATCTAACATTCAATAGTAGTATCGGGGACTACACCCAGTGGGTGCACTTAGCGTGCCCCCACTGGTTCGGTTTTACACTCGGCATGGTCTGCCCAGCATGAGTAAAAAAAAAGACCCCTGCCGACTACTAACAGTCGACCGCGGTCTTCTCGAGGACTACACCCAGTGGGTGCACTCTGCGTGCCCCCACTGGTTCGGGAAAACACTCAACTCAGCCTAGTCGACTCAAGTGGAAGAACTATATAGCTCTAAGACAGAAACACCCCAGTGGGTGATTGGATGTGAAACACAGACCCATGATAGATGCACATAATAGGTTCCAAAATGCTCATCGAAGAGCACCATATGGACAGCGAAGCAATAGTGGCAACTATCATTATTCAAGAGACCATTCGGGAATCAACTAACCTTGACGTTGGTTTGCAGAGCGGTGTTGGCATCATAAGCTATCTGACTGGCCTCATGCACCACCTTCATCTGCTCCATCACGAGATTTACCTGGAGAAGGGCCTCCCTGGCGGCACTCGGTGAGTCATCTGGAGTCTGGTATGCGGTGAAGAGCGATGAGGGCAATTTAGTCGGACCAGCCACAGGGTCAGATGCATGGAACTGTACTAGAGCGGCAGATGTCTGAGCAGTCAATCCTGATGGACGGTCAGTCGACAGTGGATTGGCAAAGGTAACATTGGTCCGAGCCGGATCTCCGGGCCGCTGGACCACTGTCTCAAGCACCGGTGTCGACTGAGGGACCTGACCCTCGGGCGCTTTCCCGCTTGATGCCCTGCCCCTCCTCCTCCTCTCTCTCAGAGGCACTTCTTCTTCATCGTCCGGAAGCTCAATAATGTCCCGTGGAGCTGCAACAAAAAGCAACCTCAAAAGTTTAATCGGCCAACAATTCAATCGGCAGAATAAATCCAAGTCGAATGGAGCATACTAGCTTTGGAGGTGGCCGTGTCATCAGTTTCCTCGTCACCTGGGGCCTTGTCAACGTCCATATCAGTCGCAGCTGAGGCTGGGCTGGAAAAGTTTATAATCCATTCGGTCAGAACAGAAGTATCAGTCGGTAGAAGAAAAAGCAGAAACAAAGGACACTCACCCATAGGCAACAGGGACGTCCATCTTGATCTTGGGCAAAGTCTTCTAAGCCTTTGAGGGGACGACATTGGGCTGCTTGGCGACCTTCTCCATCGGCTCTGGAGTCGAAGTCCGAGTGCGCTTCTGTGCTTGAGTGCTTGGAGCCACGGTCTTGCCATGCCCGCCTGCTGGATCATGGAGTAGCTTGGATCGATGCTCCGTGCGAGGTGGTGAGTCGATTATCTCGTCGTCGTCCGACTCATCACTTTCCTCCTCCTCGTCGTCTTCTGGAGATTGCCAATCGCCGCTTTCCTCCATGTTGTCCTCTCCCTCTTGATCTCGCTCCAGAGCTTGTTCACCATTGGGCATCGAGTACATCTCAGTGTAAACCTACAAGACAAGAAGTCAAGTAAATATCAGTTGAATTCAAAGACAGTCGCAAAACATATCGAAATACAGTCGGTAGCAGATACCAAACCTTATCTGGCTGGTTGCTGTCGCTGAATGGGTCGACTCTCCTGGCTCCCCTGGGGTTGTCCTTGTTTCCTGTAATACCCTTTAGCCACAGGGCCATGTGTTGGCTGAAACCTCCTCTGGATGAACCCGAGCGGTGTCATTGGCTCCAGAGTACATCCACATCGAGTGATCATGAGCCTGGAGCGGCTGGATGCGTCGACTGAGAAACACCTCCAACAAGTCTATGCTGGTGACACCCTGATTGATCAACTAGACCACTCTCTCGACCAACATGTTCGTTTCCACCCTCTCCGCAGCGGTCGCTTTCAGTGAAGAAGGTTGTTGGGCGCGATCTAAAGAAAAAGGGGAAGTCCAGTCGACTGGCCTGGAGTCGCAATGTCCTGGCAGTAGAACCAGGTCGACTGCCAGCCCCTGACCGACTCAGGAAGTGTCATGGAAGGGAAAGAACTCCTTTTCCTCTTCTGGATACCCAAACCCCCACACATTTGGATAACATGTGTTCTCTCGTCACTCGAATTCGCTTTCTTCACCGACTGGGAGCGGATTGTGAAGATGTGTTTGAAAAGACCCAGTGTGGTCGACAACCCAGGAAGTTTTCGCAGATGGACACAAACGCAGCAAGGTACGTAATGGTGTTGGGAGAGAAGTGATGGAGTTGGGCTCTGAAAAGGTTCAAGAAACCCTGGAAAAAAGGGTGCGGGGGAAGGGAGAAACCGCGGTCGACATGGGTGGCGAGCAGAACGCACTCACCCGGTCGTGGCTGAGGTTCTGTCTCCCCCTCCGGTAGCCTCGCAGCCTCGTTGGCGATCAGTCCGGACTCAGCGAGCTCCTCCAAATCTTCCGGCCAGAGCAAAGATCGGATCCAATCGCCCTGGATCCAACCAGGTGGCAACGTCGACCGCGATGACGACCCCCGATTTGTCTTCTTGCCTTTCGCCGCCCCCGTTGCCTTCTTCGCATGTTCCAGTGCTACCGTCTTGACCTTCACCATGGTGGCGGGGTGGCGGCATCGAGAGCGGAGGAGAAAGATGCGGTGGAGAAGCAGATGAGAAAGAAGGAGAATGGACGCGCACAGTGCAGACGCCTCGGCCCCGTCGCCTTTTATGGACCCACCTCCGAGTGGCTGACGCATGGGCCCAAATAATCCTGTCAAATCCCGCAACAGTCGTGCGCTAGGTACATGGCGAAAAAGGTTGTGCAGAGATCGAGGCGCTCATGTCTATCCATCCCGCTTACTATGGCACGCTCCGCCTCGCGCGCTTCCTCGAAATTTCGAATCCCGTGATATCCGGGATATGCCGTAACCAATCGCGCCAAAGATTTCGCGTCAAAAATAACACTCGACGAGTGACGGTATAAATCTACTCAACAACTTCTGAATCGATCAAGGCGACTGAAACGAAGCCGAAGTGCCAACATGGGCCTCCCGTTCAACATGAGTACTTGTGAAGCACAAGAGTCGAGGCAAGATCAACTTCAACATTCTTTTCACTCGGACCTCAATCCATTCGGGGGCTAATGATGATGATATAGACCTGGTGTAGGGTCATAGGCCTGACCTATACGCCCTACCCAAGGTCACTACCCTAGAAGCAAGGACATCCAAGACACAACATGGAGTACCAATTGAAGACGTCGAGTGCAATCCACTCGACCAGACACCTCACTCGGGTACCCCCCCGTCTTAAATATCACTAGACCATGAAGGCGCGCATTGCTGCGCCCGTTCATTCTTAAGAAAAAAATACTGAAATTAAAGAAACATTTGATAAAAATTTAAATGACCCACACTACAATCTTTCGATATAGGGGTTGGGGCATAATAATTATCAAACATTAATTAGAACTTATCGACTAATCATATAAATCATCTGTTCACGTTTTTCCTATATCAAAATCATCAGAATGGTCAAGAAATAGATATAACAAAAATGTACTCCCTCCGTTCCATAATGTAGTGCCTATAGATTTTTGGAGAAGTCAAACATTACAAACTTTGACTAAGTTTATGAAGAAAAACATTTACATTTAGAATGCCAAACATATATTATTAGATTCATCATAAGATGTATTTTCATATTTTATATATTTGACATTGTATATATAAATAGTTTTTTCTATAAACTTGGTCAAAGTTTGTAAAGTTTGACTTTATAAAAAAATCTATAGGCACTACATTATGGAACGGAGGGAGTAGAACATTTTATCATTGTCTTGTCTGCTCTCGCACATAATTGAATTCTCCAAGAGTTCTTCAGTGGAATATCTCAATAGAATTAGCTATCTTCTGACGTAAAATGGTTATGCTGCCCACAAACCTTCTGACGTAAAATGGTTATGCTGCAGCAGGGCACAAACGGTATTCAAAATCAGTATTCTTACAAGCATTTCAATCTTTCGACATAATTTTTATTTCAAAAAATAACTTAAAAAGTTAATTATTGTATATAAATATAACTATGAACAAGTCTGAAAACAACAATCTGACCAAAAAAAACTATTTAACACATCTGCAGCAAGTGCCGCCACAAATTAGTTTTCAGGATGCTCTTGTATATGCTAGTTACCTGAACTTCCTTTTGGGCATCGTCTGCAGTTGATATGCCTGTAAAAAGACATGCTATGCTAAGTAGCTATATATGAGTAGGATAACATAATCTAAGGAGCTGATTTGCATACTTACAAATCTCTTGGGTAACATGCAATGCAACAACGCCTACAAAGATTCGTATTTTTCAAACTGCCTCGCTCGGCCACTATACTCAGAGATTCAGGTATGATCTCTCTTTACACACATTTATGAGAAGCGCCCATATTTATCTCCTTCTGCAACACGAGCAGCATTGCTACATCAATTGTTTGGCTTAATACTTTAGGGCATCATTACTGCCACTTTACCTATTGACACAAATGTCCTCCATGAGTAGGAAGGCGTGAACTGAAAATTCTATCAGAATCAGAACCTGTACCAAACAACTCGACCATAAGAACAGAGTGAGCATGGAGAAAATAAAATCAGAAAAGAGAATAGCTCACCTGGTCTTGGGACTGTTTGTGCCGTGAGGACTAATGAGCATATGCATTCACGTCGGCTTCGTCGCCCAGCTAACATGTGTGGCCTGATCCTCCAGCCGCTCATTGGTTGCTTGTTGCGCGTGCTCAGGCCCGCAGATACAACGCTGGAGGGCACGACATGGGGAAGAAGAGACCACCGTGGGGGCCTGCGGACGCAGGAACCTCGCTGGCGGCGGCGCAGCGCCCAGGAAAAGGGGAGCAGCTCGAGGATAGGTTTGGCGACCTGACTTGCGAGAGGCTCGTGGGCCTTGAACCTAATGGCCCGATTAGCCACAATTAGTGTAACTCGTTCTCCGGAGCAGCAGCCCGGAAAACGGTCGAGGAAATCTTGTGCGTAGATGAGAGTGATTCGACGGTTCAGAGCATCAAATCGCTGTGGAGGCTCCTAACTAGCTCTGTTATACTGTTTTTTAATTCGACCATACAGGAAATCACTCGACCTATCGAAGACCAGGAGTCGACCAGAATAGCAACAGTCAGGCGTTCACTCTGTAGTCTTTAAGATCATTAAAAGCACTTTATGGCTGGCGTTATCAGTAACGCCCCATCTTTATGTACATTGAACTCTTGGTAACGGGGGATGGTTGGGGTCCTGGCGCACTCTATATAAGCCACCCCCTCCTCTCGCACAAGGGTTCGCACCCCTTGTAACACACACTCTCATAATCCAGTCGACCGCCTCAGGGCACCGAGACGTAGGGCTTTTACCTCCTCCGAGAGGGGCCTGAACTCCTAAACACTTGCGTACAATCTCACCGTAGCTAGGACTTTGCCTCCTCATTCGTACCCCCTATGCTTATTGTCAGACTTAGAACCACGACACTACCCTACATCAATTTGTATAGCACGTAACGGTACCAGTGATATATGGAGTTGGAGTTAGGGTTGCCGGAGGTCCAGCAAGCCCACAAGATCGTAGGGCGCACCCTAGGGGGTGGGCATGCCCCCTGAGCTTGTGGCTCCTGGGTACCTCCCTTTGATATATTTTTTCACCAGTATTTTTGTATATTCCATAAAAATTCTCCGTAAATTTCCAGGTCAATCTGAGAAATTTGATTTCTGCACAAAAACAACACCATAGCAATTCTACTAAAAATAGCGCCAGCCCTGGTCATGCAAATTAGAGTCCAAAACCAGAGAAAAAGTGTTTGAAAAAGTAGATACGACGGAGACATATCAGTGACAGGTTGCTTGTGGCCACAAGCTTTTCTCTTTAGTGATTTGCTCACATCAAAGATTTATTTCCTTCGTGGTTGTCATGTAATGGAGTAGTTTCTCTGTTTTCCATGTAGTAGACCCCAGCTGGTTGAAGCTTCTGTATTGCGAAGTACGACTTTGCAATTAGAAGACATTTTACAGAAAATAAACAATTATATCACTGGCATCTAAATGATGAGTTCAGTGATATGGAAGTCATTTTTGCTTTCACTCGCAATAACCCACCAAACATGCGAATAAAGCTGCTTGGACGATGAAATCATGTTTAATAGATGGGACATGTAGTGGCTCTACCTCCTAAGTCTTTCCTATTGGCAGCAGATACAATATTGAGGCAATGCACTATACTAATATAGCTTGCTTTATAATTATAAAGCCAATGTTTGCTATTCTCAGTGATCTCAATACTTTCTGTTAAGCTTTTAAGCTATCAAGCTACCATGTAATGGAATATAAGTATCTATTAAGTTGATTCTGAATCAATATCATATGCATGGTTTGAATACTCGGCTCGCTTTCGCTTTTTGTGCCATGGGCGCAACGGGTCATCTAGTAGTAAAACAGATGACATGGTCTCGTGGAGCCATGTACAATGCAAGTATTTCTGACAATTGTTTGACACCCGCATTTGAGATAATCAGGGTTAATGACCTCCATGGTCGCTTTGCGTCAAAAAATGTTGTGACCTCTACATGATCAAGGAAAAGAGATACACTTATTACTCTCTCTCTCTCTCTCTTTCTCTTTCTCTCTCTCTCCCTCTCTCTCTGTGTGTGTGTGTTACAAACGAGCATGCAAGTGGAGTCACACTTTTCTTAGATAATGTCCTGTTGTTCTTTCCCAGCACCACCTAGCGGGCCGCTAGGATCAAGCTTTAGGGACACGTCCTTGAACATCTTGCGGCTGAGGGTATTGAAAACTGCTCTTGAGTACTGTCGTGATGCGTTCCTCCAGTCCACTCCAGCTTTCATCATCAACTCGAACTCCTCATAGCTTATCTTGCCATCCTGTAGTACACATGGGGGTTGAGTTAGCTGATATACTTGTTGAACTAGTTGCCTAGCCATTATGGTTTCTGATGATTCACATGATGTTTTTTTTGAGTGGGGGGGGGGGTAAACCGACAAGTGTTATGACTATTCATTTAGAAGAATATAATTCTCTTGCTAATAAGGGAATAGCCAGGGAAAACCATATCCAAAGTGCACGAAGCCCAATTGGCTATACAAAACAGTGAAACACAAGCACAAATACGCCAGCGAGCATGACCGAATTATCAATGACTGCTGAAAAAGCATGATCCCCCAAAAATCATACCATTGATGGCCCCTCCATCGAACTAGCCATATCTGGCTTGACCATCCTGATGAGGGGGATCAAGACCCAAACAGACTTTTCAGGAATCACATAACACTGCACCACCACCTCACAACCATCAACGTCGTGGAAAGGGATGAGAGACCACAACTGCTATGGGAGGAGCAGAGACGAGCCACCATGACTCTGGCAGCAGAGAGAGCACCTGTAGGACCATGTGTTGCACAAAACCTTCGACGCTCTCAAGACAAGGGCAACCTGATGCCACTCAAATTATGGCGGGGCAAGAGGAGGTACCAAAGGGGGATGCACCAAAAGACATGGAGGAGGTAGATGACACACCGGGAATGGAGGTTGAGCTCGAGGGCTTTGGCATGGAGGAATCAGAGGTGAAGTTCCAACACACCCAAGCCATGGAGGTGGCACTACTGTTCAGGGCTGAGCAAAACCGCCATCCTTGACTAGATCCAGTCCGAGTGAGAGGTGGAGGCAAACTGCCGGTGTATCCAGATGGCCGACTTGTGGCAGGAGCGGCTCTTCACGGACCTCGACGATGAGGAAGAGGGCACTAGAGCTTTGTCACGCCGCCAATGACCATGAGGTAGTTCTAACATCTCCGACGATGAAGAGTAAATTAGGGTAGTTTGTTTGTCTTTAGCTTGTTTGCTTCATGTAACATGTACTGCATATGCTAAAATGAACATTGGATGGTTAGTATGGGGTTGAGGGTTTGCAAATAGGGGTAGTGATTAGGATGATGAAAAACTAGGGGCAGACCGGGGCTGCCCGCGAGCGCGTTCACAGACATTTAGGGGGTTAGTAGATACTCGGATTTGTCATGTCCGGTCATCGATGCTCTAAGTGCAACCCATGACCATCACACTATGATCTAGGCCCTGAATTTCTAGCCAAACCTGGCCTATGGGTGGCAAGGCCCAACACGTCATGTCCCAGCCATGTGAAGGCCTCGAACTACTCAACCCATGTAGGACCTTTTATAAAAGGGACATGTACTGTCGACCTGGCAAGCCAGCTAAAAGGGCGGGCCCAGCGTGACACGTCGACATCGTTGCGCCCAAGCAGCATCCACCGCCATGCAAGCAAGGCATGCACCATCTCCCATTGGATGGATCGATGGATGCAATGAACTTATGCCAATCTGCACAACGAGCTTTGGTGTGGTGATACGTGATCACCAAGGAAGGGTTTGTGCGGCGACTAGAGTTTACTTCGAAAGAGTTCAATTTTCTATAGTAGCAGAAGCCATGTCACTTCGTCAAGTCTTAATCCTTGCCAATAACAATAGTGTAAGGAAGATCATGATAGCATCTAATTGCCTATCATTGATCAACAATGAAATTTTTGGTTCAAGGCTACTCAGACACTTTAAGCAAAGTGCCCATAGGAGTGCTCTGGGCAGATGCCTTCCACGTGCTATTTCCGAATAAACTCAAAGACATATTCAAAAAAGGTCAAGGGTTCACGTTTTGATAGGTATTAGAGCCATAGTCCATGATATTAGAAAATGTGCCACAAAGTTTGTATCTTGTACTTTTATCTCTGTCAATCATTCTTATAATGAGGCAACCATGTTCTGGCTAAATCAGCAGAGCATGATGTTTGGTCCTGATGGTTTAGTGAGTTCCCTGATTTAATCAGGATCAGTATCTGTAATGAAGTACTAGCTTGCAAAATGATGTTACATTGTTAGACGGAGGGTGTAGTTGTGAATGGATAAATGGGCGCAGTTGTCCATTATCTAATAAATAAATAAATAAAACAATGTCTCTCTTCCAACCGCATGAAGTCACCACCGCAGTAACCCAGCATCCACCTCCCATTCGACAAGACCAATGGCGCCCTCAAACCCCACAGTGGCATGTTCGAACCGATCGCGGGACAGAACCACACCATCACCCAGCCAGCCCGACTGGGTCAGCCTAGCTATAGTGGGAGTAACTTCAGCAGTAACATACAGTCCAACTTATGAAATTTGCTTATGTGGCAATGATTTAATAAGGAGAGAAATGAATTGAGTAACATAGCTAGTTGCTCATACTATGGGTAACATCACATATACAAAACAAAAATGAGTCTATAACCTAATAAATAAAGCTTTGCATGACACCACACAATATATTACTTCCCACTATAGATGCGAAAGTACCCAGGAGCAAATGCTCATGGTGTGAATAGTACAATCAAAAAAATTCAAAAAATTGTGAATTTTTTGGGGCATGCTTTCGCAAATGTTTGTCGTGCATGCAAAATTTCATCACGAAATCATATTGGTGTAAGTTGTGCCAAAAAAAAATCAAAGCTCCAAAATGCTTTTGTAAGTAACATTTTCGGAGCATCAGTTTTTGTTTTTTTACCACGCCTTTCACCAATGTGATTTTGCGATGAAATTTTGCGTGCACAACTAACATTTGTGAAAGTATGCCACAAAAAAATCAGAATTTTTTGAAATATTTTTGAATTCTTTTTATATTACTGTTCACACCAGAAGCATTTGTTTTTGGGTGTAGAAACTCCATGTCCCTATAGATGTACTCCCTCCGTTTCTAAATATTTGTCTTTCTAGAGATTTCAACAAGTAACTACATACGGAACAAAATGAGTGAATCTACACTCTAAAAAATGTCTATATACATCCGTATGTGGTAGTCCATTTGAAATCTCTAAAAAGACAAATATTTAGAAACGGAGGGAGGGAGTAGTAATATAACCTAGGTCTTGGGTATGTTACTAGTGCAAGTTAATCCATTGTGGCTAGTCTATGCAAACAAGGGAGACCCGTTCCAGATCCACCACTTCAGTTTGCCGCCAGGCCAGTGAAGAACGTGGCCATGGAGGCAAGAGGCGCCGGGAACAACCGACCAAGCGCGGCGGCGCCGCCAAGGATGCCAGATCCGGTGCGCACGCCGTTGTATGCGGCCCATATCCCGCAGCCCAACCACCGTCGCCCGCCTCCAGAGAAAGTTGTCGTGGCCAAGCGCACTACTCCGCAACTCCGCCGCTCCAGGGCCGCCGGCCTGTTTCCTTGCGAGCTCCGACCACGCCGTCCCCGCATCTGCCGCCGCACCGCACGTGGGCGCCAACCACGCCGTCCCCGCATCTGTCCCCGCATCCAGCGCGTCTCCTGCTCAGCGCACGAGAGGAGGTGGCGGCTGGTGGCTGCGGCTAGAGTTTTTGCCTCCCGTGTCGTCTTGAGGAGCGACCCGGAGCAACCCAAAGCGTCTTTTTGCGTTTTCCTGTTTCTGGAGGTGTTGATACTTGATAGTGAGCTTGCTAACCTTGTCAATGTCAACGTCGAAGATGATGTCCTCGATGGCCTTCTGGTCGCCTCTTGGGGATAGCGCTTCCTTGAGCTCTTCCATCTCGATGAACCCGCTCATGTTCTTGTCGAAGTAATTGAACACCTTGGGGAGGTGTTCCTCGCTGCGGATTTTCTTCAGGTGAATGGAGACCGTGACAAACTCCTTGCAGTCCAAGGTGCCATTTCCATCTAAGTCCGCCTAAAGATTAAAAACTCAAAATAGTTAATCTTTGAAGTTTAGTTTACCAAATTGTAGGCTCTATGAATCATGGAGCAACTGGTGGTTATTGTTTAATACTCCCTCCGTTCAGAATTACTTGTCTCGGAAATGGATGTATCTAGAATTAAAATACGTCTAGATACATCCATTTCTGCGACAAGTAATTCCGAACGGAGGGAGTAGTTCAATGACATGGTAGGGGTCACATGTCAGAATTCTGAAACACCAAGATAGAAAAAGAACAGCTCCCCAATGTCTGCATTCGAAGATGCTTTAGAAATATTTTGGTAAAAGTGAATGTGCAGGATCTCACGGCTTCCATGAGCATATCCACATCTGTATCATGGACATTGTTCCCTATCATTTGTAGACCTTTCCTGAGCTCCTCAATTGTCAGGTGCCCATCCTTGTTAGTGTCCAGCATGTGGAACAGTTCCGTGATTGCCTCCAGCTCTTCAGCAGGCAAGTATTCCGCCACCACCTGGCCAATAGACACATAATTCAGCATATATATGTTCATCAAAATCCGTAGTCCCATAAAATAAATAATAGTTAGGAAAAATGATTATTTGTGAGCTCACAAGCAAGGCCTTCTTCTTGAACTTGTTCATGACAGTGAATTGCTTTAGCCTTGACCTTACTGCTTCGCCAAGAGGAATGTTTGGAGCAGCGGTGGAATTTTGTATCCATGGATGCTCTTCATTCTCGAAGTTGGTAAACCATTGTTAGATACATGTTGATCATCTCAGAGAAGTGGAAGGAATTGTAAGATCTACTGACCTAAAACTTGTTGAGCCGTCAATCTGGCATGAGGGTTGTTTTCAAGCATCCTGCTAACAAGATCCTTGGCGTTGTCTGACACCTTCGGCCAAGGCTCGCGCTCGAAGTCGATGCGTGATCGGATGATGGCCTGCGCAATCCCTTCGTCCGTTTCTACAAAAAAGATGAAAACTGAACGTGATCAGTTTGTGAGCAAGAACACAATTTCGGAGTTCTATATCAATTCCAGGAGTACGAACTTACCGGCCCAGAATGGAGGGACACCACATAGCAAGATATACAATATGACGCCTGCACTCCAAATGTCGATTTCCTGTCCATAGTTTCTCTTCAGGACTTCAGGCGCCATGTAATAGGGAGATCCGACGATCTCACTGAATCTTTCACCTGAGGACCGCACATAACTAGAAAAATCATGTTCCATATTTGTGATATGTATAAATCGTATTAGAAGCTCAGAAGTTTATACCTGGCTTGAAGCACACGGAGAGTCCGAAGTCGATAACCTTGAGAGGGGAGCTCTCAGATGCATTGGCGTACAAGAAATTCTCAGGCTTAAGGTCCCGGTGCATAACACCGTTCTGGTGGCAATGCTGCAAAAAGTGTTGTGTTTCAGTCCATCGATCGAGTGTGTACATATTGTGCTGATTATTTGGTTTCTTGTTGGAGATAACGGATTCTACATTTTACATGGCATGACAACAAGTAGCATAATCTTATATCGAAATATGTTAGTATTGTATATTCTGAAAGATGGCGACACATTCAGAGTTGAGTCCTTAGTCATGTAGATAAACGTTATAGTATATACATCTTGAACCACATAGCACGTAAATATTTTTAATGATATTTGTGCATTTTAAACTTTGGGATGCTAAATTCTACTTCCTCCGTTCGGAATTACTTGTCACAAAAATAGATAAAAATGAATGTATCTACAACTAAAATACATCTCAATACATTCATTTTTTGGACGAGTAATTTATTACGTGGGTAATGTTTGCAATACCCGGAACCGTCTAAACTTATGTGTACAACGCCGTGTGCTTCAGCGTTAAATTCTCTTCACCATCTGAATCTGTCTTGACCATTTGAATCTTGCCTTAAAAAAAATCTGAATCTGTCTTCATTGTGTTTCATGTACTTACAACCAGACCAGTTAATAAACAAACTAGCCACAAAAGAAACGAAGAATACACCTAGTACGACGTACCTGCACGACCTCCATGATAGTGCGCATGACAGCGGCGGCAGCACGCTCGGTGTAGTGACCGCGCACGACGATGCGGTCGAAGAGCTCGCCCCCCTCGCACACCTCCATGACCAGGTGCACGGAGTCGCCGTCCTCGAACGCCTCACGGAGCCGCACGACGTTTACATGCGAGGGCAGCGACCGCATGATGGCTACCTCGCGCCGCACGTCCTCGATGTCGACGCTGCTCCGGAGCTTCCGCTTGCTGATCGACTTGCATGCGAGCTTGTCTCCCGTTGCCGCGTCCATGCAGCGTCGCGTCACCCCAAACTCGCCGCGCCCCAGCTCCTCGCCAAGCTGGTACCGCTGGAGGAGCTCCTCGGTGTTGTCGGCCGCGGCCAGGCCCTTGCCAAGCACGGTTACAGGCGGCTGGGCCGTGGCACGCGGGGTGTCAGTGACTGAGGACACCGTGGAGAGGCACCGGAGGTTGGCGCCTCCTAGGCGTCCGCCGCGTTGCCTGGGAGAGCCACCGCCACGCCGCTTGAAAGATGGCCGGGCAACACAGCAGTTGCCCATGACCGCTTGCGCGGCGTCACGAGGTACGTCGTTGGGCAGGAAAGGGAGCGTGCTGGCTTCCGGCCGGGAATGTGCACCTGGCTACGATCGATGGATGGAACGGATGAGTTGTGGCCGATCTCTCTCTTCCTCTCCCTCTAGCTAGGCAAGGAGAGGAGGAGAGAGATGGAGGGGAAATAACCCTTGGAGGTGGTTGGTTTTGAGAGAGGGGGAGTTCCACTTTCCTCCCGACTTCTTAGCCATGATTTTACTATTTTTAACTTTGTCATCATCTACCCTACTTATTCTAGGAGCATAAGAATTTTATGGACCATCCATATATTATTTGACCGCCCAAAAGACACTACGCTCCCACGCCCACACTCACTCATGGCCACTACAGCGCCGACGACCACCAATAGCCTCGACGGACGCCATTCCAGCACCGCCGACCACCGCGGCCTCCCCTCCCCCACCGGCGGGCGCGCCCGTGAGATTAGATGGATGGACATCAGCCCCCCTCCTCCAGATCTGCGAGCCCCTCCGCCCCACCTCCGGCGTCCTATTAGCAGGCGCTCTGCAGGTATCTCCTCGTGTCCCTAGCGGCCCGCTCCCCGCACCAGATGTTGTAGGGTGAAACCCTAAGTGTTGATCTTCTTCACACTTGGAGGGGAAAAGGGGAAGAACTACAAGAACACAAAGGGTAAACACTCAAACAAACCCAAATCACACATCCACTAGAATAGCGCACATGAGATCCACAAGAATAACATGAACAATCAAGGGAAAATAGCACCAAGGTAAAGGTTCTTCTCAATTACAAATGAGATAAGGTCTTGATGATAGTCTTATCCAACCCTAGGGGAGGAGGTCTTGATATCCACTTGGGGATCTTCTCCTATGAGGTCTTGATCTCCAAGGGGAGAGGTAGATGAGCAAATCTCTCTCTAAATCATGCTATATGCTTTGCTAACCCTAACAAATGGCTTAGGTACAAAATATATATGTGACTCGAGGTGAGGGACCAAGAGGAGGGGCAAAAGGGGCATTCCCCGTTCAACTCGCACGAGGGCCCGCGCATGGGCTAAGTTGGCCCCGTGGGCACGGGGTCCCGTGTGCACGGCTAGCCAGCGGCAGGGCTCCTATGCACTGGGTCCTGGAGGCCCGTGCGCATGGGATGTCCAGAAACTCTCTGGATGGGTCATGCGCACAGGGTCCAGGAGGGGTCGTGCGCATGGGGTCACCTGGGTGCATCTTCTTCTTCCAGTTGCTAGTCTTCGTGTTCCTTGCGTCCTTCCCATCCTTCCTCTTGCCGAGGCTCCTTAGCTCCTTGGTGGGGGTCTTCCTCGCACCTAATGACACACAAAGTTCCATGGTGGGGTAGCAGCCAATTCCCATCCATATTTGTGTCAAGCTAAAAAAGGAGTGAGTTCACCTCACTTTCTATACCATGTGCACGAGCTCTTGTTATGACTCCACTTGGTGTGTGATGACTCGGTGTGGTGTCCATGGGATGACCGAAGGATGCTCCGCATCATCTCCACCCTTGGGGAAGATCCGTTCTTGGATCGATAACCTCATCACCATGTAAAGGAGATAGGTCCTTGATGTTGAAGATGTCGCTCACATTGTACTTGTCGCATGGATCGACCTTGCAGGTGTTGTCGTTGTAGCGTGCTAGCATCTAGAAGCTTGGACTTAAGTTTGGTGGGGAAGTGGTCGTTGCGTAGGTGTAGCCACACAAGATCTCCGAGGTTGAATACCATGGGGTGCTTGTTGGTGTTGAGCTGGTGGCGAGGCGTTGTACTTGCCGTTCGATCGTGTGCCTTGTATCTTCATGCATCTTCTTGAGGTAAGTTTCTCCTATATGCTCGCGTCCAAGTTTGCTCTCTCTTGTACTGGTAGCGGGAGGATGTCCAACGGCGACAATAGGTTGCAGCCATAGACCATATCGAAGGGGGACTTGCCGGTTGTAGAGTGTCATGCTCGATTGTTGGTGTACTTGGCTATGGCAGGCATTCTTTCGACCTCTTGATGTTTTCTTGGTCAACACGTGGAGGAGTGTGGATAGTGTTCGGTTGGTGACCTCCGTTTTGCCGTCGGTTTGTGGGTGATAGGCTGAAGAGAAGAGTAGCTTGATTTCAAGCTTAGCACATAGTGTCTTGCAAAAGTAGCTTAGTAACTTGACGTTGCAGTCCGATACAATTGTCTTGGTCACTCGATGCAATCACAAGATTTCCCTACAAAGGAGATTGGCAACATGTGAAGCACCGTCCATCTTGTTGCATGGAATAAAGTGTACCATATTAGAGAAATGGTTCGCAACGACAAATATTGAATCTTTGTCATTTTGAGTTCTATGCAAGCCAAGCACAAAATCCATACTAATGTCTTCCCATGGGTGATATGGTATAGGAAGTGGCATATGTAGACAATGAGATTGAGCTTGAGACTTAGCTTCTTGGCTGGAGCACCGGTTGGTGTAGCGCGCGATGTCACGAAACATCTTTGGCAAGTAATATTTGTTGGAGAGCGTCACAAAGGGCTTGTTGCGGCAGAAGTGTTTGATACGTCTCTAATGTATGTATAATCCATGATGTATTCATGCCATGTTTACAACAATTTTATATAGTTTTGGTGCACTTTAATATGATTTTCATGAACTAACCTATTAACCTAGTGACAAGTGCTAGTTGTTATTTTCTTCCATGTTTTTGGTTTTCCAAAAAAAATCCATACCAAATGAAGTCCAAATGCCACAAAAATTTACAAACATTTCTTATGGACAAGAAGAGACCCACAAAGCTTAGGAGAAGGACCAGAAGGTGTCCAGGGGGCACAAGCCTGGGTGGCGCCTCCCTCGGGTGAGCCACCTGAGCTTGTGGAACCCTCGTGACTCCTCCTGGCGTGATTCCAGCACTGAAAATCCTACAAATTGACAAACCTCCAGAAAGAAACCTACATGAGATTTTCCACCGCCGTAAGCCCTAGTTCTATAGTGATCTCATCCGGAGCTTCATTCTGGCACCCTGCTGGAGGGGGATGTGATCACTGGAGGACATCTTCATCATCCCCGCTGCTTCCATGACAAGGAGGGAGTAATTCACCCCTGGGGCTGAGGGTATGTACCAGTAGCTATGTGTATGATCTCTCTCTCTCTCTCTCTCATGATCATGATAGGGCACGATCTTGATGTACCATGGGCTTTGTTAATGTAATGAATCCTATGGTGTTCTTCCATCTCTATGAGGACATCTGTAGCATAGTTACACCCTATGAAATTAATGCCGCTTTGCTGAATCTTGCTATGAAAGATCAATTTTCTGGCCTTCCTAGTGAAGATGTCGCATCTCATCTAAACAATTTCGTTGATTTGTATACAAAAGAAGAAAGATGTGGATAATGATACTGTTAAATTGAAGCTATTTCCATTTTTGCTCAAAGATCGTGCTAAAACTTGGTTCTCATCTTTGCCTAAAAAAAGTATTGATTCATGGAATAAGTGTAAAGATGCTTTTATCTCTAAGTATTTTCCTCCCGCTAAGATCATCTCCCCTTAGGAACGATATTATGAATTTAAATCAACTTGATCATGAGCATGTTGCACAATCTTGGGAGAGGATGAAATTAATGATACGTAATTGCCGTACACATGGTTTGAATTTGTGGATGATTATACAAAAAATGCTTCTAGAATCTTTTAGATTCGGCCGCGGGAGGCACTTTTATGCAAATCACTTTAGGAGAAGCTACTAAACTCCTAGATAATATTATGGTTAATTATTCTCAATGGCACACCGAAAGATCCACTACTAAAAAAGTTCATGCGATTGAAGAAATTAATGTTTTGAGTGGAAAGATGGATGAACTTATGAAATTATTTGCTAAAAGTGTTTCTTCTGATCCTAATGATATGCCTTTGTCCACTTTAATTGAGAATAATAATGAATCTATGGATGTGAATTTTTTTGGTAGGAACAGTTTTGGTAACAACGCGTATAGAGGCAATTTTGATCCTAGGCTGTTTCCTAGTAATTCCTCTAATAAATATGGTAATTCCTACAGCAACTCTTATGGAACTTTTAATGAGATGGCCTCTAATTTTGAGAATAGTGTTAAAGAATTTATGAGTTTGCAAAAGAATTTCAATGCTTTGTATTGAATAAAAATTGCTTAAGATTGATGAGTTGGCTAGGAACATGGATAGAATTTCTCTTGATGTTGATTCTTTGGAACTTAGATCTATTCCACCTAGTCATGATATCAATGAGTCTCTCTAGGACATGATAATTTCCATTGATGAGTGCAAAGAAAGAACCGCTAAGATGCATGCTAAAGAAGATTGGTTTGTAAAAGTGTGTTCTTCTAGTTTTCATGATAATAATGGTGAAGATCTAAAAGTGATTGATGTGACTCCTATTAAATCTTTGTTTTCCAATATGAATCTTGATAAAGATGGGACTGGAGATGAGTCAACTTTAGTTAAAAGGCGTCCCATTGATTCAGAGTTTTTAGATCTAGATACAAAAATTGATAAAAGTGGGATAGAGGAGGTCAAGACTTTAAGTAGCAATGAACCCACTATTTTGGATTTCAAGGAATTTAATTATCATAATTGTTCTTTAATAGATTGTATTTCCTTGTTGCAATCTGTGTTAAATTCTCCTCATGCTTACAATCAAAACAAAACTTTTACTAAACATATTATTGATGCTATGATGCAATCTTTTGAAGAAAAACTTGAACTAGAAGTTTTTATTCCAAGAAAACTTTATGATGAGTGGGAACCTACTATTAAGATTAAGATTAAAGATTATGAATGCTATGCTTTGTGTGATTTGGGTGCTAGTGTTTCCATGATTCCAAAAACTTTGTGTGACATGCTAGGTTTCCGTGAATTTGATGCTTGTTCTTTAGATTTGCATCTTGCGGATTCCACCATTAAGAAACCTATGGGAAGGATTAATGATGTTCTTATTGTTGCAAATAGGAATTATGTGCCCGTAGATTTCATTGTTCTTGATATAGATTGCAATCCTACATGTCCTATTATTCTTGGTAGACCTTTCCTTAGAACGATTGATGCAATTATTGATATGAAAGAAGGAAACATTAGATTCAAATTTCCGTGAAGGAAAGGCATGGAACACTTTCATAGTAAGAAAATTAAACCGCCTTATGAATCTATTATGAGAGCCACTTATGGATTGCATACCAAAGATGGAAATACCTAGATCTATTCGTGTTTTTATGCCTAGCTAGGGGCGTTAAACGATAGCGCTTGTTGGGAGGCAACCCAATTTTATTTGTGTTCTATATTTTTTCTCCTGTTTAGTAAGAAATAATGCATCTAGCCTCTGGTTAGATGTGTTTTAATGTTTTAATTAGTGTTTGTACCTAGTAGAACCTTTGGGAAGACTTGGGTGAAAGTTAATGTGATCTTGCTGAAAAAACAGAAACTTTGCACTCACGAGAATAATTGTACTTTTTAACAGAAGGGTGATTTTCAGTTGATTCTTTTTACAGAAGATTAATAGACAAATTCCTCACGTCCACCAATTTATTTAATAATTTCTGGAGTTAAAGAAGTATTCGAGAGGTATATATTACTACAGACTGTTCTGTTTTTGACAGATTCTGTTTTTCGCGTGTTGTTTGCTTATTTTGGTGAATCTATGAGTAGTATCGGGGGGTATATGAAGGAAATATGCCCTAGAGGCAATAATAAAGTTATTATTTATTTTCTCATATCATGATAAATGTTTATTATTCATGCTAGAATTGTATTAACCGGAAACATGATACATGTGTGAATACATAGACAAACATAGTGTCACTAGTATGCCTCTACTTGAACTAGCTCATTGATCAAAGATGGTTATGTTTCCTAACCATAGGCATATGTTGTCACTTGATTAATGGGATCACATCATTAGAACAATGATGTGATTGACTTGACCCATTCCGTTAGCTTAGCACTTCATCGTTTAGTATGTTGCTATTGCTTTCTTCATGACTTATACAAAGTTCCTGCAACTATGAGATTGTGCAACTCCCGTTTACCGAAGGAACACTTTGTGTGCTACCAAACGTCACAACGTTACTGGGTGATTATAAAGGTACTCTACAGGTGTCTCAAAGGTACATGTTGAGTTGGCATAATTCGAGATTAGGTTTTGTCACTCCGATTGTCGAAGAGGTATCTCTGGGCCTTCTCGGTAATACTCATCACCTAAGCCTTGCAAGCATTGTAACTAATGAGTTAGTTATGAAATGATGTATTACGGAACGAGTAAAGAGACTTGCCGGTAATGAGATTGAACTAGGTATTGGATACCGACGATCGAATCTCGGGCAAGTAACATACCGATGACAAAGGGAATAATGTATGTTGTTATGCGGTTTGACCGATAAAGATCTTCGTAGAATATGTAGGAACCAATATGAACATCCAGGTTCCACCATTGGTTATTGACCGAGAATAGTTCTAGGTCATGTCTACATAGTTCTCGAACCCGTAGGGTCCGCACGCTTAATGTTACGATGACAGTTTTATTATGAGTTTATAAGTTTTGATGTACCGAAGGTTGTTCGGAGTCCCGGATGTGATCACGGACATGACGAGGAGTCTCGAAATAGTCGAGACATAAAGATTGATATATTGGACGGATATATTTGGACACCGGAAAGGTTCCGGATGAGATCGGGACTATACCGGAGATCCGGGAGGTTACCGGAACCCCCCGGTAAGTATATGGGCCTTATTGGGCCTTAGTGGAAAGGAGGGAGAAGGAGCAAAGGAGGGGGCGCCCCCCCCCAAGCCCAATCCGAATTGGGAGGGGCCGGCCCCCCTTTCCTTCTTCCCTCCCCTCTCTTCCTTCCCTCTCCTACTCCTAATGGGAAAGGGGGGCCAAACCTACTTAGAGTAGGTTTGCCCCCCCTAGGGCGCGCCTCCCCTCTTGGCCGGCCCCATCCTCCTCTCCCCCTTTATATACGGGGGAGGGGGGACCCCATATACACAAGTTGATCTACGGATCATTCCTTAGCCGTGTGCGGTGCCCCCTCCACCATAATCCAACTCGGTCATATCGTCGCGGAGTTTAGGCGACGCCCTGCGCCGGTAGAACATCATCATCGTCACCACACCGTCGTGCTGACGAAACTCATCCCCGACGCTTCGCTGGATTGGAGCCCGGGGGACGTCATCGAGCTGGACGTGTGCTGAACACGGAGGTGTCGTACGTTCGGTGCTTGGATCGGTTGAGTCGTGAAGACGTACGACTACATCAACCGCATGTCATAACGCTTCTTCTTGACGGTCTACGAGGGTACGTAGACAACACTCTCCCCTCTCGTTGCTATACCATCACCATGATCTTGCGTGTGCGTAGGAATTTTTTTGAAATTACTACGTTCCCCTATAGTGGCATCCGAGCCTAGGTTTTATGCGTTGATGTTATATGCACGAGTAGAACACAAGTGAGTTGTGGGCGATACAAGGCATACTGCTTACCAGCATGTCATACTTTGGTTCGGCAGTATTGTTGGATGAAGCGGCCCGGACCGACATTACGCGTACGCTTACGCGAGACTGGTTTTACCGCCGTGCTTTGCACACAGGTGACTAGCGGGTGTCAGTTTCTCCAACTTTAGTTGAACCGAGTGTGGCTACGCCCGGTCCTTGCGATGGTTAAAACAGCACCAACTTGACGAACTATCGTTGTGGTTTTGATGCGTAGGTAAGAACGGTTCTTGCTCAGCCCGTAGCAGCCACGTAAAACTTGCGACAACAAAGTAGAGGACGTCTAACTTGTTTTTGCAGGGCATGTTGTGATGTGATATGGTCAAGACATGATGCTATATTTTATTGTATGAGATGATCATGTTTTGAAACCGAAGTTATCGGCAACTGGCAGGAGCCATATGGTTGTCGCTTTATTGTATGAAATGCAAACGCCCTGTAATTGCTTTACTTTATCACTAAGAGGTAGCGATAGTCGTAGAAGCAATAGATGGCGTAAACGACAACGATGCTACGATGGAGATCAAGGTGTCGTGCCGGTGACGATGGTGATCACGATGGTGATTCGGAGATGGAGATCACAAGCACAAGATGATGATGGCCATATCATATCACTTATATTGATTGCATGTGATGTTTATCCTTTATGCATCTTATCTTGCTTTGATTGACGGTAGCATTTTAAGATGATCTCTCACTAAAAAAATTATTAAGAAGTGTTCTCCCTGAGTATGCACCGTTGCCAAAGTTCGTCGTGCCCAGACACCACGTGATGATCGGGTGTGATAAGCTCTACGTCCATCTACAATGGGTGCAAGCCAGTTTTGCACACGCAGAATACTCAGGTTAAACTTGACGAGCCTAGCATATGCAGATATGGCCTCGGAACACGGAGACCGAAAGGTCGAGCGTGAATCATGTAGTAGATATGATCAACATAGAGATGTTCACCATTGAAAACTACTCCATCTCACGTGATGATCGGTTATGGTTTAGTTGATTTGGATCATGTGATCACTTAGATGACTAGAGAGATGTCTGTCTAAGTGGGAGTTCTTAAGTAATATGATTAATTGAACTTAAATTTATCATGAACTTAGTACCTGATAGTATTTTGCTTGTCTATGTTTGTTGTAGAGAGATGGCTCGTGCTGTTGTTCCGTTGAATTTTAATGCGTTCCTTGAGAAAGCAAAGTTGAAAGATGATGGTAGCAATTACACGGACTAGGTCCGTAACTTGAGGATTATCCTCATTGCTGCACAGAAGAATTATGTCCTGGAAGCACCGCTGGGTGCGAGGCCTGCTGCAGGAGCAACACCAGACGTTGTGAACGTCTGGCAGAGCAAAGCTGATGACTACTCTATAGTTCAGTGTGCCATGCTTTACGGCTTAGAACCGGGTCTTCAACGACGTTTTGAACGTCATGGAGCATATGAGATATTCTAGGAGTTGAAGTTAATATTTCAAGCAAATGCCCGGATTGAGAGATATGAAGTCTCCAATAAGTTCTACAGCTGCAAGATGGAGGAGAATAGTTCTGTCAGTGAGCATATACTCAAAATGTCTGGGTATAATAATCACTTGATTCAACTGGGAGTTAATCTTCCGGATGATAGCGTCATTGACAGAATTCTCCAATCACTGCCACCTAGCTACAAGAGCTTCGTGATGAACTATAATATGCAAGGGATGAACAAGACAATTCCCGAGCTCTTCGCAATGCTAAAGGCTGCGGAGGTAGAAATCAAGAAGGAGCATCAAGTGTTGATGGTCAACAAGACCACTAGTTTCAAGAAAAAGGGCAAAGGGAAGAAGAAGGGGAACTTCAAGAAGAACAGCAATCAAGTTGCTGCTCAAGAGAAGAAACCCAAGTCTGGACCTAAGCCTGAAACTGAGTGCTTCTACTGCAAGCAGACTGGTCACTGGAAGCGGAACTGCCCCAAGTATTTGGCGGATAAGAAGGATGGCAAAGTGAACAAAGGTATATGTGATATACATGGTATTGATGTGTACCTAACTAGAGCTCGTAGTAGCACCTGGGTATTTGATACTGGTTCTGTTGCTAATATTTGCAACTCGAAACAGGGACTACGGAATAAGCGAGCACTGGCCAAGGACGAGGTGACGATGCGCGTGGGAAATGGTTCCAAAGTCGATGTGATCGCGGTCGGCACGCTACCTCTACATCTACCTTCAGGATTAGTTTTAGACCTGAATAATTGTTATTTGGTGCCAGCGTTGAGCATGCACATTATATCTGGATCTTGTTTGATGCGAGATGGTTATTCATTTAAATTAGAGAATAATGGTTGTTCTATTTATATGAGTAATATCTTTTATGGTCATGCACCCTTGAAGAGTGATCTATTTTTATTGAATCTCGATAGTAGTGATACACATATTCATAATGTTGAAGCCAAAAGATGCAGAGTTGATAATGATAGTGCAACTTATTTGTGGCACTGCCGTTTAGGTCATATCGGTGTAAAGCGCATGAAGAAACTCCATACTGATGGACTTTTGGAATCACTTGATTATGAATCACTTGGTACTTGCGAACCGTGCCTCATGGGCAAGATGACTAAAACACCGTTCTCCGGTACTATGGAGAGAGCAACAGATTTGTTGGAAATCATACATACAGATGTATGTGGTCCGATGAATGTTGAAGCTCGTGGTGGATATCGTTATTTTCTCACCTTCACAGATGATTTGAGCAGATATGGGTATATCTACTTAATGAAGCACAAGTCTGAAACATTTGAAAAGTTCAAAGAATTTCAGAGTGAAGTGGAAAATCATCGTAACAAGAAAATAAAATTTCTACGATCTGATCGTGGAGGAGAATATTTGAGTTACGAGTTTGGTTTACATTTGAAACAATGCGGAATAGTTTCGCAACTCACGCCACCTGGAACACCACAAAGAAATGGTGTGTCCGAACGTCGTAATCATACTTTACTAGATATGGTGCGATCTATGATGTCTCTTACTGATTTACCGCTATCGTTTTGGGGTTATGCTTTAGAGACGGCTGCATTCACATTAAATAGGGCACCATCTAAATCCGTTGAGACGACGCCTTATGAACTGTGGTTTGGCAAGAAACCAAAGTTGTCGTTTCTTAAAGTTTGGGGCTGCGATGCTTATGTGAAGAAACTTCAACCAGATAAGCTCGAACCCAAATCGGAGAAATGTGTCTTCATAGGATACCCAAAAGAGACTGTTGGGTACACCTTCTATCACATATCCGAAGGCAAGACATTCGTTGCTAAGAATGGATCCTTTCTAGAGAAGGAGTTTCTCTCGAAAGAAGTGAGTGGGAGGAAAGTAGAACTTGATGAGGTAATGGTACCTGCTCCCTTATTGGAAAGTAGTTCATCACAGAAATCATTTCCTGTGACAAATACACCAATTAGTGAGGAAGCTAATGATATTGATCATGAAACTTCAGATCAAGTGCCTACTGAACCTCGTAGGTCTACCAGAGTAAGATCCGCACCAGAGTGGTACGGTAATCCTGTTCTGGAAGTCATGTTACTTGACCATGATGAACCTACGAACTATGAGGAAGCGATGATGAGCCCAGATTCCGCAAAATGGCTAGAGGCCATGAAATCTGAGATGGGATCCATGTATGAGAACAAAGTATGGACTTTGGTTGACTTGCCCGATGATCGGCAAGCCATTGAGAATAAATGGATCTTTAAGAAGAAGACTGACACTGACGGTAATGTAACTGTCTATAAAGCTTGACTTGTTGCGAAAGGTTTTCGACAAGTTCAAGGGGTTGACTACGATGAGACTTTCTCACCCGTAGCAATGCTTAAGTCTGTCCGAATCATGTTAGCAATTGCCACATTTTATGATTATGAAATTTGGCAGATGGATGTAAAAACTGCATTCCTGAATGGATTTCTGGAAGAAGAGTTGTATATGATGCAACCGGAGGGTTTTGTCGATCCTAAGGGAGCTAACAAAGTGTGCAAGCTCCAGCGATCAATCTATGGTCTTGTGCAAGCCTCTCGGAGTTGGAATAAATGCTTTGATAGTGTGATCAAAGCATATGGTTTTATACAGACTTCTGGAGAAGCCTGTATTTACAAGAAAGTGAGTGGGAGCTCTGTAGCATTTCTAATATTATATGTGGATGACATATTGTTGATTGGAAATGATATAGAATTTCTGGATAGCATAAAAGGATACTTGAATAAAAGTTTTTCAATGAAAGACCTCGGTGAAGCTGCTTACATATTGGGCATTAAGATCCATAGAGATAGATCAAGACGCTTGATTGGACTTTCACAAAGCACGTACCTTGATAAAGTATTGAAAAGGTTCAATATGGAACAGGCGAAGAAAGGGTTCTTGCCTGTATTACAAGGTATAAAGTTGAGTCAGACTCAATGCCCGACCACTGCAGAAGATAGAGAGAAAATGAAAGGAGTTCCCTATGCTTCATCCATAGGCTCTATCATGTATGCAATGCTGTGTACCAGACCTGATGTGTGCCTTGCTATTAGTTTGGCAGGGAGGTACCAAAGTAATCCAGGAGTGGGTCACTGGACAGCGGTCAAGAACATCCTGAAATACCTGAAAAGGACTAAGGATATGTTTCTCGTATATGGAGGTGACAAAGAGCTAGTCGTAAATGGTTACGTCGATGCAAGCTTTGACACTGATCTGGACGATTCAAAATCGCAAACCGGATACGTATTTTTATTAAACGGTAGAGCTGTAAGTTGGTGCAGTTCTAAACAAAGCGTCGTGGCGGGATCTACATGTGAAGCGGAGTACATAGCTGCTTCGGAAGCAGCAAATGAAGGAGTCTGGATGAAGGAGTTCATTTCCGATCTAGGTGTTGTACCTAGTGCATCGGGACCAATGAAGATCTTCTATGACAATACTGGTGCAATTGCCTTGGCAAAGGAATCCAGATTTCACAAGAGGACCAAGCACATCAAGAGACGCTTCAATTCTATTCGGGACCAAGTCCAAGTGGGAGACATAGAGATTTGCAAGATACATACGGATCTGAATGTTGCAGACCCGTTAACTAAGCCTCTCTCACGAGCAAAACATGATCATCACCAAGACTCCATGGGTGTTAGAATCATTACTATGTAATCTAGATTATTGACTGTAGTGCAAGTGGGAGACTGAAGGAAATATGCCCTAGAGGCAATAATAAAGTTATTATTTATTTCCTCATATCATGATAAATGTTTATTATTCATGCTAGAATTGTATTAACCGGAAACATGATACATGTGTGAATACATAGACAAACATAGTGTCACTAGTATGCCTCTACTTGAACTAGCTCATTGATCAAAGATGGTTATGTTTCCTAACCATAGGCATGTGTTGTCACTTGATTAATGGGATCACATCATTAGGAGAATGATGTGATGGACTTGACCCATTCCGTTAGCTTAGCACTTGATCGTTTAGTATGTTGCTATTGCTTTCTTCATGACTTATACAAAGTTCCTGCAACTATGAGATTGTGCAACTCCCGTTTACCGAAGGAACACTTTGTGTGCTACCAAACGTCACAACGTTACTGGGTGATTATAAAGGTACTCTACAGGTGTCTCCAAAGGTACATGTTGAGTTGGCATAATTCGAGATTAGGTTTTGTCACTCCGATTGTCGGAGAGGTATCTCTGGGCCTTCTCGGTAATACTCATCACCTAAGCCTTGCAAGCATTGTAACTAATGAGTTAGTTATGAAATGATGTATTACGGAACGAGTAAAGAGACTTGCCGGTAACAAGATTGAACTAGGTATTGGATACCGACGATCGAATCTCGAGCAAGTAACATACCGATAACAAAGGGAACAACGTATGTTGTTATGCGGTTTGACCGATAAAGATCTTCGTAGAATATGTAGGAACCAATATGAACATCCAGGTTCCACTATTGGTTATTGACCGAAAATAGTTCTAGGTCATGTCTACATAGTTCTCGAACCCGTAGGGTCCGCACGCTTAACGTTACGATGATAGTTTTATTATGAGTTTATAAGTTTTGATGTACTGAAGGTTGTTCGGAGTCCCGTATGTGATCACGGACATGACGAGGAGTCTCCAAATGGTCGAGACATAAAGATTGATATATTGGACGGATATATTTGGACACCGGAAAGGTTTCGGATGAGATCGGGACTATACCGGAGATCCGGGAGGTTACCGGAACCCCCCAGTAAGTATATGGGCCTTATTGGGCCTTAGTGGAAAGGAGGGAGAAGGAGCAAAGGAGGGGGCGCCCCCCCCCAAGCCCAATCCGAATTGGGAGGGGGCCGGCCCCCCTTTCCTTCTTCCCTCCCCTCTCTTCCTTCCCTCTCCTACTCCTAATAGGAAAGGGGGGCCAAACCTACTTGGAGTAGGTTTGCCCCCCCTAGGGCGCGCCTCCCCTCTTGGCCGGCCCCGCCTCCTCTCCCCCTTTATATATGGGGGAGGGGGGCACCCCATAGACACAAGTTGATCTACGGATCGTTCCTTAGCCGTGTGCGGTGCCCCCCTCCACCATAATCCAACTCGGTCATATCGTCGCGGAGTTTAGGCGAAGCCCTGCGCCGGTAGAACATCATCATCGTCACCACGCCGTCGTGCTGATGGAACTCATCCCCGACGCTTCGCTGGATTGGAGCCCGGGGGACGTCATCGAGCTGGACGTGTGCTGAACACGGAGGTGCCGTACGTTGGGTGCTTGGATCGGTTGAGTCGTGAAGACGTACGACTACATCAACCGCGTGTCATAACGCTTCCGCATGACGGTCTACGAGGGTACGTAGACAACACTCTCCCCTCTCGTTGCTATGCCATCACCATGATCTTGCGTGTGCGTAGGAATTTTTTTGAAATTACTACGTTCCCCTACAGTGGCATCCGAGCCTAGGTTTTATGCGTTGATGTTATATGCACGAGTAGAACACAAGTGAGTTGTGGGCGATACCAGTCATACTGCTTACCAGCATGTAATACTTTGGTTCGTCAGTATTTTTGGATGAAGCGGCCCGGACCGACATTACGCGTACGCTTACGTGAGACTGGTTTTACCGCCGTGCTTTGCACACAGGTGACTAGCGGGTGTCGGTTTCTCCAACTTTAGTTGAACCGAGTGTGGCTACGCCCAGTCCTTGCGAAGGTTAAAACAGCACCAACTTGACGAACTATCGTTGTGGTTGTGATGCGTAGGTAAGAACGGGTCTTGCTCAGCCCGTAGCAGCCTCGTAAAACTTGCAACAACAAAGTAGAGGATGTCTAACTTGTTTTTGCAGGGCATGTTGTGATGTGATATGGTCAAGACGTGATGCTATATTTTATTGTATGAGATGATCATGTTTTGTAACAGAAGTTATCGGCAACTGGCAGGAGCCATATGGTTGTCGCTTTATTGTATGAAATGCAAATGCCTTGTAATTGCTTTACTTTATCACTAAGCGGTAGCGATAGTCGTAGAAGCAATAGATGGCGTAAACGACAACGATGCTACGGTGGAGATCAAGGTGTCGCATCGGTGATGATGGTGATCACGATGGTGCTTCGGAGATGGAGATCACAAGCACAAGATGATGATGGCCATATCATATCACTTATATTGATTGCATGTGATGTTTATCCTTTATGCATCTTATCTTGCTTTGATTGACGGTAGCATTTTAAGATGATCTCTCACTAAAAAAATTATTAAGAAGTGTTCTCCCTGAGTATGCACCGTTGCCAAAGTTCGTCGTGCCCAGACACCACGTGATGATCGGGTGTGATAAGCTCTACGTCCATCTACAATGGGTGCAAGCCAGTTTTGCACACGCAGAATACTCAGGTTAAACTTGACGAGCCTAGCATATGCAGATATGGCCTCGGAACACGGAGACCGAAAGGTCGAGCGTGAATCATGTAGTAGATATGATCAACATAGAGATGTTCACCATTGAAAACTACTCCATCTCACGTGATGATCGGTTATGGTTTAGTTGATTTGGATCATGTGATCACTTAGATGACTAGAGAGATGTCTGTCTAAGTGGGAGTTCTTAAGTAATATGATTAATTGAACTTAAATTTATCATGAACTTAGTACCTGATAGTATTTTGCTTGTCTATGTTTGTTGTAGATAGATGGCTCGTGCTGTTGTTCCGTTGAATTTTAATGCGTTCCTTGAGAAAGCAAAGTTGAAAGATGATGGTAGCAATTACACGGACTAGGTCCGTAACTTGAGGATTATCCTCATTGCTGCACAGAAGAATTACGTCCTGGAAGCACCGCTAGGTGCGAGGCCTGCTGCAGGAGCAACACCAGACGTTGTGAATGTCTGGCAGAGCAAAGCTGATGACTACTCTATAGTTCAGTGTGCCATGCTTTACGGCTTAGAACCGGGTCTTCAACGACGTTTTGAACGTCATGGAGCATATGAGATATTCTAGGAGTTGAAGTTAATATTTCAAGCAAATGCCCGGATTGAGAGATATGAAGTCTCCAATAAGTTCTACAGCTGCAAGATGGAGGAGAATAGTTCTGTCAGTGAGCATATACTCAAAATGTCTGGGTATAATAATCACTTGATTCAACTAGGAGTTAATCTTCCGGATGATAGCGTCATTGAGAGAATTCTCCAATCACTGCCACCAAGCTACAAGAGCTTCGTGATGAACTATAATATGCAAGGGATGAACAAGACAATTCCTGAGCTCTTCGCAATGCTAAAGGCTGCGGAGGTAGAAATCAAGAAGGAGCATCAAGTGTTGATGGTCAACAAGACCACTAGTTTCAAGAAAAAGGGCAAAGGGAAGAAGAAGGGGAACTTCAAGAAGAACAGCAAGCAAGTTGTTGCTCAAGAGAAGAAACCCATGTCTGGACCTAAGCCTGAAACTGAGTGCTTCAACTGCAAGCAGACTGGTCAATAGAAGCGGAACTGCCCCAAGTATTTGGCGGATAAGAAGGATGGCAAAGTGAACAAAGGTATATGTGATATACATGTTATTGATGTGTACCTAACTAGAGCTCGTAGTAGCACCTGGGTATTTGATACTGGTTCTGTTGCTAATATTTGCAACTCGAAACAGGGACTACGGAATAAGCGAGCACTGGCCAAGGACGAGGTGACGATGCGCGTGGGAAACGGTTCCAAAGTCGATGTGATCGCGGTCGGCACGCTACCTCTACATCTACCTTCAGGATTAGTTTTAGACCTGAAAAATTGTTATTTGGTGCCAGCGTTGAGCATGAACATTATATCTGGATCTTGTTTGATGCGAGATGGTTATTCATTTAAATCAGAGAATAATGATTGTTCTATTTATATGAGTAATATCTTTTATGGTCATGCACCCTTGAAGAGTGATCTATTTTTATTGAATCTCGATAGTAGTGATACACATATTCATAATGTTGAAGCCAAAAGATGCAGAGTTGATAATGATAGTGCAACTTATTTGTGGCACTGCCGTTTAGGTCATATCGGTGTAAAGCGCATGAAGAAACTCCATACTGATTGACTTTTGGAATCACTTGATTATGAATCACTTGGTACTTGCGAACCATGCCTCATGGGCAAGATGACTAAAACACCATTCTCTGGTACTATGGAGAGAGCAACAGATTTGTTGGAAATCATACATACAGATGTATGTGGTCCGATGAATGTTGAAGCTCGTGGCGGATATCGTTATTTTCTCACCTTCACAGATGATTTGAGCAGATATGGGTATATCTACTTAATGAAGCACAAGTCTGAAACATTTGAAAAGTTCAAAGAATTTCAGAGTGAAGTGGAAAATCATCGTGACAAGAAAATAAAATTTCTACGATCTGATCATGGAGGAGAATATTTGAGTTACGAGTTTGGTTTACATTTGAAACAATGCGGAATAGTTTCGCAACTCACGCCACCCGGAACACCACAAAGAAATGGTGTGTCCGAACATCGTAATCGTACTTTACTAGATATGGTGCGATCTATGATGTCTCTTACTGATTTACCGCTATCGTTTTGGGGTTATGCTTTAGAGACGGCTGCATTCACATTAAATAGGGAACCATCTAAATCCGTTGAGACAACGCCTTATGAACTGTGGTTTGGCAAGAAACCAAAGTTGTCATTTCTTAAAGTTTGGGGCTGCGATGCTTATGTGAAGAAACTTCAACCAGATAAGCTCGAACCCAAATCGGAGAAATGTGTCTTCATAGGATACCCAAAAGAGACTGTTGGGTACACCTTCTATCACAGATCCGAAGGCAATACATTCGTTGCTAAGAATGGATCCTTTCTAGAGAAGGAGTTTCTCTCAAAAGAAGTGAGTGGGAGGAAAGTAGAACTTGATGAGGTAACGGTACCTGCTCCCTTATTGGAAAGTAGTTCATCACAGAAATCAGTTCCTATGACAAATACACCAATTAGTGAGGAAGCTAATGATATTGATCATGAAACTTCAGATCAAGTGCCTACTGAACCTCGTAGGTCTACCAGAGTAAGATCCGCACCAGAGTGGTATGGTAATCCTGTTCTGGAAGTCATGTTACTTGACCATGATGAACCTACGAACTATGAGGAAGCGATGATGAGCCCAGATTCCGCAAAATGGCTAGAGGCGATGAAATCTGAGATGGGATCCATGTATGAGAACAAAGTATGGACTTTGGTTGACTAGCCCGATGATCGGCAAGCCATTGAGAACAAATGGATCTTTAAGAAGAAGACTGACACTGACGGTAATGTAACTGTCTACAAAGCTCGACTTGTTGCGAAAGGTTTTCGACAAGTTCAAGGGGTTGACTACGATGAGACTTTCTCACCCGTAGTGATGCTTAAGTCTGTCCGAATCATGTTAGCAATTGCCACATTTTATGATTATGAAATTTGGCAGATGGATGTAAAAACTGCATTCCTGAATGGATTTCTGGAAGAAGAGTTGTATATGATGCAACCGGAGGGTTTTGTCGATCCTAAGGGAGCTAACAAAGTGTGAAAGCTCCAACGATCAATCTATGGTCTGGTGCAAGCCTCTCGGAGTTGGAATAAACACTTTGATAGTGTGATCAAAGCATATGGTTTTATACAGACTTCTGGAGAAGCCTGTATTTACAAGAAAGTGAGTGGGAGCTCTGTAGCATTTCTAATATTATATGTGGATGACATATTGTTGATTGGAAATGATATAGAATTTCTGGATAGCATAAAAGGATACTTGAATAAAAGTTTTTCAATGAAAGACCTCGGTGAAGCTGCCTACATATTGGGCATTAAGATCTATAGAGATAGATCAAGACGCTTGATTGGACTTTCACAAAGCACGTACCTTGATAAAGTATTGAAAAGGTTCAATATGGAACAGGCGAAGAAAGTGTTCTTGCCTGTATTACAAGGTATAAAGTTGAGTCAGACTCAATGCCCGACCAATGCAGAAGATAGAGAGAAAATGAAAGGAGTTCCCTATGCTTCAGCCATAGGCTCTATCATGTATGCAATGCTGTGTACCAGACCTGATGTGTGCCTTGCTATTAGTTTGGCAGGGAGGTACCAAAGTAATCCAGGAGTGGGTCACTGGACAGCGGTCAAGAACATCCTGAAATACCTGAAAAGGACTAAGGATATGTTTCTCGTATATTGAGGTGACAAAGAGCTAGTCGTAAATGGTTACGTCGATGCAAGCTTTGACACTGATCCGGACGATTCTAAATCGCAAACCGGATACATATTTTTATTAAACGGTGGAGCTGTAAGTTGGTGCATTTCTAAACAAAGCGTCGTGGCGGGATCTAAATGTGAAGCGGAGTACATAGCTGCTTCGGAAGCAGCAAATGAAGGAGTCTGGATGAAGGAGTTCATTTCCGATCTAGGTGTTGTACCTAGTGCATCGGGACCAATGAAGATCTTCTGTGACAATACTGGTGCAATTGCCTTGGCAAAGGAATCCAGATTTCACAAGAGGACCAAGCACATCAAGAGACGCTTCAATTCCATTCGGGACCAAGTCCAAGTGGGAGACATAGAGATTTGCAAGATACATACGGATCTGAATGTTGCAGACCCGTTGACTAAGCCTCTCTCACGAGCAAAACATGATCAGCACCAAGACTCCATGGGTGTTAGAATCATTACTATGTAATCTAGATTATTGACTCTAGTGCAAGTGGGAGACTGAAGGAAATATGCCCTACAGGCAATAATAAAGTTATTATTTATTTCCTCATATCATGATAAATGTTTATTATTCATGCTAGAATTGTATTAACCGGAAACATGATACATGTGTTAATACATAGACAAACATAGTGTCACTAGTATGCCTCTACTTGAACTAGCTCATTGATCAAATATGGTTATGTTTCCTAACCATAGGCATGTGTTGTCACTTGATTAATGGGATCACATCATTAGGAGAATGATGTGATTGACTTGACCCATTCCGTTAGCTTAGCACTTGATCGTTTAGTATGTTGTTATTGCTTTCTTCATGACTTATACAAAGTTCCTGCAACTATGAGATTGTGCAACTCCCGTTTACCGAAGGAACACTTTGTGTGCTACCAAACGTCACAATGTTACTGGGTGATTATAAAGGTACTCTACAGGTGTCTCCAAAGGTACATGTTGAGTTGGCATAATTCGAGATTAGGTTTTGTCACTCCGATTGTCGGAGAGGTATCTCTGGGCCTTCTCGGTAATACTCATCACCTAAGCCTTGCAAGCATTGTAACTAATGAGTTAGTTATGAAATGATGTATTACGGAACGAGTAAAGAGACTTGCCGGTAACGAGATTGAACTAGGTATTGGATACCGACGATCGAATCTCGGGCAAGTAACATACCGATGACAAAGGGAACAACATATGTTGTTATGCGGTTTGAACGATAAAGATCTTCGTAGAATATGTAGGAACCAATATGAACATCCAGGTTCCACTATTGGTTATTGACCGAGAATAGTTCTAGGTCATGTCTACATAGTTCTCGAACCCGTAGCGTCCGCACGCTTAACGTTACGATGACAGTTTTATTATGAGTTTATAAGTTTTGATGTACCGAAGGTTGTTCGGAGTCACGGATGTGATCACGGACATGACGAGGAGTCTCGAAATAGTCAAGACATAAAGATTGATATATTGGACGGATATATTTGGACACCGTAAAGGTTCCGGATGAGATTGGGACTATACCGGAGATCCGGGAGGTTACCGGAACCCCCCGGTAAGTATATGGGCCTTATTGGGCCTTAGTGGAAAGGAGGGAGAAGGAGCAAAGGAGGGGGCGCCCCCCCAAAGCCCAATCCGAATTGGGAGGGGGGCCGGCCCCCCCCTTTCCTTCTTCCCTCCCGTCTCTTCCTTCCCTCTCCTACTCCTAATAGGAAAGGGGGGCCAAACCTACTTGGAGTAGGTTAGCCCCCCCTAGGGCGCGCCTCCCCTCGTGGCCGGCCCCCTCCTCCTCTCCCCCTTTATATACGGGGGAGGGGGGCACCCCATAGACACAAGTTGATCTACGGATCATTCCTTAGCCGTGTGCGGTGCCCCCCTCCACCATAATCCAACTCGATCATATCATCGCGGAGTTTAGGCGAAGCCCTGCGCCGGTAGAACATCATCATCGTCACCACGCCATCGTGCTGACGGAACTCATCCCCGACGCTTCGCTGGATTGGAGCCCGGGGGACGTCATCGAGCTGGACGTGTGCTGAACACGGAGGTGTGGTACGTTCGGTGCTTGGATTGGTTGAGTCGTGAAGACCTAAGACTACATCAACCGCGTTGTCATAACGCTTCCGCTTGACGGTCTACGAGGGTACGTAGACAACACTCTCCCCTGTCGTTGCTATGCCATCACCATGATCTTGCGTGTGCTTAGGAAAGTTTTTGAAATTACTACGTTCCCCTACAGTATAAACCATGGAGATGTTGTAATACAGTAGATATTACACCAATATAAATAAATAATGAGTTCACAACAGTACCTTAAAGTGGTGATTTATTTCTTATACTAACGGAGCTCATGAGATTTTCTGTTGAAGTTTTGTGTTGTGAAGTTTTCAAGTTTTGGGTAAGGATTTGATGGACTTTGGAATAAGCAGTGGAAAGAGCCTAAGCTTGGGGATTCCCAAGGCACCCCAAGGTAAAATTAAAGGACAACCAAAAGCCTAAGCTTGGGGATGCCCCGGAAGGCATCCCCTCTTTCATCTTTGTCTATCGGTAACTTTACTTGAGGCTATATTTTTATTTTTTCACCGCATGATATGTGTTTTGCTTGGAGCGTCTTATATGATTTGAGTCTTTGCTTTTTAGTTTACCACAATATTCCTTTCTGTACACACCTTTTGGGAGAGACACGCATGAATCGTGATTTATTAGAATACTCTATGTGCTTCACTTATATCTTTTGAGCTAGACAATATCGCTCTAGTTATTCACTTGTATCTTTTTAGAGCACGGAGGTGGTTTTATTTTATAGAAATTGTTGAACTCCCATGCTTCACTTATATTACTTTGAGAGTCTTTTAGAACAACATGGTAATTTTCTTTAGTTATAAAATTAGTCCTAATATGATGGGCATCCAAGATGGATATATTAAAAACTTTCATATAAAGTGCATTGGATACTATGAGAAGTTTGATTCTTTATGATTGTTTCGAGATATGAAGATGGTGATACTAGAGTCATGCTAGTAGAGTGGTTGTGAATTTGAGAGATACTTGTGTTAAATTTTGTGATTCTCATAGCATGCACATATGGTGAACCGTTATGTGATGAAGTTGGAGCATGATTTATTTATTGATTGTCTTCCTTATGAGTGGCGGTCGGGGACGAGCGATGATCTTTTCCTACCAATCTATCCCCCTAGGAACATGCACGTAGTAATTCATTTTGATAACTAATAGATTTTTGCAATAAGTATGTGAGTTCTTTATGACTAATGTTGAGTCCATTGATTATACGCACTCTCACCCTTCCACCGTTTCTAGCCTCTCTTGTGTCGCGCAATTTTTGCCGATACCATACACCCACCATATACCTTCCTCACACAACCACCATGCCTACCTATTATGGCATTTCCATAGCCATTCCGAGATATATTGCCATGCAACTTTCCACTATTCCGTTTATTATGACACGCTCCATCATTGTCATATTGCTTTGCATGATCATGTAGTTGACATCGTATTTGTGGCAAGGCCACCATTCATAATTTTTTCATACATGTCACTCTTGAATAATTGCACATCCCGATACACCGCCGGAGGCATTCACATAGAGTCATATTTTGTTCTAAGTATTGAGTTGTAATTCTTGAGTTGTAAATAAATAAAAGTGTGATGCTCTTCATTATTAGAGCATTGTCCCATGTGAGGAAAGGATGATGGAGACTATGATTCCCCCACAAGTCGGGATGAGACTCCGGACGAAAAAAAGAAATAAAAGAAAAAAGAGGCCATAAAAAAAGAGAGAAGACCCAAATAAAAAAAAGAGAAAAAGAGAGAAGGGGCAATGTTACTACCCTTTTTCCACACTTGTGCTTCAAAGTAGCACCATGATCTTCATAATAGAGAGTCTCCTACGTTTTCACTTTCATATACTAGTGGGAATTTTACTTATAGAACTTGGCTTGTATATTCCAGTGATGGGCTTCCTCAAAATGTCCTAGGTCTTCGTGAGCAAGCAAGTTGGATGCACACCCACTTAGTTTCTTTTTGAGTTTTCATACACTTATAGCTCTAGTGCATCCGTTGAATGGCAATCCCTACTGAATGGCAATCCCTACTCACTCACATTGATATCTATTGATGGGCATCTCCATAGCCCGTTGATATGCCTAGTCGATGTGAGACTATCTTGTCCTTTTTGTCTTGTCCACAACCACCATTCTATTCCACCTATAGTGCTATATCCATGGCTCACGCTCATGTATTGCGTGAAGATTGAAAAAGTTTGAGAACATCAAAAGTATGAAACAACTGCTTGGCTTGTCATCGGGGTTGTGCATGATTTAAATATTTTGTGTGATGAAGATAGAGCATAGCCAGACTATATGATTTTGTAGGGATAGCTTTGTTTGGCCATGTTATTTTGAGAAGACATGATTGCTTTGTTAGTATGCTTGAAGTATTATTGTTTTTATGTCAATATTAAACTTTTGTCTTGAATCTTTAGGATCTGAACATTCATGCCACAATAAAGAAAATTACATGGATAAATATGCTAGGTAGCATTCCACATCAAAAATTCTGTTTTTATCATTTACCTACTCAAGGACGAGCAGGAATTAAGCTTGGGGATGCTTGATACGTCTCCAACGTATCTATAATTTTTTATATTCCATTCTATTATATTATCTATTTTGGATGTTTATTAGGCATTTATATGCTATTTTATATTATTTTTGGGACTAACCTATTAACCGAGGGCCCAGTGCCAGTTTCTGTTTTTTTGCCTATTTTAGAGTTTTGCATAAAAGGAATACCAAACAGAATGAAACCTTCGCGATGATCTTTCTTGGACCGAAAGCAAACCAGAAGACTTGGAGATGAAGTCGGAGATGCAACGAGGAAGCCACAAGGCAGGAGGGAGCGCCCAGGGGGTAGGGCGCGCCCCCAACCTCATGAGCCCCTCGTGGCTCCCCTGACCTAGTTCCTTCGCCTATATATACTCTTATACCCTAAAAACAACTAGGAGAGCCACGAAACCACTTTTCCACCGCCGCAACCTTATGTACCCGTGAGATCCCATCTAGGGACCTTTTTTGGCGTCCTGCCGGAGGGGGATTCGATCATGGAGGGCTTCTACATCAACACCATTACCTCTCCGATGAAGCGTGAGTAGTTTACCACAGACCTTCGGGTCCATAGTTATTAGCTAGATGGCTTCTTCTCTCTCTTTGATTCTCAATACCATGTTCTCCTCGATGTTCTTTGGAGATCTATTTGATGTAATATTCTTTTCTGGTGTGTTTGCCGAGATCCGATGAATTGCGAATTTCTGATCAAGTTTAACTATGAATGTTATTTGGTTAATCTCTGAATTCTTGTATGCATGATTTGATATCTTTGCAAGTCTCTTCGAATTATCGGTTTAGTTTGGCCTACTAGATTGATCTTTCTTGCAATGGGAAAAGTGCTTAGCTTTGGGTTCAATATATGTGCTCAAGAAGCAGATTCTAAACAGGAACCCTAGGAAAGAGGGTATTGCTTTTGAGAGAAAGCTCAATGCTGATGGATCATATTGGAAACCTGAGAAGTATCCCAAAACCACATGGGTTGCTGCAAAAGGACCACTAGTTGATCCATGCACATTATCTGGTTACAACTATGCTACTTCATATTCTTCAGATGAGTCATTTGACTCTAACTATAAATTGTTCAAAAACCAGAATGGTGAAGTATTTGCCAGATTTGTTGGTACTTACTACAGGAATAGTTCCCCAGTGAAGAAAATCTGGGTGCCCAAAAGCCTTCTTCAAAATCTTGAGATGAATGTCATCATGACACCACCAATGAAGAAGAAGCATCCTAGGGCAAATTCTTTGTTAAGTGGTCGCAGACCTACTTATGGTTGTGCTAATGCATCTGTTTCGCAAGGAAACAAACAACAATCTGATGAATATGTACATTATTCTTTGAACCACTATGTTCACAAATCTTTGAAGAATTTATCTGCATATTCATTTGAGTACTAACCCTCCTGTGAAGAGAAATTCATATTGTTTAATCTATGAATGCTCTTTGATACATTGCTACTCAGCCACCCATTCATATGTGAGTGGTTAAGAAGAAAAACTAATCTCTTCTACAGTGCCAGGTCTTCAGATGATGATAAATGTCTGATGAATTTGTTGAAGACATGACAAGTGCTTGTTGGGATGCAAGCTAAACATGATGAAATGAACACTTCATTTCATGCATCCCCTATGTTGTTTACATTACTGTCTACTAACAAAATTCACTAATGGTATTGAGCATCATATTCTGCACATTCAAGTGTATGAATTTGTAAGTCGGACTAATTCTCCTACACGATGACACACCCAAAGCTAATGAATGGGTCCTGGATAGTGGCTGCAGGAATCACATGACTGGTGATAGGAATCGCCTCACCGATGCTCGCCTCACACCGTCTCATCTAAAACATATCACCTAAGCTGACAAAGGCAAAAGCAAGGTATTGGGTCTATGTAAGGTTGCTATCTCAACGGATCGACACATGGAAAAGGTGATGCTTGTTGAATCCCTTGGATACAACCTGATGCCTATCTCAATGATTTGTGATCTTGATATGATTGTCATCTTTCGCAAATATAGATGCATTGTATTGTTGGACTCTGAAAAATCCAAAGTCTTTGAAGGCTTTAGGGGAGGTGATTTGTATTATGTAGATTTCTCTCTAGGTCCTCAGCCTGCCACATGACCCTTGGCAAAAGTTTCAGAATGCTGGCTATGGCATTGACGACTTGGACATGGTGGCACGAGGAATTTGAGCACTCTCATCAAGAAGAAGCAATCATTGGCATTGAGGGTGTCAAATTAGTCAAGGATCATCTATGTGGTGCTTGTGAGTCTGGGAAGATGACCAGAGCAAGGCACTAAATGAAGACAATTGTAGTGACCAGACCTCAAACAGTCTAATCTATGTGCATCAGTGTCATCCCTGGATCGGTAATGCTGACACACACAATACTCGAAGGATTTATAACAGAGTAGCAATCACACACTTATTACATCGAATGTCTCAAAAGAGAACTTATTACAATAAATATGGCTTAAGGCCATCTAATAACGATAACAGCGGAAGGCTTGGAAGATAAGCGAGTCCATCAACTGCAACGGCATCACTGAGTATAATACCACGACCTAAGGCACCTTACTCGTCGTTTGAAAAGTCTGCAACATGAACGTTGCAGCCCGAAAACAGGTCAGCACATGGAATATGCTGGCAATGTAACACATAGAGAGTAATGAACAGAATAAGGCTATCACTACATGCACATATGGCTGGTGGAAAGCTCTATGGTTACAGTTTTGCATAAAGCCAATTTTTCCATACAACAAAGGAATAAATTTTATTTAACTATCATGGTGGTTGTTAAACATTGAGAAGGTTCACCCAACTCAATCCCAATTAAGCCTCAACATTAAACCCAACAATATTAATTAGAGTAACATGATGAGATTCACATGATAATCCAGGTACTAGATACTCAAAATGTCCATAACCGGGGACACGACTAACCATGATTAGTTTATACACTCTGCAGAGGTTTGCGCACTTTTCCCCGCAAGACTCGATCTCCTCCGCTTGATTTCTCGCACTACATGGTGTTTGAGAAACGGATGACCGAGACACAGTCTTTCAGAAGCATTAACTCTTTACTCTGGGTAGATAGTACCAACCTACATCCCCTACATCTGCTAGTCTACCACTGAAAGAGGTCACACAACATACTCGACTATGTTAGAGCCCATAATAGCTTAAGGCTGCACACGGAAGTTTCTAGCATGAATAATTTCATGATCCATTTGAGCCTGGGTGGCGGTCCATAGGAGAATCACACGGTACCCCGGGATTTCCAAAAATACAGGCAACAGTGGGTTCCCCAGGTGCCTCAATCCACCCAGATGTGAATTTAAGTTGCCACCTTAAGTAAACCATTAATTAACAATCTCACATCTGTCATGGATACACTCACCCAATCCACGTCTACTGGCATAGCATAGCAATATAAGCAAACATAGAAGTAACTCCCAAAGGTTTGATAATAAAACATGTGATAGGTACTACCTCATCTACTTCCCAATACCCACATATTAATCAGATCATAATCATGCAATTGTTTGAGGATTGATCTAATGCAATAAAACTGGCTGGTAAAGAGGTATGATCAAAGTGTTACTTGCCTTGCTGATGATCCGTGAAACCTAGAGATTCGAAGTAGCAAGCGGCGCACTCCGGGTACTCTATCGCAAACAAACAAGCATACAATAAGCACTCATCTAATGCACAACTAAAACTCAAATAAGAAATCTAACCAGAAAGTTCTACTTAAGAAATCCGGTTTGCAAAAAGAATCAAATCAAACGAAGCAACGAAAGTCAAACGGCGAAAGAAACAAGCTTCATTTACTAATCTGGACCTAAGTCAAATTTTACAGTAGCAAAAACTTGTTTGAGTTGGTTAAACTGAAAGAGGGTTTCGATACGAAACTCTAGGCGCTTGAATCGCCTGATTCCGATAAACGAGAGAAAAGTTATACTAGAACGGAAATTAGATCAGAAATCGCGATCAGAAATAATCGCGGAAAATCCGAAAAAAGAAAAATGGACGAACAGGCTAACGAACGAACGTTCGCTGTCTGCGGCTAAATGACGAAAACCGTTCGTTAAAATGAACGTACGGACGAACATCCATTAAATAACAACCAACGAACGGATCTAACAAAATGGATCTAGGGTTTAAAAAAAAGCCGAGCGGTTTTATTAAAAAAACGGCGGCGGTGTCGGCGGCTACCTCGACGGTTCCGGAGGCGCTCGGGGCTCTGGCGGGTTGGGGAGGCACCGACGGCGGCGGTGGAGGGCGGCGCGCTAGCGGGCGGGGGCGGCGACGGGCACGGCAAACGGCGGCGGCTGCTGCGGCTGTGGGCGGCGGGGCGGGACGTGGAGGTGGCGGTGGGGTATTTAAGGAGGGAAGGGGGCGGCTCGGCTTGGGGAGGGGGCCAGGGCGGCGTGCGGCTCCCGGACTCCTAGCCGGAGTCCGGCTCATCCACGGTGGGGCGCGAGCGAGGCGGCGGGGCGGCTCGGCCGGCTAGGCCTTCGGCCCGGTCGGTGCGAACAATTTTTTTTAAAACATTCCGCCGAACTTAAATAAATCCTAGAAAATAAAATAAAATTCTAAAAATGCCAAAACAAAATTTCACCATCTAAATAAAATATTTAGAATGAGATGAACATTTTCTTGGCCCTAAAATGCAATTTTGAAAAACGTGCAATTTTCCTAAATGAAATAAAATAGCGATAAATCACCAAAATAAAATCTTATTTGATTTTTTTATTAAATCCTCAATATTTCTTTATTTTTGGGAAATTCATTTTATTCCCTCTCTCTTATTTTTATAATAGAAATAATTGAAGATAAAATAATAAAAATCAAATGATCCTATTTTCAAAATTTGAAAAAACCGAAATATGAAAATAACGATATCCCCAACTCTCTCCATGGGTCCTTTAGTTGTGTAGAATTTCTAGGATCAAGCCAAAATGCAATAAAATATGATATGATGATCTAATGTATAACATTCCAAATTGAAAATTTGGGATGTTACAACAATCATGACCACTACTCGTCCCTATGAATTACTTCACATGGATCTGTTTGGTCCTACTCATTATACCACACTAACCAATGTAGCATCACTCTATGGTTTCGTCATAGTTGGATGACTATTCTCGTTACACCTAGGTGCATATCATTACCTTCAAGACTGAAGTGCAAGATGTCTTCATACGATTCTCCAACCGGGACATGACGAATTATGGTCTCAAGATCAAGCACATTAGAAGCGACAACAACACCGAGTTTAAGAACACATGCCTCAGTGACTATCTTGATGAACTTGGTATCACTCATGAGCTCTTTGCTCCCTATACGCCTCAGCAGAATGGATTCGTGGAGCACAAGAATCGGACACTCATCGAGATGGCTCGCACTATGCTTGATGAATACAAGACTCCTCGTTGATGAAGGCCTGAAGCAATTGATACTGCTTGTCACATCATCAACCGGGTATATCTTCGCAAATTCCTCAAGAAGACCACATGGGCCCCTCAATGACAAGAAACCCAATGTGAGTTATTTCAAAGTCTTCGATTCTAAATGTTGGATTAGAGATTCACATCATAGTTCAAAATTTGCACCGAAAGCACATGAGGGTTTTATGCTTGCTTATGGTAAGGACTCACACACCATGGAGTCTTCAACACCTACCACAACAAGGTTGTTGAAACTGTAGATGTGCGGTTTGATGAAACTAATAGCTTGCAAAGAGAGCACCTGCCTCCTGTGCTAGATGAAATGCCTCTTGAGGAATCTATCAAGCTGACGGGCACTGGTGAGATTGTGCCCAGTGAAGAAATAGTTGTTGAAGAAATGACAGTTCCTCGTCATGAAGAAACTGCTGATCCTGAGGAAAATGGCACTGAGGAAAATTCTCAACAACAACAAGGCCCTTGTCTAGCTCATCCTTGAGTGGCGAATGAAGAACAAATTAAGAAAATCCTCGACAACATGAATGCACCAGGTACCCTCACTCGCTCAAAAGCTTCGCATTTAGCTAACTTTTGTGGGTATTATGCCTTCATCTCTATCTCAGATCCCACCAAAGTTGATGAATCATTTCTGGAGCCTGGATGAATTCAAGCCATGCAAGATGAGTTGCACCAATTCGAGCTCAACAATGTGTGGGAGCTTGTCAAGTCTCCCAATCCATGCAAGCACAATGTCATCGGCACTAAGTGGATCTACCGCAACAAGCAAGACAAAAATGGCTAAGTGGTGAGGAATAAGGCCTGTCTTGTTACACAGGCTACACACAGGTTGAGGGCATTGATTTCAATGAAAAATTTGTGAAAGCACAAGTGCTCCCTGGGTGATTTTGGTAATTAATGCCAACATATCTCTTGTTGGACTAATAGTTTTATCTAGTATGTTTCAGATAAGTTCGGCAATGGCGTGGCATGGATAAGAGGATGTGGAACACCTTCAAAATGCTAGGGACGAATATTGGCAAAAGCTCAAGACTCTTCATCTTTATTTTAGTGATCCAAGATCACATTGAGTCCATAGGAAAGCCAATACTATTAAAAGGGGATGAGGTGTTGCTTGATAGCTTGCTTGCTCAAATGTTTAGTGATATTGCTCCAAAACCCTCAGCCACTTTCTCCATCCAAATATGTCAAAAACATAAACTCCAACTCGGCTCCAATGATTATTTCGACCCGGAGACACCGAGTTCATATGACATAGCCACTGCCAGAAACCCTAATAGTTCGGTCTCATCAATACGGGTCTCGGTCTCACCGAGATGGCCTTGCCAACACTCTGTGACTTGTTGAATTTATTTCGGTCTCACCGAGTTATGCAATCGGTCTCATCGAGTTGGCTTGACAGATTCTCTGTTGCCTTATTGCTTCACTTCAGTCTCACCGAGTTGATGCAATCGGTGCCACCGAGATGATGTTTTCCCTAATCCCTAGCACATCGGTCCCACATAGTTGTTCTAGTTGGTCCCACCGAGATTCCTAACATTGACATTTTTGAACTGATCGGTGCCACCGAGTTTAACTATTCGGTCCCACTGAGATGAGTCAAATATGTGTTATGGTTGGATTTTGTGAGGAGGCTATATATACCCCTCCACCCCCTTCTCCCTTTGTGAGAGAGCCACCAGAACGTGCCTACACTTCCACCATACATTTTCTGAGAGAGAACCACCTACTCATGTGTTGAGATCAAGACATTCCAATCCTACCACAAGAATCGTTATTTCTAACTTCCCCACGTTGCTTTCCACTCAAATCATCTTTCCACCATAGCTAAATCTGAGAGAGAGTTTAGTGTTGGGGAGACTATCATTTGAAGCACAACAGCACGGAATTCATCATCAACATACCATCTATTACCTTTTGGAGAGTGGTGTCTCCTAGATTGGTTAGGTGTCGCTTGGGGCAAGGAGATCGCCTACTTCGTGAAGATCTACCCAAGTGAGGCAAGTCCTGTTGGGGAACGCAGTAATTTCAAAAAAAAATCCTACGATCACGCAAGATCTATCTAGGAGATGCATAGCAACAAGTGAGGAGAGTGTGTCCATGTACCACCGTAGACCGAAAACGGAAGCGTTTAGTAACACGGTTGATGTAGTCGAACTTCTTCGTGATCCAACCGATCTAAGTACCGTATGTACGGCACCTCCGCGTTCAGCACACGTTCAGCTCGATGACGTCCCTCGTGCTCTCGATCCAGTTGAGGACGAGGGTGAGTTCCATCAGCACGATGCCGTGGCGACGGTGATGATGATGTTACTGGCGCAGGGCTTCGCCTAAGCACTACGGCGATATGATCGAGGTGTGTAACTGTGGAGGGGGGCACCGCACACAGCTAAGGCAAATCTTGGTGTGTCTTTGGGGTGCCCCATGCCCACGTATATAAAGGAGGGAGGGAGAGAGGCCGGCCACCTAGGGGCGCCCCAAGAGTATGGAGTCCTACAAGGACTTCCAAGTCCTAGTAGGAATCCCTTTCTTTTTCGAAGTAGGAGAGAAGGAAAGTGGGAAAGAGAGATAGAGTAGGAAAGGGCAAGGGGGGCGCCTCCCCCTTCCCCTAGTCCAATTCGGACCCATGGGAGGGCGCGCGGCACCTCCCTGTAGCACCCACGATGCGGTTATATCTCCCACACGTCGAAGCACGACTTAGAGGCATAACCGCATGGTGGTTTTGTCGCAAGAAGGGTCATCTTCACACAATCCCATGTAATGAACAAGAATGGGTTAAAGAGTTGGCTTACAATCTCCACTTCACACAATGAACATATAATTCATACATCATTTAGAGTACACACATAGTCCGACTACGGACGAAGCCAAAAGAAAAGAAGATAACCCAACTGCTAGATCCCCGGTCGTCCCAACTGGGCTCCACTACTGATCAACATGAAACGAAACATAGAAACGTCCAAGGTCTTCGTTGAGCTCCCATCTAAGCTCGGTTGCAACTCCTGCACTGGTATCATCAGCACCTGCAACTGTTGTGATAGAATCTGGTGAGTCATGAGGACTCAACAATCTCAAAACCCGCGAGATCAAGACTATTTAAGCTGATGGGTAGGAAGTGGTAATGAGGTGGAGTTGCAGCAAGCACTAAGCAAATATGGTGGCTAACATACGCAAATAAGAGCAAGAAGAGAAGCAACGGAACATTCGTGAAGCTAGAAGTGATCCTGAAACTGCTTACGCACAATCATAACACCAAGACCGTGTTCACTTCCCGGACTCCGCCGAAAAGAGACCATCACGGCTACACACGCGGTTCATGCATTTTAATTAAGTCAAGTGTCAAGTTCTCTACAACCGGATATTAACAAATTCCCGTCTGCCACATAACCGCGGGCACGGCTCTCGAAAGTTTAAACCCTGCAGGGGTGTCCCAACTTAGCCCATCACAAGCTCTCACGGTCAACGAAGGATATTCCTTCTCCCAGGAAGACCTGATCAGTCTCGGAATCCCGGTTTACAAGACATTTCGACAATGGTAAAACAAGACCAGCAAAGCCGCCCGATGTGCCGACAAATCCCGATAGGAGTCGCACGTATCTCGTTCTCAGGGCACACCGGATTAGCCAGACATCGGGTTGGCATAGACCGAGGTTGCCCAGGGGGCGCTGGACATCGCTCAGTTTGGACCAGCACCCAAAGGAGCACTGGCCTAGGGGGGTAAATAAAGATGACCCTTGAGTCTGCAGAACCCAAGGGAAAAAGGCTTAGGTGGAAAATGTTAAAACCAAGGTTGGGCCTTGCTGGAGGAGTTTTATTCAAAGCGAACTGTCAAGGGGGTCCCATAAATCACCCAACCGCGTAAGGAACGCAAAATCAAGGAACATAACACCGGTATGACGGAAACTAGGGTGGCAAGAGTGGAACAAAACACCAGGCATAAGGCCGAGCCTTCCACCCTTTACCAAGTATATAGATGCATTACTTAACTAAGAGATATTGTGATATCCCAAAATCATCATGTTCCAACATGGAGCAATCTTCAACTTCACCTGCAACTAACAACACTATAAGAGGGGCTGAGCAAAGCGGTAACATAGCCAAGCAACGGTTTGCTAGGAAGGGCGAAAAATGTTAGAGGCTGGCATGGCAATTTGGGAGGCTTGGTAAACAAGTGATAGGTAGCGCAGCATAGCGATAGAACGAAGCAACTAGCAAGCAAAGATAGAAGTGATATCGAGGGTAATGGTCATCTTGCCTGAGATCCCGCAAGGAAGAAGAACGAGACCATGAAATAGTCGAATGAATCCTCACAAACGCAACATTACAAGAACTATCAAGTAGAAGCGCAACCGGAAAGAAGTAAACAACATGGTAAACAACCATCACATAAGCATGGCATGATGCACAATCAAGTATGATGCATGTCTGGTTTAAATATGCATGGCAAAGAGCACAAACAACCCTACTAGTTAAATGGAACTCAATATGCAACGAGTTGCATATTGACGAAACACTACATGAATTATTTAGTTCTCTCTCGGTTATGCTACTCAACAATATTAAATGTTGTTAAACATGGCAAGGGGTGAAGCATAATTAAACTACCTATTTAGGCAAGTTTAAATGAGGCCGAAAACACAAACAACAATTCCGGAAAATCCCCATGTTATTTAGCAATTTAATGCAACAACAATTTTAAACATTTTAAATGTTGTTATCATGATGCGGATGACATATACAAGTTATATGCAATTTTATGAAAACGTTGACATGAGCATGTTACGAAGCATTTGTCACCATGGCAGAAAGAAAGGGGTGCCACGGCAACTACAACGGAAATGGTGCCACATCAACATTCTGATGATCTGACAACTCATTGAGATACCGGTGCAAAAGAGCAAGTGTGCGGATGTGCGGAACATGCAAAAGATGGTGGGGTGATCCCGGTTACCGGGTTCCCACGGTTTGACGGCATGGCAAACGAGGAGGAACGTGCATGAAGAAAACGTGCACGATGCAAACATACGGTTCATCTCAGACACACATGCATTCGGCGGTCGTCTCGACGGTTATACCTTCAAAGCGTGCATTTCGGAGCGGGTCGAGTTCGACAAAGGTAGTAGCCGTTCTCGCGACGGTAGTGGAGGTAGTGGTACACGAGCCGTAGTGGAAGTAGTCGTTCTCGTGACTGTAGCAGAAGTAGTGGTTCATGTTTCGAAGAGTAACTTGACGGATTCGAATCCCTTCGGGGTTGTCGTGGTACTTGCGGTCTCGGCGACGGTAGTCGTTCATGTTCGGAGAGGAACTTGGCATTTTGGTCTGTAGTCGAACTTGACGATCCAGGGGGGTACTTGGCGCATCACTATGTAGTTGTACTCGGGGTACACTTGACGGAGAGGAACTTGGCGTCGGTGTCTAACGGGACAAAAAGGTCCGGCTGCATCCGAAGGCAGCGGGGTTTGTAGATGCGATGACCGCAGGGGCACTGCTCGCCGCGGAGGCCTCGACAAGAAGACTCGAGGTGAGCTCGGGCATACTGTCAGGACCCCGACTCAATGCCACATCGATCTAGCATGTAACACCTCATATCACTTTGCGGCCTCACGCACGGTATTCCCACGGGTGTCGCCCTACCTTTACCCGGGACCGTTTGCGCCTTTTGGCACACGTATATGACAGTGTCGCTAGCATCTATATGATAAGGAGCCCGGGCTGACATGGCTAGTCATAAACCCAAAGTGGCACAAACTTGAAGGGACATGCATCCATGACCCAGCATCGAACGTGTCGGTCATCAGCGAGTGAATCCAAGCTGTAGCACTGGGCTAGCAGGACTCCGGTGAACCGGGCTGTAGCGGGCTAACAGGACTCCGGTATTCATCACGTGACATTTCCCCGAAGGGACAGACACAGGAACGAAGAAGGACACATGCCGGCCAACCTAAGTGTTCCGGAGCAGTAGCAAGCTACCATTGGAAACACTAGGAGACATTTCCCGGTAAGAGAGGCTACTAAGGATAAACAACTAGATAGTCAGATCCCACACATACCAAGCATTTCAATAACATACACACAATATGCTCGATATGTGCAAACACAACATGGCATCACAACATGACTCTATGACTCAAGTATTTATTCATTAGGCTCCGAGGAGCGAGATATTACAAACATAGGTCTCATGACCCAACATTCAGAGCATACAAGTCAAAGCACAAGCGGAAGCTATCATGTCTGAGTACAGACAACTATAAATGAAAAAGGCTGAGAAGCCTGACTATCTACCAGATACTGCCGAGGGCACAAGATCGTAGCTGAGGTAACAAGCTAAACGTCGAAGTCCAAGCGGAACTACTAGTGAGACTGAAGTCTCTCTGCAAAAACATAAAATAGGCAAACGTGAGTACAAATGTACCCAGCAAGACTTACATCAGAACTAACTACATATGCATCATTATCAACAAAGGGGTGGTGGGGTTTAACTGCAGCAAGCCAGCTTTGACTCGGTGGCTATCCTAAACTACGACTGCAAGCGACTCTTTTGAGGTGGCGCACACGAGTCCACATATTCACCATATCAATACACCACTATGGATCCGCTCCCGTCTCCCTACGAGAACGCCATCCATAGCACTCATGCTTATCTTGCGTATTTTAGAGTATCCACTTTCACTTGTCTATGAACTGATATAAGCAATCCAGAAGTCCTTTTCCACGGACACGGCTATTCGAATAGATTAGGTTAACCCTACAGGGGTGTACTTCCTCATACACGCTCTCACCACTTACCGTCGTTTACACGACATGTACTCGGCAACCTTCAAGCGGATGCCCAACGTGGGTGTCGGCCACGACCTACCTAATCACCTAAGTCTCTAGTCCAGGTTTATCGCCTATTCGGGTTCCATCCATGAGGAGATCCGGCCGGAGTTTCGCTCACAGCCCCAAACGATGTGAACAGGGTTCCCGAGACACCAAACGGGCGCCCGGTACACCGTGCCACGTGCCTACCGCATCACAGCCCACCCCTACGGTCAGCGCTGCCCACGGCCTCCAGCATACTACAAACACCAGAAACTACTTGCAACTCCTGGACAGAGGACAAGGGTGATTAAGAAGCCGAGAGGGTCCATTGGTTTCGGGCCCAATTAGTGGTAGTAGCTGAATCATGGATCACAAACACAGAACTCAGTTGCTGAGGACGGCTGCAATGAGACAACCCACCATGTACTCCTACATGGCCTCTCACCGCTACCTTTACTAAATCGTATTCACACACTTAGCTCACACACGGTAGGACATGTTCACACACCTCTGATTCATCCCCGATGAATCAGACCTGACTCAACTCTAAGCAGTAGCAGGCATGACAAACAAGCATGAATGAGTAGGCACAACAGGGCTCAAACAACTCCTACTCATGCTAGTGGGTTTCATCTATTTACTGTGGCAATGACAGGTCATGCAGAGGATAAAGGGGTTCAGCTACCGCAGCAAGTAACAAATATGTCGTTGTTGTCCTAATGCAGTAAAAGAGAGCAGGAGCGAGAGAGTGGGATTTTATCGGAATGAACAAGGGGGTTTTGCTTGCCTGGCACTTCTGAAGATGACATTGAGTCTTCATCAGTGTCAACGATCACAACCTCGGAACATCGTCTACCGGGAGGGAACAGATACCGGCAACAAAGAAGAACACAATCAATGCAATGCACAAAATGATGCATGCTATGACATGGCAATATGAATGTGTTTTGAGCTAATGCAACTAGCAACAGATTAAATGAAGTTGGTTTGAATACAAGATTCAAATTCAAACTCCATATGTGATTATTCAAATGCCATTTAATTGATTTGTGCTATACAGCAGCTATAAGTTGTTCTAACATGCATAAAAATGGTACAGATGGATTCCTTGAATTTTTCTGATAATTTTTCATATATAAATTGTTTAATTTGGAGTTACGGTTGAATTTCTATGACTTTTAGAAGTTTATACAATTTTCTGGAATTTCCTGATTATCTATAAAATAAACTAAATTCCAGAAAAGGAATATTGCGTCAGCATGGCGTAAGGCTGAGGTCAGCAGGTCAACTGGGTCGCCCAGAGTCAAACCTGACGTGTGGGGGCCACACGTCAGTGTCACAGTTAGTTAACAGGGGGTTATTTGCTTAATTAAAGGATTAGGGGGGTCGGGGCCCACTGGTCAGTGTTAGTGGCTAATTAGGTTTAGTTAATATTTAACTAAAATTAGCAGGGCCTGGCCCCACTAGTCAGCGACCCTGGGGGGTCAAACCCCAGGTCAAACAAGTCAAACCCGCCGGCGACATGACGCAGGCGAGGCCCGAGACGGCGGCGCGATCCGGAAACGCAGCACGGGCCACGGTTCGGGGCGCGGATGGCACCGTTGGAACCCTGGGCCTCGTCCGCGTCGGCTGGTGCTAGAGGGGTCGCCTGAGACAACTTAAATCAACGGCGGTGTCCGCTTCCGCGGCGGCCAGAGTTCGGGCGCCGACCGATTCGACGCTATGGTGCACTACGGGAGGAACTGGTGGGTGCTGCGGGCTCCTGAGGTTGCGGTGAGCACGACGGTGGGCTCGGGAGCAAGCTGCGGTGGCTGTGGCCACGACCACGCCATGGCCGGTGGCGAGAAGCTCTCGGCCGCGGTGGTAACGGCGGCTACGGAGGGAAATAGAGCACGGGGAGAGAGGGGTTCGGCAGAGGAGCTCACGGCGAGGTCGACGAGCAGCTCGGTGGGCTCGGGGAGGTGGCGAAGACGGCGAATCGACGAGCGGCATCCGGCGGCCGTGTGTGAAGAAGACGGCTCGGTGACGGCGATGCAGGGTGTCCGAGGTCGCTTGACTCGTCGGAGAGGATGAGGGCGAGGTAGCCGAGCTACTGGGCACGCCGAGGGTCGAGGGGGAGGCTCTGGGTGCGGCAACGGCGAGCTGCGGCGATGAGCTCCGCTTGGGCTGCGCGAGAGAGAGAGCAGAGGAGGGGGAAGGGGTCGAGAGAGAGTGCGAGGGGGTTCCAGGGGGTGGCGTGGAGCTGCGGGAGACGTCCAGGAGAGGAGGAGGCAGCCAGGCAGGGAGGAGGTGGCCGGGCGCGTGGCCGCGCGCGCCACCGAGCAGCTTCGGGGCGAGGGGGAGGAAGACGATAGGGGGAGAAGCGGCGGTGGGCTGGGCCGGCTGGAGGAGCTGGGCCAGGTGGGCTGAGGTGAGCGCCAGGTAGTCCTCTGCTCTTTCTATTTTTGTTTTTATTTATCTATTTTGTTCTGTGTTGTTTTAGCTTAGTAATATACTAAACCATTTTATAAAATCCTGAAAATAGTTATGTGGCTAGAACTAAAATATACCAAACCACATAAAATGTTCCAGTAATTATTGGACATATATTATTTATATATCAAATATATATCCAATGCAAATAGCTATTTATTTAATTCAAAGGCCCAAAATAATTAACTCTGAGATACCAAAAATATTGTTTTGAGTTTTACCTCTTTGCAATATTTTCAGAGACTAAGAGGAACATTTTCTTGGACTTCTTTGAGGAGATTTTAATGTTGATCATTTTTAGAAGGTTTCTGAGGCTTTGAAAATTCCTCAATTCAAATTTCATTTGAATTAAAACATGATGCTCACATGAGGTCTAGCCTAGTGCATAACAGGACCAGGGATGTGACAACTCACCCCCACTAAACAAAAATCTCATCCCGAGATTCAAGCGTAGGGTAAGGTGAAGGGGAAACGCAACTAGTATAATCTTCACGATCCAGGGTGCACTTCATAAGAGCGTTGATTCGATCACCATCATTGTCTCGAAGTCTTTCTCTGAGAACTCCAACTAACATGACAAGAAGAGGGAAGGAAAACTCTAGAAGAATTAATCTTCTCAAAGAACGAACAACTCAGGATTATCTCACGGAATGGGACATAGCAACATCTCTCGAGCTGAGAGACGAAGCACACCTCTAGAGGAATGGAGTGGAACAGATGACGAAGGTTCACTAGGTAGACAACAATTCCACACCTAAGAAGGTGGTGAACGGTTGTCAACGTAGCGAGGAGTTGAGTTGCCATGATACCTCAGCGAGACATCCTGGAGGGGGGGGTGATTCGTAGATATATCCCCTTAAGTGGCAAAAGAATTACCTTTGATTCAGAGATCATTGAAACTCTTTAAACCAGCCTAGGACAATTCTCGAGCGATCGTTTGGAGGGGGTCGGTAGAATGGCATACTCGGACTTGGATGATGTGGATTACCTTGTTGAAGACAACGTAATGGATGAATTTGCTTATCACCGGAAATGGAAGAGACCCATGGTAGAATGGCACATTGGCGGTGCAAGCTGGGAACAAAATGCAAATGCTGGGAATGATTCTGGTAACTGGGGAAGAACCCAACAATAGAGAGTGAATTCACTATTTGAGAAGGTCATAGCATTGCCGAGGGAACTGAGAGCATCCCAATTAGAGCCGATGATAACACGTAGCGCTTGTGCGTGCTCTCAAGAACTTGAGCATTTCCACAATCATCAAGGTTTTATCAACAACCGCGTCAAGGGTGCTGACAACACAACATACTACCATGATGAATAGCGATGGACGATGCAGATGCGAAGGAGGATAACACTTTCTCAGATTTCACCTTAGCGAGGCCAAGCAAATAAAATCTGGATGATCGACCGAGAGACATTTAGCACTCCGCTTCTAATGTTCTCCTTGATGTGCTAGCGTAATCCACCCATAGATATGGTTTGATATCTAGAACATCAAGTAAAAAGGTCGGACTTCGGAACACAAAAATCCATAGGGGCAACTAGGGAGTAATCCTACGAAATCCCTATGGGGAGGTGGCCAACTTCCTCAAACAAGATACTATAATAATAGGTCTACCGGATGGGTGTGTTGGCCACGACATCCACCTTGCCGGTTATTGAGAGACCAATATTATAATTCTTGGGAAATGTTCCAACCATCACATCTGCCTGAGATTCAGATCTGGTTGGTGTCAGGATATCCCAGACTCATCAAGTCTAGAAAGAAAAATGAAAGTTTGCAACACAAATCGACGAGATAATGTTGCGGGATTCTCGGGGAGTGAGCTACGATAGTAAGCTCCAAAACATGAGCTGGTTCTGCTACAAACATGCGAACACGTTGTCCCAGACAAGCATGGCCACGTAGTAGTCTTATAATTAAACACTACCGAGTTCAGGTGGAGAACCATCATCGAGGATATCGAAGTCTTTACGCAAGTCCATGGATTAGATCCCAAGCATAGACTTCTTTTCCTTGAACAAGTCAATCAGCGGCTTAGTGTGCTAGGGACACATATAGAATGAAGGTTGCAAGTCTCCAGACTACAGAATACTTCGCACATGTGCATGACTGATTTGGGATGATTCCAAAGGAAACAAAACAATCTTTCTCAAATTCACGGCGGCAACTTTCACCAAATGCACGTGTATAAGAGGAAGTCACTCCTTTCATCAAACAAATACTTCATGAGCTAGCATGAAGAAAATGCTTTCAAAAGTTTCCAACACTAGCTTAATGTTCAACAACATCATGGAGGAGATAAGGATGTTGCCAATGGGCTCAACAACAATTCATCTAGGTTTCCTTTTAAAAGGAATTCCATAGTTAAGTGAACACGGTGATAGCATTGGTCAGACCAAAGATGTAATGGTGTATGCTCGAGGGATCAACCACGAATAAGACAACATTACGAGCATCGTTAGTACTGATTTGATTTGACGATAGCCCACACTCAAATCAAAGGATTGATAAGACAATAGGTCCAGCAACTGATCACAAGGACCAATCGATGAAGATATCATCTTTCTTCAGCACACCCTACACAAGAATATCCCTTTGGAACGAACTAAGTCAGGCAAGCTTTTATCTTCCAACTCTCCAAGTTGTTGTCTAGCTTAACCAACTAGCTCAGGGATATCTAACACTGATTTTTGGAGAGAAGGTGGTTCACAAGAACCCAACTTGATCACGAGATCAACATAGCGGTCAGGCGACAACCTGGTGATACTTCCGAGAAGAAATTTGGAATATCATGAACCACCGGTATGTTACTAAGCTTGAGAACAATCTTACTTTTCAGGGCAAGACGATATGATCAAATAAGCAAGGATTGGCACTATCCTAACTCACTGATCGGAGAGTGCACCAGAAATAAGGACTAGGTAGCACAATCAACCTTAGGGTGACGATTCAATAATCAACACGCTAAGAATGAGGTTATCGTCCATTTAACTACCAAGCAATGGAGTTGCTAGCAGTATTGGTTTCACACGCCATGATTCATTTGTCGGCATTCCGGTTACAATAACACGGAAACCGAGAAATTATCAATGATGATCAGAAGTATTACTGCGTCAAGAATTCATAAGATGGTGTGTAATTCCCATGATATTCCTGATATAAAGATGGTAATACTTCAAGGTAGAACAGACCAGAAGCTGGATTGGCATTTTGATCTGCGGAATACAATTGCTTTGACCCAATCCTAGATATGGATGAGATTCTGGAGTTTGTTTCTCCTATTCATTCTGAAATAGAATGGCTTGGCGGACCACAAGGGTAATAGGCATCGACGAACGAATGCACGCATACTCTTGACTATCAATTGATAGGTGAGGGTCGGAAACAACTAAGATGGGACAACTCAAAAGAACATATGATTTTCTAAGTTGTGGATGCATGGATTAGCATGTCGAACGAAGTTCAACATATTTCTTCCGGATAACCCATGCAGAAAGGTAGAACTGGCAGAGCCACAATATATAATGGAGAACTCATCAAGAATAATCCTGTTGTGATATTTCAGTTCAACGAGGAGCTTCTGCCATAAGTAGTTCATGGTATTTGGAAGAAGAAGATACCACGGACTTCAAGGACTATCGCAAAGGTTACTAATATCCTAAAGGCACTAGCAATTACTATCAACATGAAGTAGGTAGAGTGAATCTCGGGTTCAAGAACCCAGGAACAGAATACCTATTACTAAGTAGCATCACGGGATGCTTTCGAGAATGATGGCCAGAATCATCACACTGGGAACACAAATCATGGCTAAATTACTAGATGATCCCCTAAGACACCTAGGGTCATAATAATATCTCCAACATATATGTCAAGGTAACGGAGTACCTCAACTCACTGATTAGTGTGGTTAATCTGGCCCAAAGGAACATTGAAACGGGAAGAAAGGATTTGCAAATGCATCAGACTACTTAGAAACCTGGGATGACTCGGACAGCATAACGGCTGTAAATGCTCAGAAAAGATTTGAGACATTCACAAAAATGGTGGCATAACCACTCAGAAGCACAATATCAAGGTTTCGAGATCAACAATTAACATACGGAAGTAGTAGGAACTGAACTGAGACTTAAATCCAACAATCTTATAAGTCCACTGATTAGTAACACGTGATCCTAATAGAAAGAAGAGATAGCCTAGTTCTTAATCCCCATAGAAGAGAAGATGATGACTCAGATCAGAAGGCCATGAGGTATAAGGAGTAAAAAGAGCCTTACGTTCCATCCCACAATCAATTCCCCTACATATAACTAAAGAATTTTTAGACTCAACATCGACCAGTTTGGCTTGGTAATCCTACAGGCAGTCAAGCTCTGATACCAACGCTGTCAGGACCCCGACTCAATGCCACATCGATCTAGCATGTAACACCTCATATCACTTTGCGGCCTCACGCACGGTATTCCCACGGGTGTCGCCCTACCTTTACCCGGGACCGTTTGCGCCATTTGGCACACGTATATGACAGTGTCGCTAGCATCTATATGATAAGGAGCCCGGGCTGACATGGCTAGTCGTAAACCCAAAGTGGCACAAACTTACAGGGACAGGCATCCATGACCCAGCATCGAACGTGTCGGTCATCAGCGAGTGAATCCAGGCTGTAGCACTGGGCTAGCAGGACTCCGGTGAACCGGGCTGTAGCGGGCTAACAGGACTCCGGTATTCATCGCGTGACATTTCCCCGAAGGGACAGACACAGGAACGAAGAAGGACACATGCCGGCCAGCCTAAGTGTTCCGGAGCAGTAGCAAGCTACCATTGGAAACACTAGGAGACATTTCCCGGTAAGAGAGGCTACTAAGGATAAACAACTAGATAGTCAGATCCCACACATACCAAGCATTTCAATAACATACACACAATATGCTCGATATGTGCAAACACAACATGGCATCACAACATGACTCTATGACTCAAGTATTTATTCATTAGGCTCCGAGGAGCGAGATATTACAAACATAGGTCTCATGACCCAACATTCAGAGCATACAAGTCAAAGCACAAGCGGAAGCTATCATGTCTGAGTACAGACAACTATAAATGAAAAAGGCTGAGAAGCCTGACTATCTACCAGATACTGCCGAGGGCACAAGATCGTAGCTGAGGTAACAAGCTAAACATCGAAGTCCAAGCGGAACTACTAGTGAGACTGAAGTCTCTCTGCAAAAACATAAAATAGGCAAACGTGAGTACAAATGTACCCAGCAAGACTTACATCAGAACTAACTACATATGCATCATTATCAACAAAGGGGTGGTGGGGTTTAACTGCAGCAAGCCAGCTTTGACTCGGTGGCTATCCTAAACTACGACTGCAAGCGACTCTTTTGAGGTGGCGCACACGAGTCCACATATTCACCATATCAATACACCACTATGGATCCGCTCCCGTCTCCCTACGAGAACGCCATCCATAGCACTCACGCTTATCTTGCGTATTTTAGAGTATCCACTTTCACTTGTCTATGAACTGATATAAGCAATCCAGAAGTCCTTTTCCGCGGACACGGCTACTCGAATAGATTAGGTTAACCCTGCAGGGGTGTACTTCTTCATACACGCTCTCACCACTTACCGTCGTTTACACGACATGTACTCGGCAACCTTCAAGCGGATGCCCAACGTGGGTGTCGGCCACGACCTACCTAATCACCTAAGTCTCTAGTCCAGGTTTATCGCCTATTCGGGTTCCATCCATGAGGAGATCCGGCCGGAGTTTCGCTCACAGCCCCAAACGATGTGAACAGGGTTCCGAGACACCAAACGGGCGCCCGGTACACCGTGCCACGTGCCTACCGCATCACAGCCCACCCCTACGGTCAGCGCTGCCCACGGCCTCCAGCATACTACAAACACCAGAAACTACTTGCAACTCCTGGACAGAGGACAAGGGTGATTAAGAAGCCGAGAGGGTCCATTGGTTTCGGGCCCAATGCGTGGTAGTAGCTGAATCATGGATCACAAACACAGAACTCAGTTCCTGAGGACGGCTGCAATGAGACAACCCACCATGTACTCCTACATGGCCTCTCACCGCTACCTTTACTAAATCGTATTCACACACTTAGCTCACACACAGTAGGACATGTTCACACACCTCTGATTCATCCCCGATGAATCATACCTGACTTAACTCTAAGCAGTAGCAGGCATGACAAACAAGCATGAATGAGTAGGCACAACAGGGCTCAAACAACTCCTACTCATGCTAGTGGGTTTCATCTATTTACTGTGGCAATGACAGGTCATGCAGAGGATAAAGGGGTTCAGCTACCGCAGCAAGTAACAAATATGTCGTTGTTGTCCTAATGCAGTAAAAGAGAGCAGGAGCGAGAGAGTGGGATTTTATCGGAATGAACAAGGGGGTTTTGCTTGCCTGGCACTTCTGAAGATAACATTGAGTCTTCATCAGTGTCAACGATCACAACGTCGGAACATCGTCTACCGGGAGGGAACAGATACCGGCAACAAAGAAGAACACAATCAATGCAATGCACAAAATGATGCATGCTATGACATGGCAATATGAATGTGTTTTGAGCTAATGCAACTAGCAACAGATTAAATGAAGTTGGTTTGAATACAAGATTCAAATTCAAACTCCATATGTCATTATTCAAATGCCATTTAATTGATTTGTTCTATACAGCAGCTATAAGTTGTTCTTACATGCATAAAAATGGTACAGATGGATTCCTTGAATTTTTCTGATAATTTTTCATATATAAATTATTTAATTTGGAGTTACGGTTGAATTTCTATGAATTTTAGAAGTTTATACAATTTTTTGGAATTTCCTGATTATCTATAAAATAAACTAAATTCCAGAAAAGGAATATTGCGTCAGCATGGCGTAAGGCTGAGGTCAGCAGGTCAATTGGGTCGCCCAGAGTCAAACCTGACGTGTGGGGGCCACACGTCAGTGTCACAGTTAGTTAACAGGGGGTTATTTGCTTAATTAAAGGATTAGGGGGGTCGGGGCCCACTGGTCAGTGTTAGTGGCTAATTAGGTTTAGTTAATATTTAACTAAAATTAGAAGGGCCTGGCCCCACTAGTCAGCGACCCTGGGGGGTCAAACCCCAGGTGAAACAAGTCAAACCCGCCGGCGACATGACGCCGGCGAGGCCCGAGACAGCGGCGCGATCCGGAAACGTAGCACGGGCCACGGTTCGGGGCGCGGATGGCACCGTTGGAACCCTGGGCCTCGTTCGCGTCGGCTGGTGCTAGAGGGGTCGCTGGAGACGACTTAAATCGACGGCGGTGTCCGCTTCCGCGGTGGCCGGAGTTCGGGCGCCAACCGATTCGACGCTATGGTGCACTACGGGAGCAACTGGTGGGTGCTGCGGGCTCCTGAGGTTGCGGTGAGCACGACGGTGGGCTCGGGAGCAAGCTGCGGTGGCTGTGGCCACGGCCACGCCATGGCCGGTGGCGAGAAGCTCTCGGCCGCGGTGGTAACGGCGGCTATGAAGGGAAATAGAGCACGGGGAGAGAGGGGTTCGGCAGAGGAGCTCACGGCGAGGTCGACGAGCAGCTCGGTGGGCTCGGGGAGGTGGCGGAGACGGCGAATCGACGAGCGGCATCCGGCGGCCGTGTGTGAAGAAGACAGCTCGATGACGGCAATGCAGGGCGTCCGAGGTCGCTTGACTCGTCGGAGAGGATGAGGGCGAGGTAGCCGAGCTACTGGGCACACCGAGGGTCGAGGGGGAGGCTCTGGGTGCGGCAACGGCGAGCGACGGTGATGAGCTCCGCTCGGGCTGCGCGAGAGAGAGAGCAGAGAAGGGGGAAGGGGTCGACAGAGAGTGCGAGGGGGTTCCAGGGGGTGGCGTGGAGCTGCGGGAGACGTCCAGGAGAGGAGGAGGCAGCCAGGCAGGGAGGAGGTGGCCGGGGCGCGTGGCCGCGCGCGCCACCGAGCAGCTTCGGGGCGAGGGGGAGGAAGACGACAGGGGGAGAAGCGGCGGTGGGCTGGGCCGGCTGGAGGAGCTGGGCCAGGTGGGCTGAGGTGAGCGCCAGGTAGTCCTCTGCTCTTTCTATTTTTGTTTTTATTTATCTATTTTGTTCTGTGTTGTTTTAGTTTAGTAATATACTAAACCATTTTATAAAATCCTAAAAATAGTTATGTGGCTAGAACTAAAATATACCAAACCACATAAAATGTTCCAGTAATTATTGGACATATATTATTTATATATCAAATATATATCCAATGCAAATAGCTATTTATTTAATTCAAAGGCCCAAAATAATTAACTCTGAGATACCAAAAATATTGTTTTGAGTTTTACCTCTTTGCAATATTTTCAGAGACTAAGAGGAACATTTTCTTGGACTTCTTTGAGGAGATTTTAATGTTGATCATTTTTAGAAGGTTTCTGAGGCTTTGAAAATTCCTCAATTCAAATTTCATTTGAATTAAAACATGATGCTCACATGAGGTCTAGCCTAGTGCATAACAGGACCAGGGATGTGACACATACCAAAAGGAAGAGGTGGCCGACGGAGACATGGACATGCAGCATTTGGCCCGGGCTCGAGCAGGACACGAAGATGGGAGGTCGGGCAGCACAGACGAGGACCTACTGGATCCAGCAAGGAGTTGAACGAGAAGGTCGGGGATGGGTCGAGGGAGGCCGTCGTGGTGGAGCAACAACGACGAGCAGGCGGAGCGGCCCACGCCACGGATGGGGTTGGACTGGCAGCAGAGGGAGGCGGCCATGGCGCGGCCGTGAGGGCATAGCTCGGGTCACGGGCGAGGAGGAGAAGAAGGAGTCCTGGAGGGGCTCGCCGGTGCAATGCTTGCCAGAGCCAGTGGGCAGCGCGAGCGGCGAAGGGCGAGGCGCGGCAGATGCAGGGCGCCATGGAAGGCAAGCAGGAGGCAACGCGCAGAGGGGCGGTGCTCGGCAGCGGGGCCGACGTCGAGGAGGAGATCGGGCGCGGGGGAGATGAGAACGGAGGATGGGGATCGAGCCGAGGCTTCCCCTGGCGGCGCGGTCGGGAGGAGGACGAGGGGGATCGAGAGAGATGTGTGGACCGGTCGGGCTAGGGTTATAGGCAGGGTGTAGGTGGGCCTTGGGCCATGGGCCTAGGGATTTGGTGGGCCAACTTGGCTACTGGGCTGCAAGGCTACTCTTTCTCTCTACTCTTAAGCTGAAAAGAATTAGAGAGAAGAAAGAGAAAGAGAGGGTTAGGGTTAGGGAAAGAAGTTGGACATGGGGATAATTTTCCCGGACTCATAAAAATGAGCTTGAACTAGGAAAAATAGAAGAGAGGCACGAATGCAAGATTTAAATTCAAACTCATTTGAATATCATTCCAGTGGGTTTGAATTGGGACTAGGTTTGGTGTGGTCAAAAATGTTGAATTTAAGGAGGAGCCTCGATAAAAGAGATAAGAATTGTTGGCAAAGTTTGGTGACCAAACTGGAAGTAGAAAGGGCATGGGAATTTTGCAAGTGTGTTATGGTTAATTCCAAATAATGGAATATTTATAATAGCTCCATAAACATTAGGAGGGTATGTTATAAAGAGAAATCACCATGTGAATTCCATCGTTTTAAATAGATCAAAAGATCTATGCAATTTATTTAGTTGAGGTTTTAAAAATTAAATGACATGCTGGCATGATGACATGATGCAATGCAAAAATAAATAGAGCAAGCACAAATAAAAAACACATGGAGGTCACAAAAATATGGAAGTCTTGTGGATCGTCGGTCTTGGGGCATCACACTCCCTTTGACCTGCCTCCTCTTTTTCCCGTATGACCCAATAAGGCCCATTATTTCTCCCGGTGAATTCCCGTAACTCCCCGGTACTACGAAAAATACCCGAATCACTTGGAACCTTTCCGATGTCCGAATATAGCCTTCCAATATATGAATCCTTACCTCTCAACCATTTCGTGACTCCTCGTCATGTCCGTGATCTCATCCGGGACTCCGAACAAACTTCGGTCATCAAATCATATAACTCATAATACAAATCATCATCGAACGTTAAGCGTGCGGACCCTACGGGTTCGAGAACTATGTAGACATGACCGAGACACATCTCCGATCAATAACCAATAGCGTAACCTGGATGCTCGTATTGGCTCCTACATATTCTACGAAGATCTTTATCGGTCAAACCGCATAACAACATACATTGGTTCCTTTGTCATCGGTATGTTACTTGCCCGAGATTTGATCCTCGGTATCATCATACCTAGTTCAATCTCATTACCGGCAAGTCTCTTTACTCATTCCGTAATGCTTCATCCCGCAACTAACTCATTAGGCCCATTGCTTGCAAGGCTTATAGTGATGAGCATTACCGAGAGGTCCCAGAGATACCTCTCCAATACACAGAGTGACAAATCCTATTCTCGATCTATGCCAACCCAACAAACACCTTCGATGACACTTGTAGAGCATCTTTATAATCACCCAGTTACATTGTGAAGTTTGATAGCACACAAGGTGTTCCTCTGGTATACGGGAGTTGCATAACCTGATAGTCTGAGGAACATGTAGAAGTCATGAAGAAAGTAGTAGTAATGAAACTGTAACGATCATAATGCTAAGCCAATGGATGGGTCTTGTCCATCATATCATTCTCCTAATGATGTGATCCCATTAATCAAATGACAACACATGTCTATGGTCAGCAAACATAAGCATCTTTGATTAATGAGCTAGTCTAGTATAGGCATACTAGGGACACTATGTTTTGTCTATGTATTCACACATGTACTAAGTTTTTGGTTAATACAATTCTAGCATGAATAATACACATTTATCATGAAATAAGGTAATATAAGTAACAACTTTATTATTGCCTCTAGGGCATATTTCCTTCAGTCTCCCACTTGCACTAGAGTCAATAATCTAGTTCACATCGCCATGTGATTTAACATCAATAGTTCACATCTGTATGTGATTAACACCCATAGTTCACATCGCCATGTGACCAACAACCAAAGGGTTTACTAGAGTCAATAATCTAGTTCACATTGCTATGTGATTAACACCCAAAGAGTACTAAGGTGTGATCATGTTTTGCTTGTGAGAGAAGTTTAGTCAACGGGTCTATCACATTCAGAGCCGTATGTATTTTGCAAATATTCTATGTCTACAATGCTCTGCATGGACCTACTTTAGCTAATTGCTCCCACATTCAATATGTATCCAGATTGAGACTCAGAGTCATCTGGATCGGTGTAAAAGCTTGCATTGACATAACTCTTTATGACGAACTCTTTATCACCCCCATAACCGAGAAACATTTCCTTAGTCCTAACCAAGGATAATTTTGACCGTTGTCCAGTGATCTACTCCTAGATCACTATTGTACCCCCTTGCCAAACTCATGGCAAGGTACACAATAGGTCTGGTACACAGCATAGCATACTTTATAGAACCTAGACTGAGGCATAGGGAATGACTTTCATCTATCTTCTGCCGTGGTCAGGCTTTGAGTCTTACTCAACTTTACACCTTGTAATACAGACAAGCACTCCTTCTTTGACTGATCCATTTTGAACTCTTTCAAAAACTTATCAAGGTATGTACTCATTGAAAAATCTTCATCAAGCCTCTTGATCTATCTCTATAGATCTTGATGCCCAATATGTAAGCAACTTCACTGAGGTCTTTCTTTGAAAATCTCCTTTCAAACTTTCCTTTATGCTTTCTAGAAAATTCTATCATTTCCGATCAACAATATGTCATTCACATATACTTATTGGAAAGGCTGTAGTGCTCCCACTCACTTTCTTGTAAATACAGGCTTCTCCATAAGTCTGTATAAAACCATATACTTTGATCATTTTATCAAAGTATATATTCCAACTCCGAGATGCTTGCACCAGTCCACAGATGGATCATTGGAGCTTGCACACTTTCTTAGCACCTTTAGGATCGACAAAACCTTCTGGTTGCATCATATACAACTCTTCTTTAAGAACTATCCATTTAAGGAATGCAGTTTTGACATCCTTTGCCAGATTTCATAAAATATGGCAATTGCTAACATGATTCAGACGGATTTAAGCATCGCTACAGTTGAGAAAATCTCATTGTAGTCAACACCTTGAACTTGTCTAAAACCTTTTGCGATAAATCGAGTTTCGTAGATAGTAACACTACTATCAGCATCCGTCTTCCTCTTGAAGATCCATTTATTTTCTATGGCTTGCCGATCATCGGGCAAGTCCACCAAAGTCCACACTTTGTTCTCATACATGGATCCCATCTCAGATTTCATGGCCTCAAGCCATTTCGCGGAATCTGGGCTCATCATCGCTTCCTCATAGTTCGTAGGTTCATCATGGTCTAGTAACATGGCTTACAAAATAGGATTACCGTACAACTCTGGTGTGGACCGTACTCTATTTGACCAATGAGGTTCTGTAGTAACTTGATCTGATGTTTCATGATCATCATCATTAGCTTCCACACTAATTGGTGTAGGAATCACTGGAACTGATTTATGTGATGAACTACTTTCCAATTTGAAAGAAGGTACAATTACCTTATAAAGTTCTACTTTCCTCCCACTCACTTCTTTCGAGAGAAACTCCTTATCTAGAAAGGATCCATTCTTTAGCAACAAACATCTTGCCTTCGGATCTGTGATAGAAGGTGTACCCAACAGTTTCCTTTGGGTATCCCAAGAAGATGCACTTCTCCAATTTGGGTTCGATCTTATCAGGTTGAAACTTTTTCACATAAGCATCGCAGCCCCAAACTTTAAGAAATGACAGCTTAGGTTTGTTGCCAAACCACAGTTCATATGGTGTCATCTCAACAGACTTTCACGATGCCCTTTTTTAATGTGAATGTAGCTGTCTTTAATGCATATCCTCAAAACGATAGTGGTAAATCGGTAACAGACACCATAGATCGCACCATATCTAATAAAGTGCGGTTACGATGTTCTGACACACCATTACATTGTGGTGTTCCAGGTGGCGTGAGCTGTGAAACTATTTCACATTATTTTAAATGAGGCCAAACTCGTAACTCAAATATTCTCCTCCACGATTAGATCGTAGAAACTTTTTATTTTCTTGTTACGATGATTCTCCACTTCACTCAGAAATTCTTTGAACTTTTCAAATGTTTCAGACTTGTGTTTCATTAAGCAGATATACCCATATCTGCTCAAATTATCTGTGAAGGTCAGAAAATAACGATACCCGCACGAGCATCAACAGTCATTGGACCGCATACATCAGTATGTATTATTTCCAATAAGTCAGTAGCTCATTCCATTGTTCCGAAGAACGGAGTTTTAGTCATCTTGCCCATAAGGCATGGTTCGCAAGTATCAAATGATTCATAATCAAGTGATTCCAAAATTCCATCTTTATGGAGTTTCTTCATGCGCTTTACACTGATATGGCCCAAACAGCAGTGCCACAAATAAGTTGCACTATCATTATCAACTTTGCATCTTTTGGCATCAATATTATGAATATGTGTATCACTACGATCGAGATTCAATGGGTGTATGGTCATAGAAGGTTTTATTCATGTAAACATAATAACAATTATTCTCGGTCTTAAATGAATAAACATATTGCAATAAACATGATCTAATCATATTCATGCTCAACCCAAACACCAAATAACATTTATTTTGGTTCAACACTAATCCCGAAAGTATAAGGAGTGTGCGATGATGATCATATAAATCTTGGAACCACTTCCAACACACATCGTCACATCCCCCTCAACTAGTCTCTGTTTATTCTATAACTCCTGTTTTGCGTTACTAATCTTAGCAACCGAACAAGTATCGAGTACCCAGGGGCTACTATGAACACTAGCAAGGTACACACCAATAACCTGTATATCAAATATACCTTTGTTCACTTTGCCATCCCTCTTTTCCACCAAATATTTGGGGTAGTTCCGCTTCCAGTGACCATTTCCTTTGCAGTAGAAGCACTCAGTTTCAGGCTTAGGTCTAGCTTTGGGCTTCTTCATGGGAGTGACAACTTGCTTTCCATTCTACTTGAAGTTCCCTTTCTTTCCCTTTGCCCTTTTCTTGAAACTAGTGGTCTTGTCAATCATCAACACTTGATGCTTTTTCTTGATTTCTACCTTGGTTGATTTCAGCATAACGAAGAGCTCGGGAATCGTTTTTGTCATCCCTTGCATACTATAGTTCATCACGAAGTTCCAGTAAGTTGGTGATGGTCACTAGAGAACTTTGTCAATCACTATCTTATCTGGAAGATTAACTCCCACTTGATTCAACCGATTGTAGTACCCAGACATTCTGAGTACATGTTCGCTAGCTGAGCAATTCTCCTCCATTTTTAGGCGAAGTACTTATCGGAGGTATCATACCTCTCGGCACAGGTATGAGTCTGAAATACCAATTTCATCTCTTGGAACATCTCATATGCTCTGTGGCGTTCAAAACATTTTTGAAGTCCCGGTTCTGAGCCGTAAAGCATGGTGCACTAAACTATCATGTAGTCATCATATTGAGCTAGCCAAACGTTCATAACGTCTGCGTCTGCTCCTGCAATAGGTCTGTCACCTAGCGGTGCATCAAGGACATAATTCTTCTATGCAGCAATGAGGATAAACTCATATCACGGACCCAGTCCGCATCATTGCTACTATCATCTTTCAACTTAGTTTTCTCTAGGAACATATAAAAAACATAGGGAAGCTACAACGCGAGCTATTGATCTACAACATAATTTGCAAAATACTATCAGGACTAAGTTCATGATAAATTAAAGTTCAATAATCATATTACTAAAGAACTCCCACTTAGATAGACATCCCTCCAGTCATCTAAATGATCACGTGATCCATATCAACTAAACCATGTCCGATCATCATGTGAGATGGAGTAGTTTTCAATGGTGAACATCTCTATATTGATCATATCTACTATATGATTCATTCTCGACCTTTCGGTCCCCAGTGTTCCGAGGCCATATCTGCATATGCTAGGCTCGTCAAGTTTAACTCGAGTATTCTGCGTGTGCAAAACTGGCTTGCACCCGTTGTATGTGAAGATAGAGCTTATCACACCCGATCATCACGTGGTGTCTCGGCATGACGAACTGTCGCAATGGTGCATACTCAGGGAGAACACTTATACCTTGATATTTAGTAAGGGATCATCTTATAATGCTACCGTCGTACTAAGCAAAATAAGATGCATAAAAGATAAACATCACATGCAATCAAAATATGTGACATGATATGGCCATCATCATCTTGTGCTCGTGATCTCCATCACCGAAGCATCGTCATGATCTCCATCGTCACCGGTGCGACACCTTGATCTCCATCGTAGAATCGTTGTCATCTCGCCAACTATTACTTCTACGACTATCGCTACCGCTTAGTGATAAAGTAAAGCAATTACATGGTGATTGCATTGCATACAATAAATCGACAACCATATGGCTCCTACCAGTTGCAGATAACTTTGTTACAAAACATGATCATCTCACACAACAATTTATATCACATCATGTCTTGACCATATCACATCACAACAAGCCCTGCAAAAACAAGTTAGCCGTCCTCTAGTTTGTTGTTGCAAGTTTTACGTGGCTGCTATGGGCTTCTAGCAAGAACCATTCTTACCTACGCATCAAAACCACAATGTTTTTTCGTCAAGTGTGCTGTTTTAACCTTCAGTAAGGACCGGCCGTAGTCAAACTCGATTCAACTAAAGTTGGAGAAACAGACACCCGCCAACCACCTATGTGCAAAAGCACGTCGGTAGAACCAGTCCCATGAACGCGGTCATGTAATGTCGGTCCGGGCCGCTTCATCCCACAATACCGCCGAATCAAAGTAAGACGTTGGTGGTAAGCAGTATGACTATTATCGCCCACAACTCTCTGTGTTCTACTCGTGCATAAAACATCCACGCATAGACCTGGCTTGGATGCCACTGTTGGGGAACACGGTAATTTAAAAAAAAATCCTACGATCACGCAAGATCTATCTAGGAGATGCATAGAAACGAGAGGGGAGAGTGTGTCCATGTACCCTCGTAGACCGAAAACAGAAGCGTTTAGTAACGCAGTTGATGTAGTCAAACTTCTTCGTGATCCAACCGATCAAAGTACCGAACATACGGCACCTCCGTGTTTAGCACACATTTAGCTCGATGACGTCCCTCGTGCTCTTGATCTGGTTGAGGACGAGGGTGAGTTCCGTCAGCATGACGGCGTGGCGATGGTGATGATGATGTTATCGGCGCAAGGCTTTGCCTAAGCACTACGGTGATATGATCGAGGTGTGTAACTGTGGAGGGGGGCACCGCACATGGATAAGGCAAAACTTGGTGTCTCTTTGGGGTGCCCCCTGCCCACGTATATAAAGGAGGGAGAGAGAGAGGCCGGCCCCCTAGGGGCGCGCCAAGAGTATGGAGTCCTACTAGGACTTCCAAGTCCTAGTAGGAATCCCTTTCTTTTTCGGATTAGGAGAGAAAGAAAGAGGGAAAGAGAGATGGAGTGGGAAAGGGCAAGGGGGGCGCCGCCCCCTTCCCCTAGTCCAATTCGGACCCATGGAGGGGCACCTCCCCTTGGCCTACCTCCTGTTTTCCCCATATGGCCCAATAAGGCCCATTACTTCTCCCGGTGAATTCCTGTAACTCCCCGGTACTACAAAAAAAAATACTCGAATCACTTGGAACCTTTCCAATGTCCGAATATAGCCTTCCAATATATGAATCTTTACCTCTCGACCATTTCGAGACTCCTTGTCATGTCGGTGATCTCATCCGGGACTCCAAACAAACTTCGGTCATCCAATCACATAACTCATAATACAAATCGCCATTGAACGTTAAGCGTGTGGACCCTACGGGTTTGAGAACTATGTTGACATGACCGAGACACATCTCCGGTCTATAACCAATAGCAGAAACTTGATGCTCCTATTGGCTCCTACATATTCTATGAAGATCTTTCTCGGTGAAACCGCATAACAACATACGCTGTTCCCTTTGTCATCGGTTTGTTACTTGCCCGAGATTCGATCGTCGGTATAATCATACCTAGTTCAATCTCATTACCGGCAAGTCTCTTTACTTGTTCCGTAATGCTTCATCCCTCAACTAACTCATTAGTCACATTTCTTGCAAGGCTTATAGTGATGAGCATTACCGAGAGGGCCTAGAGGTACCTCTCCAGTACACGGAGTGACAAATCCTATTCTTGATCTATGCCAACCCAACAAACACCTTCAAAGACACCTGTAGAGCATCTTTATAATCACCCAGTTATGTTGTGACATTTGATAGCACACAAGGTGTTCCTCCGGTATTCGGGAGTTGCATAATTTGATAGTCTGAGGAACATGTATAAGTCATGAAGAAAACAGTAGCAATGAAACTGTAACGATCATAATGCTAAGCTAACGGATGGGTCTTGTCCATCACACCATTCTCCTAATGATGTGATCCCGTTAATCAAATGACAACACATGTATATGGTCAGGAACATAACCATCTTTGATTAACGAGCTAGTCTAGTAGAGGCATACTAGGGAAACTATGTTTTGTCCATGTATTCACACATGTACTAAATTTCCTGTTAATACAATTCTAGCAAGAATAATAAACATTTATCATGAAATAAGGTAATATAAATAACAACTTTATTATTGCCTCTAGGGCATATTTCCTTCTAGTCCTTCATGGCCGATAGCCATGGTGTGGTACACAAGGTTGCTTCTTCATGGACCCTTTGTGGGTGGAGCCCTCTGTGGGCTCGCACAGCTGTTATCCTTCATGGGTTGAAGTCTCCATCAACGTGGACGTACCATATCACCACCTATCGGAACCACGCCAAAAATCTTCGTGTCTCCATTGCGCTTGCAAACTCCAATCCCATCCCTTTACTTTATTGCAACTTGCATGCTTTATTCTTTCCACTGCATATACTCTTGCCATGCTTGCTTGAACTGTATTGTGAATGCTTGAACTTGTGTTAAAACTCAACCTTAACTTGAAGAATTTAAAAAACAGCCACTTTTGCTTGTTGAGAGTCTAATCACCCCTCCCTCTAGACCCCTCTTCTCAATCCTCTCAATTGGTATCAGGGCATTCGTCTCCATTGCTTTGGTTTAATCACCATTGGAGGAAGATGGATTAGTCTACTATCGGGAGTATTAGACGTAGAGTGCCTATGCTTGATGGGGAGTTCTATAGTTCTAGGAAGAATGAGATGCTTGAGATTTTCAATGAATATGATTTGAACAAGTATATTACTAGACCTTATGTGCCTCCTATTTATCCTTTGCATCCTGACCCCGACGAGTATCTTGAGATGGTTTGCAATCTTAGAACTATTGATCTTATCATTACATGTTTGCCTAGAAATTTGCTTCTGTGCTTGCCTACTTTTGAATGCGCATATACTATATGGAAATATCTTGAGGAATGCTTTCCGAATTATTCCTTGAAAAATCTAGATGAGATTCTTCAAAAGTCTATTGCTTTCCATAAAATGAAGCCTAGAGATCCCAAGTTTGATTAATGTCTATTTGAGCTCTGTGACCTTATGCGTGCTAAAGGAAATGTTAGACTCATTAGTGGGATCATTTCACAAACAATTAGAATTCATAAACTTGCACATTCATTACTGCAGGATGATGCTAACGCGACACCACGATCAGAGACCCTTCGACGAAACTGTGTGCGATGCAATAATCGCAAATGATGGTGTAAAAAAACCCATCAAAAAGGTGCAAAACATTTGCGGTGAGGGATGCATCAAACACGGTTCAGATTTTGGTTGCGTGTGCGATGCAGGGCATATTGTTCAGTTAAATTAACTGTTTGTGATGAGGAGGAACAAAAGAAACGGGCTGCCAGATGAAGGTGTGTGTGATATGCAGCATACGTTTCACTCGGATGAACTGTTTGTGATTAGGCAACACAAAAGAAACGGTCAGCCAGATCAAGGTGTGTGCGATATACGGCATGCGGCTCACTCGGATGAATTTTTTGTGTTGAGACAAGAGAACAAAAATGGTTCAATATAACAAGATGTGTGTCATACGCGGCAAACAGGTCTGTAAACAGAAATGTATGCGAAGACTGATAATAACACAGACGATTGCATCTAATAAGACGTATCTGATATGCTCTGTCTACACAACATGTATTGGCCATTGGGGGACGGGCGGTCATCCGGATACGCCATAAGGATGCAAAGAGGCATCCTATATCAGCAAGGACTAATTGTTCCACCAGTAGCTCATGTAAGAGAACTCTCAAGTTAAGTGTGCTCAGGCTGGAGCAGCCATCGGATGGGTGACTGGATGGGAAATTGTGTTGATGTTAAATTAACTGATAGGATGGGTCATATCTGTCAAATTAAATGACTGATATGACCCATCCCATGAGTTAATTTAACCTCAAGGTCCTTGTTTTTTATTTTTATTTTATTTTTTAACACATGTTAAAGAAGGTCTACCGCATTACTTTTTGACAATGTGTATACATGGCATACAGTTGATCCATCCGACCTGTTTGTGATGGAATAAGCCGTGTGTGTTGTGGGCAAACACTTGCGAGTGTACGGCTATTTCCGATTGATGAATTCATCACTGACGGGTTCCCTAGTGTGGTCCGTGTACATCTCATCATCATCTACTTCTTGTGCTAGCTCGATATTCCTTATATGCTAAGTTTCCATTAGTTGATGGGTTTTATGAACACGCCATCGTTTCCCGCCATTTCCTCACCTGTTTCCCGCCACCCAGCGATATTGGGCATAAACCTAGGCGCGGCGCGACGCACGGAGGCAACAAGCGCAGCCTGTAGCACATCCACCTTTTCCAAGCATGCCAACCCACCAAAGCGCCACCTCTGCCATCAACCTCGTCGATGAGGAAAACCAGAAAGCACCACGGCCCGTCGAGGTCGCGGAGCTCCCCGGCAATGTGATGGACGATGTTGTGATGCGCGTCATCGCCAGGGTTGAGCAGACCCTTGGAGCATATGTAACACCCCAAAAATTTAAACATGTTTTTCTTATTAAAATTTTGCCAGGAAATTAAATTTTCATTTTTCTGGATTTATTTTTGATCTCAGAACCTCTCTTTTCTTCTAAGTTGTGGAGTTTTCACCCAAGTAAAAACTTTTCAATTATTATTGGACTTGTTTACCCTCTAAAATAAAACAATTCTTTTATCAGTGAGATTATTTATATAATTATTTTCCCCCTGAGCTTTATGTCTCTAAAATGGTTTTTCATAAGTTTTAGGGTTCCATTTGCACTGCAACCCTTTGATAAATTTATTTAAAAATCCCACCAAAATTTGGGGATGACATATGATGTCCCTAAATCACTTCTAGGCAAAAATATCATTTGGTCATTTGGAGATTTTGAGCTTTACCCCTAGTTTTCAAATCTGGTCCAATTTCACTTTTGCACTACAACCTATTTAAATATTCATTTAAAACTTCCACCAAAATTAGGGGATGTCAGTGGGAGTATATTATTCATCTTTATGCAAAAACCCATTGATGTACTTTGAAAAATTTGAGTAAATCATCCTCATCTTCATTCTGGTTCAACTTGGTGATTTGTACTGCAACCATATTTTTGCTTGCCCTTTTTCCCTTGATTCTTTCTCCTGCTTGTAGACCACCCTACCAAACCCTTAAGTCCAGGAGAGTGGACCCATTGGACGATTTTTAGTGCAAGCAATGATGCCATTTACCTTCTTTCCAGAACAGAAGATTTGCAAAACTTGCACTAGCAAGTTTTTGGTTTTGCCCAAATGACCTTGCCACCATCACCTACACCTAAAGAGACACTAGCCTGGAGAGATTGGCCACCCCAAGAAGTGCCTAGGTGCATGTGGCATTCTGTCAAGCACCTTGTGTGCATGGTCAGATTTGACATGAGTTTTAGTTTGCACACTGGACCTACTTGCTTTGCCTAACCACCATGTCCACTAAGCCTCTAGACTACCGTAACCTAATCCTGTTAAACCCCAGCTCCACCCTAGCCTCCTAGCAAGCCCTGGCATTTCGCCGAACACCTAGAGGGCATGCTCTGGGCGCGGCCAAAGCGCGCATTTTGCACGTGCGTGCACCCGAGCCGCCGCGTTCGCTTGCCCCGCGCCCCTGGCCTTTGCTCGCCTGCAGAGCCACACCCCGACCTCATCCACTCACCAGAACACGTCAGCTCGTCCCTGGGGCTGCACAGCACCGCCATCAGGTCGGCCACTGCGGCTAGCGGCCGGCCACAGTGGGCTCCTGCCCTGGACGGCGCCGCCCGAGCCACCCCAGCGCGCCAGCTGCCCTCGGGAGCAGACTGTGCTCATCCACAAGCTTGTCCGCAAGAACCCGTCGCCGCCCCAATGCCCTCCAAGCTACAGAACAGCGGTCGCCGACGATCCTATCCACGGCCGCCGTGAACCGACCTAGCCACGCTATAAGTAGGGGCCCCGAGCTCGTCCAGCCACTCAGGCAGCCTCAGGCCATCCACCCGAAGCCCCCACAGCCAGTAATCATTAGGGGGAAGCCTTCTCCCCCGTCTCTGGCTAGCTCGGCCGCCGCCACGTCCCAGTCCCGTTCGTTGCAACCAGGGCCTCCCCTGCCCATCCGACACCACCACCCGACTCCCATGGATCGTGCGGAGCCGCCCAAACCCTCAGCCATGATCAGAAGCCACCATACCCCAAATCCCCAATCGTGCCCGAAGCCATCTCTGCCGCGAAGCTCACCGTCGGTGACCCCCTCCACCCCTACCAAACGAGCGACTACCGGGAGGACCGCCCTGGACTGGCGGATCCATCCCTGCCCTCGGATGCCGTCGAGGAGCCGTCGTTTGCCGGCGAAGATCGCCAGTGCTCCGCCTCCATTCGGCCAAAGGAGAGGAAGGCGGGGGATGACTGGTCAAACCTGACCAGTGGGCCCCTTGGACCCACTATCAGTGACCCACGCCGGTCCACGTGGTTTAAGTGGAAGCGCAAAAGCAAAGTACGCCTTCGACGTGTTCAGTTTTCGAAACGTTTTTCTTTTTTTCTGTTTTATTTTAAAAACAGAATTTGACCAAAACTTTGACTGGCTATATCTTTTCAAATAAAACTCCAAATGAGTTGATTCTTTTTCCTACCTCTCTCAAATTTAGTCTAGTTTATTTTAAGATTTAATTGAAAATTTTCAGACAACTTTTTTTCACTATTTTGAAACTATGTTTTAATTTGAATAATTTCAAAAATAGGTTTTGAAGGAGAAGTCAACTTTCAAAAGGCACACCCCACTTGCATACTCTTGAAGGCAAGCATTCTGAACCCTGGCATAATATTTTGTGTGTTGGTTGGCACGATTATAACACCACCTTAATACGGAGAACTCGTTATTTTATGTGGTGATACGGTCATTTGCATGAATGCATATTGGAGATTTCCTTGCTGTTGGAAATGGATATACTTGTGATGGTAATCGTCCTCGTATGCCTTGCATGCATGCCGGAAAGAAATCCGGGAAAGCCTCTGCCTTGGTTAGGCGTGAGCTTGTTTCTGGTCTTCGTCGGGACGGTTATGTCCGGTATGGCATAGTAAGGTATAATGAGTGGTGATTTTATTGGTTGAAATATATTTGTTATACATATCATGCAGGGAATTTTTAAGCCTCCTGAGTTGATCGTAGATTGAGTCTTGTTCCAGTAACCCCCATACTTGTTTCGTACTACCACTTGTCCCTGCCGCAGGTAGGGTACGGTTCAGTAAGTTGTCGATCCCTCCCTAGCACACACCGTACAGAGAGGCCATGATGGAAGATACCGGTTGCATCCGGTAGGCAGGCCACCTGGTCCGGGGCATGGGTGTTTCCGGTTGGGACCGAGAGGGGGGCACCCCTTAGAGCACGCGATATAAATTTGATCCCATGCTATTCGAGGTTGTAGCCTCCCCACCTAGAGTTTTGCTTAACAGGTGTCGTGGGTGATTCCAGACACCGGTAAGTTAAGCTGGTGTGTGCAAGTCAGGTGTGTTTTCAATTAAAAGACCGTAGACGGAATTAGTCTCGATGGACTAAAGGAATCCGTTACTCGTGGGTAAAGAGTACACCCTCTGCAGAGATTACATATATTCGAATAGCCGTGTCCATGGTTAAGGACTACAGTCTGGTTTGGGTCAAGTGTCGGTCTTCGGAGGAGAAACTACTAAACCAGAACATGGATCAGGACGAGTGACTTATGATGATTATGATTATTATTATTATGGACTAACCCCTTTATATTATTTGAAGTATTGAGTATCCCTGGGACGGTTCTACCTCCTGGATATTCACTGTGAATGTTTTCTTATAAGCCCTTTATGTGGTGTCGCTCAGACGCCCGACTGTGGCATGCTTGTTATTTATTTACTTTATAAGCCCTTTATGTGGTGTCGCACAGACGCCCGACTGTGGCATGCTTGTTACTTATTTCATTTATAAGCCCTTTATGTGGTGTCGCGCAGACGCCCGACTGTGGCATGTTTGTTACTTATCTCACTTATAAGCCCTTTTTGTGGTGTCGCTCAAACGCCCGACTGAGGCATGCCTTATATTATTGTCCTTTCGAGGCATCGCTTCAGACACCCAATCGGTGCATTTTATTTCTACTCCATTATTGCATATTCATGTTGCATATAGATAACCTGCATGCATGCAGCAAGGATTTTATTTTATGACTGACATTGTGATCATAAAGTATTTCAAAGCATGATTATCATTTTGTTATATTATACCCGTGTTCATAATGTTTGCGTGTACATTCAAAGTACTCATTGGCTTGTCCCTGGCTATTGTCTTGGCCAGATTTCTTGCATGGAGAGGAGCATTGCGATGACAGCCCCGGAACCTAAGCAACGGTGATAGTAGCCTCTCGAAGATAGGAGTTAACCTGGTCAGCTGTTCCTGTGGGAAATGGAGTCCCCTAAACGCTGATGATCCACAAATCGCTTCCGCTATCAACCACTAGAAACCATTTGTTGTACTCATAGGCCAGAATGGTCTTGTACTACATATTTTGTACTTTTGCTTGGAATTTCCGTATCAAGTTGGTGCCTCATCAGCTAATAGTAATCCTGGGGCTGGTGAGCACAAGGGCCATTTTCTGGAAGTTAATATCCCAAAAAAACCGGTCCTGACAGCATAGCGCTTCAGCGCCGCAGATCAAGATAGGCATGTAAGCGCCGATAGGCTGCAGCTCGCCACACAACATGATCAATGGCGCGCCTCAGAACAAGCTAGGCGCGTCCGCGCCGATAGGCTGCAGCTCGCCGCACGGCGAGACCGTTGGAGCGCCGCAGAGCGAGAGGCGTGGCGTGCCGCACAACAAGAGCGGATCCATCGGCGTTTGTCTGTTGTCGTCAGGGCGTCGCAACTGGGTACACATCCCGCCAGTCCCCCCATTCCTCACCAGGAGTGGGTGCAGGCCCTCTGCACCGTACTTGCACCAGAGGCCGGCCACGCCATACTTGCACCGAACACCCGTCGCGCCGTTCGCATGGGTCGCGTCATTCGCCTTGTCTGCGGCCCTCTCGATGCCAACACGCTGGTCGGTAGGTTCGACCGCCTCCTTGGCCCAGGTGTCCACCTGGGTGCAGTAGAGGAACATGGCCGTCGCATCCTCGAGGTGGTGACCCCCGTTGAAATAGCCAACTTGGAGCTCGAGATTGCGCTTAAGATGTATCGCGAGCGTGTCGACTGCTTGGACGAACGCCTGCACGAGTTTAGGCAGAGCCAAGATGTACCGTAGGCAAGGGCTGCTGGTCATGGTCTCATGGACGCGTTTTATTTTGTTGAGTCGTTTCGACGTGGATACCTATGTGTTCACATCAATCATAGTATTGCTCTGTTTATTACTCTATTTCAATGTGTGTTTATACGCTTTCCATTTTGTATATGTGGATGATAACAGATATATTCAAATTAGTATACAAAAACAGATAGAAAATGGTCATAATATATATAATATTAATTGTTCATTAGCTCATCATAGAATATATAACATCATCACATATACGTGATGATACTTAACTACTAAGTACAATGCATAAAATTGAAACCGAACAATACTAAAACTAATAATCCCTCCTAGGGTGAGTATTCCGGCAACCCCTCACCAACAGCTCCCTGGTGCGCGGCGTCTTCCCAGCACGGAGGAGTACTCCGCCTCCTCCGCCTTGCAGCACTTGACGTACCGATCCGCCTCTTGCAAGCGGACGAGCGAGAACGATCTTGCCATTTCATTGGGCTCCCACAGGAGCTCCTCGTCGGTGGCACACTAGAGCTTATCGGCCCAGCTCCACACAGCGACGAGGCACCTAGCGCCTTCGGCCTTCCTCGCGAAGTACTCGTCTTTCTACACCTCATCCGCACGATGACGCACTCGCCCCCAAAGCTCTGTCGCCTCCTTTTTCCAGGAAGCATCACGGGCTTCACAGGCCGCCTGGTACCTGCATCCTCCTCCGCCATCTCCTTGAAAGCCACTTCCCTGGCTTTCTCATCTGGCGGTAGCAAGTTCCAAAGAAAAGATCACACTAGCCCCAAAACCAATCCAAAGTTGGGGGGTCCGGCGCAACCTCGTCTGGCGGCGCGTAGGGGTCCTTGTCGCTGCTCGTCGAGTGAGCGTCGTCGGGGGGCGGCGACTCCTTGTTGGCGTGTGGGCAGATCGGCGGTTCCATGGCAAAGATTTGAGAGAGAGAGAGAGAGAGAGAGAGAGAGAGAGAGAGAGTGAGCAAGGGGAGGATGTAGATGAGAATGCAGGCGGGATGACGTGAGCAAGGTAGTATTTATTAGCGGCCGGAATCTAGATCGACGGGAACAGCACACACGTCAGTCGCTAGAATTTACGAGTACTGTAGTTTGAATTACACACGATTCCAGCAGCAAAATCCGTGTGTGAACATAATAGCTGCCGGTTCCCGATGCATAACCGTGTCTAATTAATAACGCCCGCCACTCACCTTCCAAACCTCTAGGCGCGAAATAGAGTGCCAATCGTGTGGGGGCTGGTTGTCTTGCCAGATTTTACATTTTCTTTTTAGAACACTAGATATTTACATGGTTTGATGATTTTTTAACTCGCACACAAGTACACAAATATGATTTTTCAAACCGTTATGGTTAGCCGTTGCATGTAGATGTAGTTCATATTTGAATTACAGTCATTAAATGGCTAGAAAATCACTTGAATGTCTTCAAAAGGTCAAGTGACCACTAAAATTTTCCAAATTTTCACATGACAGTTGCATTAGTGCATGTTACATGTAGATAAAAATTGAAGGCCGTAAGAGGAAGTTATCTACCGTTCGTCATCAAAAATGCATTATTCCCTCTCGGAACCACGAGCCTTCTAGTGAGTTGCTCCAGTTTGTGAGGGGTGTGTGTCCAAACTTTCGTCAAACAGGCCAATTATTTTACCACATCATGTTGGTGGCATGACATTACATCAAGCAAGGTTTCATGTTTTTCTGATCATTTTTTAATTTTTTGGAATTAAAATGCCATGGCACTCCATGCATGTGTCCATGCCATGAGACCAATATGTTTGAAAATTCCTTCTAATTTACTACACATGGAATTAACTCGCAACAAGTACACAAATATGATTTTTCAAACCGTTATGGTTAGCCGTTGCATGTAGATGTAGTTCAAAAGGTCAAATGACCCTTGAAATTTTCCAAAGGTCAAATGACCCTTGAAATTTTCCAAATTTTCACATGATAGTTGTATTAGTGCACGTTACACGTAGAAAAATTTGAAGGCCGTAAGAGGAAGCTATCTCCCGTTCGTCATCAAACATGCATTGTTTCATGTCGGAACCATGAGCCTTCTAGTGAGTTGCTCCGGTTTGTGAGGGGTGTGTGTCGAAACTTTCGTCAAACAGGCCAATTTTTTTACCACGTCAACTTGGTGGCATGGAATTACATGAAGCAGGGTTTCATGTTTTTCTGATCATTTTTTAACTTTTTGGAATTAAAATGCTATGCCACTCCATGCATGTGTCCATGCCGTGAGACCAATATGTTTGAAAATTCCTTCTAATTTACTGCACATGGAATTAACTCGCACACAAGGACACAAATATGATTTTTCAAACTGTTATGGTTAGCCGTTGCATGTAGATGTAGTTCAAATTTGAATTACGGTCATTGAATGGCTAGAAAATCACTTAAATGTCTTCAAAAGGTCAAATGACCCCTGAAATTTTTCCAAATTTTCACATGACAGTTGTATTAGTGCATGTTACACGTCAAAATTTTTTGAAGGTTGTAAGAGCAAGCTATCTCCAGTTCGTCATCAAACATGCATTGTTCCCTCTCGGAACCATGAGCCTTCTAGTGAGTTGCTCCGGTTTGTGAGGGGTGTGTGTGTCCAAACTTTCGTCAAATAGGCTAATTGTTTACCACATCATCTTGGTAGCATGACATTACATCAAGCAAGATTTCATGTTTTTCTCATCATTTTTTTATTTTTTGGAATTAAAATGCCATGGCACTCCATGAACGTGTCCATGTCGTGAGCAATATGTTTCAAAATTCCTTCTAATTTACTCCACATGGAATTAACTCTCACACAAGTACAAAATATGATTTTTCAAACCGTTATGTTTAGCAATTGCATGTAGATGTAGTTCAAATTTGAATTACGTTCACTAAATGGCTAGAAAATCACTTAAATGTCTTCAAAAGGTGAAACGACCCTTGAAATTTTCCAAATTTTCACATGACAGCTGTATTAGTTCACATTACACGTAGAAACTTTTTGAAGGCCGTAAGAGGAAGCTATCTCCCGTCCGTCATCAAACATGCATTGTTCCCTCTCGGAACCACGAGTTATAGTGAGTTGCTTTGGTTTGTGAGGGGTGTGTGTCCAAACTTTCGTCAAACAGACCAATTTTTTTACCACATCATCTTGGTGGCATGACATTACATCAAGCAAGGTTTCATGTTTTGATGATCATTTTTTAATCTTTTGGAATTTATATACGATGGCACTCCATGCTTAATTGTGTCATAGCATGAGACCAATATGTTCGAAAATTCCTTCTAATTTACTACACATGGAATTAACTCGCACTAAGTACACAAATATGATTTTTCAAACTGTTATGGTTAGCCGTTGCATGTACATATAGTTCTAATTTGAATTACGGTCATTAAATGGCTAGAAATTCACGTAAATGTCTTCAAAACGTTAGATGACCCCTGAAATTTTCCAAATTTTCACATGACAATTGTATTAGTGCATGTTACATGTTGAAAAAATTGAAGGTCGTAAGAGGAAGCTATCTCCCGTTCGTCATCAAACATGCATTGTTCCCTCTCGGAACCACGAGCCTTCTAGTGAGTTGCTCCGATTTGTGTGGGATGTGTGTCCAAACTTTCGTTAAACAGGACAATTTTTTTACCACATCATCTTGGTAGCATGACATTACATCAAGCAAGGTTTCATGTTTTTCTGATCATTTTTTAATTTTTTGGAATTAAAATGCCATGGCACTCCATGCATGTGTCCATGCCGTGAGACCAATATGTTTGAAAATTCCTTTTAATCTGCTGCACATGGAATTAACTCGCACACAAGTACACAAATATGATTTTTCAAACCGTTATGGTTAGCCGTTGCATGTACATGTAGTTCAAATTTGAATTATGGTCACTAAATGGCTAAAAAAATCAGTTAATCGTCTTTAAAAGGTCAACTGACGCCTGAAATTTTCCAAATTTTCACATACAATTGTATTAGTGCATGTTACATGTAGAAAACATTTGAAGGCCGTAAGTGGAAGCTATCTGCCATTCGTCATCAAACATGCATTGTTCCCTCTCAGAACCACGAGACTTCTAGTGAGTTGCTCCGGTTTGTGAGGGGTGTGTGTCCAAACTTTCGTCAAAAATGCCAAATTTTTTACCACATCATCTTGGTGGCATGGCTTTACATCAACCAAGCTTTCATGTGTTTCTGATCTTTTTTTAATGTTTTGGAATTTAAATGCCATGGCACTCCATGCTTAATTGTGTCATAGCGTTAGACCAATATGTTTGAAAATTCCTTCCAATTTACTGCACATGGAATTAAATCGCACACAAGTACACAAATATGACTTTTCAAATAGTTATGGTTAGCTGTTGCATGTACATGTAGTTCAAATTTCAGTTACGGTTATTAAATGGCTAGAATATCGCTTAAATGTCTTAAAAGGTCAAATGGCCCCTGAAATTTTCCAAAATTTGACATGGCAGTTGTATTAGTACTAAAAATTTTCTCGTACATTTAAAACACGATCCGTGCCACTTTACTCCAAATTCGTCTTTCACAGCTGATAAAAATATCTATAACATCACACACAGTTGTTTTGTAGGAATCGTTTGCGATGAAAATTTCTGGGTCTATTTAAGTCTTCCTCCTTAAGCTTCGCCAGCTCGTCTGCTCCAGTGCCGGCAACCCCCGAATCCACAAATCCTGATCCCCATTCCCGCACCCCCTTCTTGCAAAGATAACGCCATGGAAATGCTTTCTGAAGGCCAGTACGATGGGCGCCCCCTCCCCCCTCGAGCGCCGCCGCCTGCGCCGAGAGCGCGGCCACCTACACCGAGAGTGCCGTCGCATCCTCGTTGAGCGCGGCCGCTTCCGCCGAGAGGGCATCTGCGGAAGCCAACAGGGCAGCTGCAGCAACTGAGACGGCTGAAGCTGCTGCTGCGACGGAGGCTGCAAATGCCAAGAGCGCTTGAGCTGTCGTCCGTGCCGCTGATGTCACCCTGGCACGGGTCGAGGCCATCCACGCCAAGATATTCCAGGCCACCTCAGAATCCAGCATGCAACCCATGTCCGAAAAGGCGGCGGTGGCCATGGAGCACCTGCTTCCTCATGAGGTCGCCGAGCGGGAGCTAGAGATGTAGGAGGTAGCTGAGATCGAGGAGCGCTGGGAGGAGGAGTTGCGCGTGGCCCAGGTCGAGGTAGAGAAGAGTCTGTCCGTTGAGGAATCAACGGTGGAGTACCAACGCGAGCTGTGGCGCAGCCACTACTACGAGTACTACAACCTTGAGGGCAGCACCGAGGACGAGGACAAGGATGAGGATGTGGTTGACATCAGCAGGGGGGACGCAGAGTCCACCAATGCCGACATGTCGCCAGGATAAGTCATCGATGTCTCACCTCACACCGGCGATGCAAAGGCCGGCGCGACAGCGGATTTATTAAAATTATGCGTACTTAGGCTTTGTTTTTAATGTTGGCCCTTTGTTAGAGTAATGTTTAAGTCAACTGGTTCTGTTTAATTACTAAAATTGCTCGATTTAGTAAGTCTTGTCTATGTGTTGTATGCTCTTTTGTGTGCCCAAATTAGCAAGTGATGTTAAATTATGCAATGATGTACCCGAGGAAATTTCCACCAAAATTTGAATTATCAAACTCATCCCATGTGTGTAAAGCAGAAGAATTGTTTGCGATGCACACTATCGTTCAAAGTGAATGGTGTCCGGCGGCACCGCGCGCAAAGTTTTCCTCCACATTTTGAAATTTTTGGCCTACCGCCAAAATATCTACCCTCCCCCCTTCCCCATCCCCTTTTCTCCCTGACCACAAGTCACATTTCCCCTGTTTCCCCCTTCCTTCCTTCCTTCCTAAGATATAGACGCTTCCTCGCTTGCTTCCTCGCTCTCGCCGTCTCGCATCCTACCACCGAGGTTGCCATGGTCTTCTTCAAATACCTATCCAGCGGTTCCTCCTCCGATGACGACTCCTTCAGCACCCAGGTATGCCTTTCTTCTCTCTCTCTCGGGCTATGACTTGGAATGAAGGGTTTTTACCCGACGGTCGATTTGAGTCATTTCTTCCTCTTGTAGTTCCCTAGGACCATCAGTTGCAATGAACGGAGCGGGGTGGCAAAAGATCTATCTGCTCGTTGTCACCATCAATCTCCATGCATGAAGCAAATTGAATTTGAATCTGTGGACAGTGGTAGGAAGTTTCTGGCATGTGCAGAGAAGGTTAGACCCTCTTTTGTTGTTATAAATCATTTGTTAGATGTGATTCAGACACTGTCACGGTCCCAACCCATTCATACCACACCTTCAACAAACGCATCCTAAGACAATGTCACAGTTCGTACCTAGTATCTAAAAATGTTGTCATCTCATCAGCGGTGCCATTAGAAAATTATTTGGCACCGCTTCAGTAGTTTGTGGAGCCAACTTGTCCACACATCCGAGCAGCCAAGCAGTAAGATACTAAATCTTTATGGCACGAAGGAACTGGGCGTCAGAGCAACTAGGTGCTCTGGAGTTTGGGTCCCTGATTTTTTTCCCGCTACATTGGCTCGCCAATGCAGGGCACCGGTGCGATATGTAGCAACAGTTGTCTTTACACCAGTTTTGGCATACATTGTGGACGGCCTTAGTGCTATTAGTTCTATGTTACTAAATTTGTGCATGTACAAACCTGTTAGTATCAATTTGCTATCATCCAAACACTGTCGCTATGCTGTTGCAGTTATATTTACCTTCCTCTTAAAATGTTTAATTTGTTATTTATAGTACATGAGTAAGAACTTATAGCGTTGTTGAATTAATTTTAGCTTCTGATGTTTCAGAATTTGGTTGTTGTCTCAGTAGCACTTAATTCATTTGCACATTGATCTTTTTGCGAAGATATGTCATAATTAACCTATTTCTTCAGTTTTTCAAAATAAGTATTGGTGATTTTGTATGTTGCTATAAACCCATTTTCCCTACAATTGTTACTGGCCTATTTTTAAATATTATAGGATGAATGGAAGTGTTCTTACTTGGAGTGGGTTGATCAAGAGTGGCCACAGTCTTTAAAGATGTGCCTAGCAAAGCTCTGGAGCATGTATCAGGAAGAGAACAGAGGTAGGCTTAGAGAAAGTGTTGTCAATGCTGAAGAATATTTGAAGATGCGGGATAAAAAGAGGGAGGTGGAGAATGAGCTCAGATTGTTTAAATCAGACTTTGCTACGATGGTGTTGGCGAAGGAGGAGGAACTTTCCCAGCTGGCCAGTACAAAATAGGTTCTTACTGAACTAAAAGCAGAGGTGGATAAGGCGAGCCTGGATGATCTTGATTAGGGAAATGAATATATTGTTCTAATATTTTTCTTATGAAGTTGAACTATCTATATGATGCACTATGCTATTTTTCAGTAGCTATCGTACTATGATGTTAAAATATATCTATGTGCCTTATATGAAATTGGCAAACAATTGTTCGATATGAAATGTGAATTTGCGTAGTACTAGAATTACTAATTGTAAACTAATAAGCCTGCTAAATGGGTCATGGAACTTTGCAAACGGTTCTAGAAGTAAAAGCGCTTGTGATGGATAGCCCAATGCCACATAGTTTTCTTCATCAAATCGTGTGTGATGTAGTTGATAAAAGCAAACGGTTAATCAAGGCAGAGCGTGTGTGATAGTTACACCTATCACACACGAGCCTGTACATAAACCTATGTGGGATGTACATACGAACGGAGACGTTTTCCCTGGATTGACTGTGTGGGATGTACATACGAACGGAAACGTTTTCCCTGGATTGACTGTGTGGGAAGTACATACGAACGGAAACATTTTCCCTGGATTGACTGTTTGGGATGTACATCAGAACGAAAACGTACTCCTTGGATTGACTGTGTGTGATATACATACGAGCGGAAATGTTTTTCTGGGATTCACCATGTGGGATGTGCATACGAACGGAAACAATTGGGTTTTGATGCCTCGCTCGATCGCACACGAGCTCATTTTGCCCCAGCCTATGTGCTAGGAGGCCTATCCCCGATGGTTTCTGGGTCGTGTGGGAAGGACCCCCCTATCGCCCACACTCACTTGGCGATGGTTCCAAATGCCGTCATGGAAAGGGGTTAAAAATTGTTTGTATAGCACCGACGCGTACCAGTGATTGTCATGGTCATAAATCTAATGAATCACTTGCTCTAGGTGATGATCACTTACATGATGATGATATTGAGCATGCTTATTATGATGAAATTGAAGATAGTGACATTGACTTTGAAGAGACTATGAGAAATCTTAGTCTCATGGCCAACTTTCGTGACTACATGCCCGGAGGGAAAAATAGATTCTCGATCATGGATGTACTAGTCATATGACCGGACATAAGGACATGATCCGTGAGCTTGCTAAAAATGATGGCCCACGCAAGTATGTAACTTTTGGAAATAACTCCAAGGGTAAGGTACTTGGCCTTGGTAAGGTAGCCATTTCCAATGTAGCTCTATCCAAAATGTTATGCTCGTTGAATCTCTTGGTTAGAATCTTCTTTTCGTATCTAGTCTAGCCGACTTTGGTTTCAATGTTCTATTTACTGAAGTAGATTGCCAAGAGTTTGGTAGATATAATCATAATATGGTCTTTACCGGTATTCGTAGAGGTGATCTATGCATTCTTGATTTCAGTAAGAGAGCCCAACCTCGTACTTGCTTAATTGCTAAATCTTCTAAAGGATGGTTATGGCATAGCAGGTTAGGTCATGTGTGCGTGCGAAATCATGATAAGCTTATTAAAGGTGATCATATCCTTGGTGTTAAAGATGTTATATTTGACAAGGATAGACTTTCCAGTGCTTGTCAAGCAGGAAAATAGGTTGGAGGAAGTCATCCCATGAAGAACATCATGACCACGAGAAGACCACTCAAGCAACTTCATATGGATCCTTTCGGTCCCAACGCCCACACGAGTCTCGGTGGTAACTCGTTCGGTTTGGTCATTGTTGACGACTTTTCAAGATTTACGTGGGTGTTCCTTTTCGATGACAAATCGCAGGTCCAAAAGAACTTCAAGAACTTTGCCAAGAAGGCCCAAAACCAATTTGAAGTGAAGATCAACAAGGTTCAGAGTGATAATGGAACATAGTTCAAGAATGCCAATGTGGATACCTTTCTTGATGAAGAAGGGATTTCAAATGAGTTCTCAACTCGTACACACCTCAACAAAATGGAGTTGTCGACAGGAAGAACCAGACACTTATTGAGATGGCGAGAATGATGCTTGATGAAGACAAGATTGTAACGCCCCGAGACTGACGCTTCAGAAGACTTCCATATTTTCGTGATCACCGTGTGTTTCTTTTGTGCTTGCTCTTTTATTTTTCCATTGCATCATGTCATCATGTCATCATGTCATTAACCTTTGCATCTCAACTCAAATAATAAATTGCATAGATCCTTGATCTATTTAAATCGAGGGAATTCACATTGTGAGTTCTCTTTATAACATATCCTCCCAATATTTTAGGGAGCTGCTATTAAATATTCCATTAACTTTGGAATCATGATAACACACTTACAATTTAATTCTCATGCCTTCCCTGCTTCAAGTTTGGTCCCCAAACTTTGTCGATAATTCTTTTGTCTCACATCCGAGCTCCTCCAAAACTCTCAACATTTTTGGACTCTTCTAAATCTTTGTCCTAGTTCAAACCATTTGAATTAAATTCAAATCGATTTGAATCTAAATCTTTCTATCATGCCACTTTTATTTTCCTGGATATAGCTCATTTTTGTGAGTTCGGGAAAATAATCCCCATGCCCAAACTCTCCTCCTAGCCTTTCTTTTCTTCTTTTTTTTCTGCTAAGAGATTAGAGAGAGGGAGAAGAGAGCCCAGCAGCCCAGTCAGGCCTCCAGCCAGGCCTCTGGCCACTTCCTTCTCTACCGGGCCGGCCTCTAAGGCCCAGCCACGCCCCGCAGTTAACCCTAGCCCGACCATCACCCGATCCCCGTCCTCCTCGTTCACCACCTCGCGCCGCCACTCACACACGCGCACATCACCAGGGAGAGCCCTGCTCGATCCCCTCCTCCCTCGATGCGCCGTCGCAGAGAGAGAGAGAGAGCAGCACTGCGCCCTCGTCTCGTTCCCCTCTGCCTCCTCCTCGTTGCCGGAGTCCGGTCGCTGCGACCAGGAGCGCCGCCGCCCTCAACCCACCTTGTCGTCGTCCATGGCCACGCCTTCGCCAAGTGCCAGCGCAGCCTCGCCGCATCCCACCGTTCTCCGTCGTCACCGGACCCGCGCTGTCCTCTGCTTCCTCTACGGCGACCAGGGGCCTCCTTCCCCTGCGCGACTCCTTCCACCGCGACCAAGGTCGCTGCCTCCCCGTCGACCTTCCTCTCCTGCTTCGCCTCGCCCGCGCCTCCTTCTACCGGCCATCCCCATGGCCTCGAGATCTTGCGCCGACATCCTCCTTCATCAGCTGCTCACGAGCACCTCCATCCCCATGGTGTTGCGACCCCGTCACTGTTCCCGCTGATGAGCGTCGCTCAAGGCCAGCGCCTCGCCTTTGCTTCGAACCAGGGGCCGACGCCCCCATCTCCCGTCGTCTTCGGGCCAAGCTGCCACTGTCGCTTCCTTCGACTGATGCTGCAGCCTCTTTGCCAAGGTCATCGCTGAGTTACCCCAGGACCCGTGGAGTCATGCACGGAAAAAAACCAAGTCCGAAGACTACCATGGCCGTGTATCTCGCCCAGTACCACTACGGTTCCTCAAGACCGCCAAGTTCGACTACATGATGACACGTCAAGTACCTTGGAACGTCTACGACTACACGGACTCGCCAAGTACCACGATGACCGTGTACCACTACCGTCGACCCCGGAGACATCGAATGCGTCAAGTCCGTCTTCGAGACGTGTACCACTACTTCCACTACTTCCACTACCGTCGCCCCGAAGATGTTGGATTCGTCAAGTGCCTCTTCGAAACAAACGTGTACAACTACTTCCACTACGACCGTTGCGAGAACGTCTACTTCCTCTTCATTGCACCAAACTCGTTTCGCCCCGAAAACGCACGCTTCAAAGGTATAACCGACGAGTCGACCGCCGAATGCTTTGTGTTGTATGAGATGCTCGTGTTTGCACTGCGCCTGTTTTGTCACTCGTTTTCCATGCCACTAACCCGTGGGAACCCGGTAGTCGGGAGCACCCCACCATCTCTAGCATGTTGCGCACATCCGCACGCCTCCTTTTGCACCGGTATCTCCATGAGCTACCGGAACCGATATGTTTTCGTGGCATCATTTTCGGATATGTTGCCGTGACACCCCTTCTTTCCGCCACGGTGACAAATGCCTCGTATCTTGATCATGTCAACATTTTCATAAAATTGCTTAAAACTTGCATATGTCATCAGCATCATGATAACAACATTTAAAATGTTAAAAATTGTGCTTGCATTAGATTGCTAAATAACATATGAGGATTTTACGGAATTGTTTTTTGTTGTTCCGGCCTCTTTTAAAGTTGCCTAAATAGTTAGTTTAATTATGTTTCACCTCTTTCGATGTTAACAACATTTAATCGGACATGCAACATACTTGTTTGTGCATCATGCCATGTTTATGCTTCTGCATTTACCATGTTGTTTGTTTCTTTCCGGTGTTGCTTCTTAGTTCCGGTAATATTGCGATTGTGAGGATTCGTTCGACTGCTCCCGTTCGTCTTCTTCATGGACTCGTTCTTCTTCCCAGCGGGATTTCAGGCAAGATGACCGCTACCCTAGATCTCACTACTATCATTGCTATGCTAGTTGCTTCGTTCTATCGCTTTGCTGCGCTACCTATCTTTTGCTCTTCAAGCCTCCCAAATTGCCATGTCAGTCTCTAACCTTTTCACCCTTCCTAGCAAACCATTGCTTGGCTATGTTACCGCTTTGCTCAGCCCCTCTTATAGCGTTGTTAGTTGCAGGTAAAGTTGAAGATTGCTCCATGATGGACAGGATTATGTTGGGATATCACAATATCTCTTATTTAATTAATGCATCTCTATACTTGGTAAAGGGTGGAAGACTCGGCCTTATGCCTGGTGTTTTGTTCCACTCTTGCCGCCCTAGTTTCTGTCATACCGGTGTTATGTTCCCGGATTTTGCGTTCCTTACGCGGTTGGGTGATTTATGGGACCCCCTTGATAGTTCGCTTTGAATAAAACTCCTCCAACAAGGCCCAACCTTGGTTTTACCATTTGCCTCACCTAGCCCTTTTCCCTTGGGTTTCCGAAGCCCGAGGGTCATCTTTATCTTACCCCCCTGGGCCAGTTCTCCTCCGAGTGCTGGTCCAAACCGAGCGATGTCCGGCGCCCCCTGGGCAACCAGGGTCTATGCCAATCCGTCGTCTTGCTCATCCGGTGTGCCCTGAGAACGAGATATGTGCAGCTCCTATCGGGATTTGTCGGCACATCCGGGCGGCTTTGCTGGTCTTGTTTTACCATTGTCGAAATGTCTTGTAAACCGGGATTCCGAGACTGATCGGGTCTTCCTGGGAGAAGGAATATCCTTCGTTGATCGCAAGAGCTTATCATGGGCTAAGTTGGGACACCCCTGCAGGGTATAAACTTTCGAGAGCCGTGCCCGCGGTTATGTGGCAGATGGGAATTTGTTAATGTCCGGTTGTAGATAACTTGACACAAGATTCGAATTAAAATGCATCAACCGCGTGTGTAGCCGTGATGGTCTCTTCTCGGCGGAGTCCGGGAAGTGAACACGGTTTTGGGTTATGTTTGACGTAAGTAGGAGTTCAGGATCACCTCTTGATCATTACTAGTTGACGACCGTTCCTTTGCTCCTCTTCTCGCTCTCATTTGCATATGTTAGCCACCATATCTTGCTTAGTCGCTGCTGCAACCTCACCACTTTACCCCTTCCTTTCCCCTTTAAGCTTTGCTAGTCTTGATACCTATGGTAATGGGATTGCTGAGTCCTCGTGGCTCACAGATTACTACAACAACAGTTGCAGGTATAGGTTTATGCGATGATCATGACGCGAGAGTGATGTTTACTTGTTTTGGAGTTCTTCTGCTTCTTCTTCGATCAGGGGATAGGTTCCAGGTCGGCAGCCTGGGCTAGCAGGGTGGATGTCGTTTGAGTTTTTGTTTGTGTTTCATCCGTAGTTCGGATGTTGATCTTATGTATGATGTATTGTTGTATTCGTGTGGCATTGTATGCCTCTTGTATGTATCCCTATCCATTATGTAATGTTGATGTAATGATATCCACCTTGCAAAAGCGTTTCAATATGCGGTTCTATCCTTGGTGGGACCTTCGAGTCTCTTTAGGATAGTATCGCATATTGGGCGTGACAAGTTGGTATCAGAGCCTCGACCAACCATAGGAGCCCCCTTGATTGTTGGCCGTTGTTGAGTCTAGAAAAAAATGTTTTGAGTCTTAGGATTATATAAATCGGAGAGTAGGATTCTTTTCACTCCTCAGCCCCTTCGTCGCTCTGGTGAGGACTCCTGACGTAGATGTTTTGTCTTTCCTCTCCTCAATTTTTCAGAATTTTTTTTAGGATCACGCGGGTATCTTGGGATCGTTCTGATATTCTTATGACGAGAACATTGTTCTTGGTGCCTCCTGACATTTAGGGGTTGTGGCAGTGTCCCAGGGAGTTGAGCTCCGAGGTGTTGTCGTCATAATTTTATCGTTGCAGTTCTGGAGTACCTGAGTTTTGCTGACATCGAAAATCTCTTTTATGCAGTTGTTGGTGAGATAACCTCGACGCCACCCAGTACTGGGGAGTTTGGGAGTATTGCCATAGCTCGTATAACGGATGCTTTTCGAAGGTTGAGGTACACGATTTCCGGAGTTTTCTTGGTTATGTGTTGACGGATGGATACAACTGGATGTAGGGATTGTTAGTTTGGGTGAGATATATTGGTTCCCCTGTATCCCCAACACCAGATTGCATAACCAGAAAATTTTGGGAGTTTATAGGTGGGAATTCAAGTAGCTCCTAGAATATCTTTCCGACAGGTGCATGATATGGGATTGGGAAAATCTCTATCATATGTATTTGTTCCGGCTTATTCTGCAAGCTAATCCTTTGTTTTGTTTTAATTGTGGTAATCGAGTTGCTTCAAAGTCAAATGTTGAATCCATACCTTTCCTAAACGATGTTCTCATATTTCTAAGGGAGTACTAATCCTTTTGATCATCGAGATTGTCATGTCAATTCTTTCCAACCGGCGTGCTTCTCTTCAAGTGGAGTTCTGTCATTTCAATATTTGCGAGATCAATTCTAAGTTTTCTCAATGGTGTTTGTTTCATCTTCCCCAAGTTGCCTTTGTTTTCCCGCCCTCCCACCCTTTTCTTCAAGGACTCAGATATCTTAATCAAGTATCCATTTTATGGATGTGAAGGTTCTCCATTCTTTTCCCGTCAACGTTCTTATCCGGTGATTCTCAGGAAGATACTAATGGAGCTTTGAGTTCATCATTCTTCATTCTCGTATTCTTTTCCGGTGGATTTAACTCAAGCTTTCGGTGTTGATCATATCCCTTTCCTCATTTCAAATGCTATCCCATGCCGGTGCATCTCATAATCGTTCACCTCTCTCTATTCGTATCCGGAGTGCTAAAGATATCTCAGAAGATTTGTGTCTCCATTATCAATCCGTTCAAGCTATTTAGAGATTATTATCTCATTCAAGCAATTTAATTCAACCGGTGCAATCCCCCCTTTCAATCACTCGTTCAACGGTGTTTCCTTTTGAGTGGGCCCTAACCCACAGGTCTTTTTCCAAGATCTTACCTAACTCTTCTAACTTATCCGGACCGATTCTCAAATTCTTTCAAAGTTTGACGTAAGAGTGAATTTCACCAGTCAGATGTTTTCCAAGATCGATTTCAAATTATTTTTAGTGTTGGCTCAACCTCTTTGTTTTTCATTCTCCCGGAGTATCTCAACGAGTCATGGTGGTGTTTCTCCTTGTCATTCTCGGATTTTGAAGACCGAAGAAGGGTTCCTCTTAAATCCTTACCCGTTCTTCTAGAGATTCATGGTTCTATCCTCATGCCATCCTCATAATTGTTTTTGATTGTGACAATTCTTTTCTTACCATCTGGAGCATTTCATGAGTTGTTTCCATTTCTTTCCTTCGAAGGCCATCATGTCATAATTCTTCATTCTTAGCTTGTAGCTATAGTTCTCCAAATCTTACCGGTGAATCGTTCAAATACCCTATAATCAGTTCATGATCTCTTCATTATCATGTATCTAAAATCCCCTCAAGTATCTTCATTCGTTTTCCAATTCTTCCTGCTGAATTGTGCCTTTGCTATGTTCTTTTTCAATTCTTACGGTGGTTCGTTCAAGATTTCACTTCCTGTGTTATCATATCAATTCATTCGTTGTTTCCAAATCCCACCGGTGGTTCCATCAATACCTTCTCAAGTTTGCGCTATCTCTATCCTTTCTACGGGAATAAGTAGTATGCCAAATCCATTGCTTGGCATCAATTTAATTTGATGAAGGATAAGCATACAATAAATCTTATTCTTATTTCCTTGAGGTGATTCAGTTCTTTTCTTCCGGAGTTTGTTCATCAGGAAGTAATTCTTGGTTCCAAGTTGTTCATCTTTTTTTCCCGGAGTTCCAAGTTTTGTTGGTTATCTCGTCGCGAAGCTCCATCTAAATCATTGCAAGGCTTCACCTTGTGTTTTCAACTTCTCTTTCTTTCTATCATCCTTTTATTATCGGAGTTCTTCATGGAGGCTCTACATGGTGGTTCGTTAAGAATTCCTTTCATCTTTCAATTGTTCTTCAAGGTTTCTCTTGAAGTCAAGATCCGCCAAGCTATACTCTAAAATAAACATGGTGCTTAACACATGTTTTGTTTTGAGGAGTTCAAGTATTCTTCTTCTTGGATCCGAAGTACAATTCTTCCTACCTTATCTTTTGAGATGGTGATATGTCATTCTTGACAATTCCCTTTCGTGCTTCATGATTCACAAGTTGTCAGGAATGAGATATTTAAACCCATAATTTTCTCTCTGTTCAAGAGATCTTTTCAACCATCAACCTCATTGTTGGAGTTATCTTGTGTCAGATTTCAACTAAAGCCTTTCCTTAAGGGTTGTTGCTATTTGTGGTGCTTATCAATGATCCGAGTTTTCTCCTATCCTCTCGGCGAAAGAAGTTTCATCTCTTCTTAGATCTCAAACAAGCAATTGTTTTTTGTTAGTGGCCGGTTGTCACCTCATAATTTTGAGATGTTTTCCATAAGCCCACAACAAGCTTGTGCTTTTCGTTGTTGATTTTCCAACAACTCCGTTAAATCCGACTTTGCAAGGATGCTTTCCAAGTTCATTTGTGGCAAAAGTTGTCATTTTCTTCTCCGTCCCTTTGTCCCAAGAATCTAGCTTCTATTCTTTCGTTACGGAGGCATTGTGATGTTGTGCTCTTCACCCATCACCTCGTTTTGTGAGGATCGTGTTCTTTTCTTGCTTATCCATTTAACCGGAGTGTTGTATCACCTTGTCAATATCTTTTCATCTCATCAAGTTTTCTTCTCTTTTCTACCGGAGTGCTGTCCAAATTCTGTCAGTCTTGTTCCTTGGCTATCTCATTATACCGAGGTGGTCATATTCTTTTTGTTCGTGAAGCTCTTATTTCCATGTCTTTCAACCTTCAAGTTCTCGTAATACTCCTTGTTCCTCTTTTCTACCGGATTGTTTGCAATCTCGTTGATCTCTGTTGTACTCTTTCTTTTAAATTGCTCAAGCTCTCAAGGTTCGTGGTTTCACTCTTTTGTCAAAGAAGCAACTTTGTTTTAACTCTTCCTCTTCCGCTTTTATCCGGTGCTATCCTAGATCTCGGGACGAGATCCTCTTGTAGTGGTGGAGTGTTGTAACGCCCCGAGACTGACGCTTCAGAAGACTTCCATATTTTCGTAATCACCGTGTGTTTCTTTTGTGCTTGCTCTTTTATTTTTCCATTGCATCATGTCATCATGTCATTAACCTTTGCATCTCAACTCCAATAATAAATTGCATAGATCCTTGATCTATTTAAATCGAGGGAATTCACATGGTGAGTTCTCTTTATAACATATCCTCCCAATATTTTAGGGAGCTACTATTAAATATTCCATTAACTTTGGAATCATGATAACACACTTACAATTTAATTCTCATGCCTTCCCTGCTTCAAGTTTGGTCCCCAAACTTTGTCGATAATTCTTTTGTCTCACATCCGAGCTCCTCCAAAACTCTCAACATTTTTGGACTCTTCTAAATCTTTGTCCTAGTTCAAACCATTTGAATTAAATTCAAATGGATTTGAATCTAAATCTTTCTATCATGCCACTTTTATTTTCCTGGATATAGCTCATTTTTGTGAGTTCGGGAAAATAATCCCCATGCCCAAACTCTCCTCCTAGCCTTTCTTTTCTTCTCTTTTTTTCTGCTAAGAGATTAGGGAGAGGGAGAAGAGAGCCCAGCAGCCTAGTCAGGCCTCCAGCCAGGCCTCTGGCCACTTCCTTCTCTACCGGGCCGGCCTCTAAGGCCCAGCCGCGCCCCGCTGTTAACCCTAGCCAGACCATCACCCGATCCCCGTCCTCCTCGTTCACCACCTCGCGCCGCCACTCACACACACGCACATCACCAGGGAGAGGCATGCTCGATCCCCTCCTCCCTCGATGCGCCGTCGCAGAGAGAGAGAGAGCAGCGCCGCGCCTTCGTCTCGTTCCCCTCTGCCTCCTCCTCATCGCCGGAGTCCGGTCGCTGCGACCAGGAGCACAGCCGCCCTCAACCCACCTCCTCGTCGTCCATGGCCACGCCTTCGCCAAGTGCCAGCGCAGCCTCGCCGCATCCCGCCGTTCTCTGTCGTCGCCGAACCCGCGCCGTCCTCTGCTTCCTCTATGGCAACCAGGGGCCTCCTTCCCCTGCGCGACTCCTTCCACCGCGACCAAGGTCGCTGCCTCCCCGTCGACCTTCCTCTCCTGCTTCGCCTCGCCCGCGCCTCCTTCTACCGGCCATCCCCATGGCCTCGAGATCCTGCGCCGACATCCTCCTTCATCAGCTGCTCACGAGCACCTCCATCCCCATGGTGTTGCGACCCCGTCACTGTTCCCGCTGATGAGCGTCGCTCGAGGCCAGCGCCTCGCCTTTGCTTCGAACCAGGGGCCGACGCCCCCATCTCCCGTCGTCTTCGGGCCAAGCTGCCGCTGTCGCTTCCTTCGACTGATGCTGCAGCCTCTTTGCCAAGGCCATCGCTGAGTTACCCCAGGACCCGTGGAGTCATGCACGGAAAAAAACCAAGTCCGAAGACTACCATGGCCGTGTATCTCGCCCAGTACCACTACGGTTCCTCAAGACCGCCAAGTTCGACTACATGATGACACGTCAAGTACCTTGGAACGTCTACGACTACACGGACTCGCCAAGTACCACGATGACCGTGTACCACTACCGTCGACCCCGGAGACATCGAATGCGTCAAGTCCCTCTTTGAGACGTGTACCACTACTTCCACTACTTCCACTACCGTTGCCCCGAAGATGTTGGATTCATCAAGTGCCTCTTCGAAACGAACGTGTACAACTACTTCCACTACGACCGTTGCGAGAACGTCTACTTCCTCTTCATTGCATCAAACTCGTTTCGCCCCGAAAACACACGCTTCAAAGGTATAACCGACGAGTCGACCGCCGAATGCTTTGCGTTGTATGAGATGCTCGTGTTTGCACCACGCCCGTTTTGTCACTCGTTTTCCATGCCACTAACCCGTGGGAACCCGGTAGTCGGGAGCACCCCACCATCTCTAGCATGTTGCGCACATCCGCACGCCTCCTTTTGCACCGGTATCTCCATGAGCTACCGGAACCGATATGTTGCCGTGGCATCATTTTCGGATATGTTGTCGTGACACCCCTTCTTTTCGCCATGGTGACAAATGCCTCGTATCTTGCTCGTGTCAACATTTTCATAAAACTGCTTAAAACTTGCATATGTCATCTGCATCATGATAACAACATTTAAAATGTTAAAAATTGTGTTTGCATTAGATTGCTAAATAACATATGGAGATTTTCCGGAATTGTTGTTTGTTGTTCCGGCCTCTTTTAAACTTGCCTAAATAGTTAGTTTAAATATGTTTCACCTCTTGCCATGTTAACAACATTTAACCGGACATGCATCATACTTGTTTGTGCATCATGCCATGTTTATGCTTGTGCATTTACCATGTTGTTTGTTTCTTTCTGGTGTTGCTTCTTAGTTCCGGTAATGTTGTGATTGTGAGGATTCGTTCGACTGCTCCCGTTCGTCTTCTTCATGGACTCGTTCTTCTTCCTAGCGGGATTTCAGGCAAGATGACCGCTACCCTGGATCTCACTACTATCATTGCTATGCTAGTTGCTTCGTTCTATCGCTTTGCTGCGCTACCTATCTTTTGCTCTTCAAGCCTCCCAAATTGCCATGTCAGCCTCTAACCTTTTCACCCTTTGATGTAGGTGGAACCCTATAGCGACGATCTTTCACGTTTGGAGTGGGATCCCTCGAAGAACACGATGAACACGGGGAAGAACAGGGAGAAATCACAAGGGGAAACACTCAAGAACAAGTCCAAATCACACATCCACTAGACAATCAAACACACAAGATCACAAGGTACATGAACAACAAAGGGAAAAATACAAGGTAAGGTTCATCTCCAAGAGGAGGTATTGATGATATCCTAGATGGATCTTCCCACAAGGGGGTCTTGATGATATCCCGCAGGATCTTCTCACATGGAGGTCTTGAACTCCATGGGAGTGGTAGTCTCTCTCTCTCTCAAGAGTAGAGGTAGGAGCAAAGCTCACCTAAGAATGAGCTATCATATTTGCTAACCCTCAAAATGGGGAGGAGGAGGTCTATTTATAGTCTAGTGGGCGAAGGGGTAAGTGAGGGGGCGAATGGGTACATGGGCCTCGGCCCAAAACGTTACACGCAGGCAAGGCCCGGATGATCCAGATGGGGGTCCGGATGATCCGGCCATCGTCCGGATGATCCGGGAGGGGGCCCGGATGATCTGGCTTCACATGAGGCCTTCGGGTGTCTTCGGACGCAATTATCCGGATGATCCGGAGGGGGACCCGGATGATCCGGACAGCGGTCCGGATGTCCAGCCTGGCTCCTGCATCCGCTCCGTCTTCTTCTCCTTTCTTCCGTCTTCTCTTCCACGCTTCCCTCGCGGATGGTGTAGACATACACTTGCGCTCGCACTCCTCCTCGACATCCGTGATGTTCCAACAATACCTATGCATGCACACGTAAGGAGTGTCAAGTAGTATACCATCCTCGAGAGTGTCAAGTGAGCACGTGTAAAGGAGATGATTCACCTTTGTGTATGTGAAGTAGATGTCGCACGTGTCACTTGCCAAATGGACTCTTGACATGGTGATGTCCATAGGATGCTCCGCATCATCCCCTCCTGTTGGGGATATTACCACCGGGCGTGAACCGGCCTATCTGGGCCGGGTTAACTTCAGTAGTAGTATAAGCATATGAAGGCCCAAGGCCTGTAGTCGGTTTAGAGCTTGTAGCCATAAACCGGCTTGATATGTAAACTTGTATTGTAAGTTAGGAATAGAGAGATACCAACCGGTATACGAGTATGAACCGGTTGGGACTCTATGGACCGACGGGCGTCACCCGTGTATATAAGGGGTCGACCCGGCGGCGGTTCAGGACAAACAACAATAACTCGAGCCTAGGCGAAGCTTGTTTGCTCCCTAGCCATCGAAACCACATCAATTCCATCACAACTAGACGTAGGCTTTTACCTTCATCGAAGGGGCCGAACTAGTATAAACCCCTGTGTCTTTGTGTCCGCTTTAACCCCTTCAAGTTAACCCGTAGCGATGGCTCCACGACTAAGTCCTTCCACTAGGACATCTGCCGTGACAAATCCACGACAGTTGGCGCCCACCGTGGGGCTATCGCACGACGGTTTCATATCTTGGAGGGCAAGCTCAAAGGACTCGAAGGCTATGCTGTGGGCCGGATGACCAAGAGTCGTCGCGGCAAGCTCTACATCGACGATTCAGGATGGGGTCCCGAAGCCAGCTCGATCGAGTACGGATACCGGGTCCCCTTTGGTGGCATACACGTTTTCATCGGCAAGATTGGTGAGCCTGGGCCTGAGCCGGACATCTGCACCGACCTCGTCGAGACGGCTCAGCGTGCGAGATCTACCCAGGTTAAACCGGCCGTGAAGCGTGCCTTCGTTGGAGTCATCCACGCAGGAGAGCATGAGGACGAGCCGGAATACGGTAGAGAGACCGTCGTCTATTCCGATGACGAGTCCTCGACCGGAGAGACTGAATCATTGTACCAGTTGCAAGACAACCAGATTAGGGGCTGTTCCGATGGCGACAGTATTCCGGACCCCCCAGATCAGATCAACCGGGTTGGAATATTCATGGCCGGCACGCGGGCGGTGAATCACTCTTCGACCGCAGCAACAATGCTCTGGATCAGCAGCGGCAGCGGCAGCAGGGGCAGGAGGCCTTATACGCCCACCGGTTCAAGTTCTGTCTGACCTATTTGATGTGCTAGCGGTACTTATGGCCGAGGCCAATCCGGCGGATCAGGAGGCCCATGATGCGGAGGTTGCGAAGGTGAGAGAGCAGATCGTGCAGGCCAAAGCCGATCTGGCGGCAGAGAGAGACCGGATGGCCGCAGAGCGGGCCGCTTTAGACGCCCAGGCCTATAAACTCATGCTTGACCAGAGCGCATCACAGGAGGTCTTAAAGCGAAAGCACAGGTCACGCCTGCCGTTAAGGTATGACCCTCGAAATCTCTTTTATACTCCGGGAGCAGGAACCAGTAATCCGCCAGGGCACCAGGAGGTAAACCGGGTCGAGGCACCAGGGCCAGGAGCGACGGTCCAACCCCTCCCGATGGAACCTCCTCGGCAGAACATTGTGATTCCTCCACCGGTCCAGACACCTCCGGGTCATTATTCAAATCCTATGGACAATCTTGTCGCAGCTGTTGCGCGATTAGAAGCTTTCCCGGTCGAAGGAGACTCTCCACAGGCAATAGAAACACGCCGGGTTAAGGAACTTCTCTGGACCGCTTTGATTCAGCAGGAAGCGTATTCATACAGCCGTGACCGAATTCATTCCACACATCGTGCAAGCCGGAGCTACAGTAGGCGTGTGGATGAACCGGCCGTATCAAGCAACGCGCGGAACCGTGAAGCGGCCTGGGGCAATAGCCCGGCAGGTGGTGTTCGCGATGCTCAGGATGTAGTGGACCGGGCCCGGGCACGAAGGGAGGCCGAGTTAGCAGCACAGAACAAGGCGGACCAGCTTACACCGGTCCGTCCCACCACCTCGGCCGGGCCAGGAGTGGCATCTAGCTTGGGAGTACCCTGTTTAGTCCCCGCTTTACGCAATGTGCGCCTGCCAAAAGACTTCAAGGGTCTGCGCAAGGTGCCGAATTACACCGCTGATTTATCTCCAGAAGCATGGGTAGAGAGTTATGAGATGGCCATGGAGATGCTGGATGTGGAGAAAACCGCGTGTGCAAAGACCTTCACCATGATGCTTGAAGGCACGGCCCGTACTTGGTTGAAAAGCCTGCCGCCTAATTCTATCAGTTCATGGGCTCAGTTGCGGGCCCGGTTTATCCAGAATTTCAAAGACACATGTAAGCAGCCTAAGTCCATAGTTGATTTGGCGGCTTGTGTTCAGGAGGACGGAGAGTCAACAACCCATTGGGTGCGACACGTTTCGGAAGTTTTGCACTCGTCTGACAGGATCAATGCTGACTCGGCGATCATAACCCTGGAGGGCAACTGTCGGTTTATGCCTTTAAAGTTGAAGCTGGGGCGTATGAAGCGGTTCTGTAATGACATGGGAACTCTCATGTCCGCTTTAGTGAAGTATGCTGATTCTGATAGTACCATGGATCCCGAGACTGACAATGACGAAGCAGGGAAGGGAAAGAAGAATAGCAATTCCAAGGGGCATCAATATAAACCGGCGGGCCATGGAAACGGAGGCAAGCGTAAAGCGGATGGCAGCATGGACTTTGTGGCTAACACTAATGCGCAGGACAAGGGTCAGCGGCGCAGAGGTAAAGCGGCGAATTGTAATGGGGCTCCAAATCCTAACCCGGATCGCTTAAACTATTTGCTGAATCAGCCCTGCCCAAAACACGGGACGAAGGAGGCGCCGGCTAACCACCTTTGGAAGGATTGTTACATTATGCAGGAATTTAAAAACTCTAATGCCTTCCGGTATGGCCGTGGGTCAGGTGGTGGTTCAGGATCCGGTTTCCATGGGCCGGGTCACGATGGAGCTTCCGGTTCAGGTTTCAATCAGGGAGGTAATAGTAACCAGAACAATCAAAGCGGTCAAGGGGGCTACAACCAACAGCAGCAGCAGCAGCAGTCGGGTTATCAGAGCCAGCCAAAACAGTTGAACAATGGGCAGTATCACATTTTCACAACTAGCTTGGATAAGCGTGACCGGAAGCTTCACAAGCGTGTGGTGAACTCTGTTGAACCGACTGTACCACGTTACTTACGCTGGTCGGAGCAGCCTATCGTGTGGAGCAGGG
>NC_041389.1:179345985-179454312 GCF_002162155.2 Triticum dicoccoides | reverse complement strand
AGTTGGCATTAGTGGTAGACCCTCAGGTGGGAGGTTACAAATTCACCAAGGTGCTCATGGATGGAGGGAGCAGTATTAACATCCTGTACTATGAGACATTCCGCCGCATGGGGCTAATAGACAAGGATCTCAGACCGTCTAATACGGTGTTCCATGGTGTGGTGCCTGGAAAATCGGCATACCCTGTCGGTAAGATAGCCCTGGAGGTGGCTTTCGGGGACGAGCATAACTCCCGATCTGAAACACTAACCTTTGAGGTGGTGAAAATCCGGAGCCCGTATCACGCCTTGTTTGGGCGGCCAGCTTATGCCAAATTCATGGCACGGCCTTGTTATATCTAATTGCAACTCAAGATGCCGGGTTACAAAGGGACAATCACGGTTCATGGGAGCCGCAAGATTGCTTTGGAATGTGAGGAAGGTGATGCGGCCTATGCAGAGTCGGTTTGCGCCACGGAGGAGTTGAAATATTATAGGGACAATATTGATCCGGCGGACATGACCCCTTTGAAGAAGCCCACCACGGAGCATGATTCAGATATGAAGTTCAAATCGGCAGCTGAGACCAAGCTTGTTGACTTCGTGCCCGACGATTCGTCCAAGCAGTTCACTGTCAGTGCCAACTTGGACCCTAAATAGGAAAGCGTGCTCATCGAGTTCATCTGTGAGAATTGGGACATTTTTGCATGGAAGCCTTCTGACATGCCAGGTGTACCGAGGGAACTCGCTGAGCACACTCTTAATGTTGATCCCAAGTATAAACCGGTAAAACAGTTTCTCCGCCGGTTTAACGAAGAAAGGTGCAAAGCCATTGGAGAGGAAGTGGCCAGACTCTTAGCAGCTGGCTTTATCATTGAAGTGTTCCATCCAGAGTGGCTTGCTAATCCGGTGCTGGTTCTTAAGAAAAACGGCACTTGGCGTATGTGTGTGGATTACACGGATCTTAACAAGGCTTGTCCAGCGGATCCTTTTGCCCTCCCCCGCATTGACCAGATTATTGATGCCACGGCGGGTTGTGAGCGTTTGAGTTTTTTGGATGCATACTCTGGGTACCAACAAATCAAAATGGCGGTTAAGGACCAGGAGAAGACGGCGTTTATTACTCCCTTTGGAGCCTTCTGCTATGTATCTATGCCTTTTGGGCTCAAGAGCGCCCAAGCCACTTATCAACGGTGCGTACAGAACTGCCTGCATAAACAGATCGGCCGTAATGTGCACGCCTATGTGGACGATATTGTAGTCAAGTCAAGGCAGAAGGAGACGCTGGTTGATGATTTGAAGGAAACCTTTGACAACTTGAGGGCTTACAAGATGATGCTTAACCCGGCCAAATGTGTCTTTGGTGTTCCGGCAGGCAAGTTATTGGGTTTTCTTGTGTCCAATAGAGGAATTGAGGCCAATCCGGAGAAAATTACGGCTATCACCTCCCTGGCTAAACCGAAGTGTATCAATGATGTTCAGCGTTTGGCGGGTCGGATCGCCGCACTGAGCCGGTTTATCAGCCGCCTCGGAGAGAAGGCCATCCCTTTGTACCAGATGCTGAGGAAGACAGATCAATTCATCTGGAGCCCGGCTGCTGATGAAGCGTTGGAGGACTTAAAGCGGCAATTAGCCAATCCGCCCGTTCTTGCAGCTCCGGTCGACAAGGAGCCGTTGTTGTTATACGTAGCGGCCAATGCTCGAGCAGTTAGCGTGGCTATTGTGGTGGAACGCAAGGAGGCAGGCAAAGAGTATCCGGTTCAGCGGCCAGTTTATTATATCAGCGAGGTTCTCATTGAATCCAAGCAAAGATATCCGCATTGGCAGAAGCTGGTATATGGAGTTTTCATGGCAAGCCGAAAGTTGAAGCAGTATTTCCAAGGGCACCCCATCACAGTGGTCAGTTCAGCTCCCTTGGGTGATATCATACAGAACCGGGAGGCCACTGGCCGGATTGCCAAGTGGGCCATAGAACTTGGGCCGCACGGATTGAAGTATGTGCCTCGGACGGCAGTAAAATCTCAAGCACTTGTTGATTTCATCAATGATTGGACAGAGTTGCAAGCACCAGAGGAGAAGCCGGATCACACATATTGGACTATCCATTTTGATGGATCTAGGCAATTGGAAGGCTCGGGGGCTGGAGTCGTATTAACTTCCCCACGAGGTGATAAGTTTTGTTATGTTCTCCGCTTAATGTTCCCTTGTACTAATAATGCAGCTGAGTATGAAGCTTTGCTCCATGGTCTCCGGATGGCTAAAGAGATGAATCTAAGCCGGGTTAAGTGCTTCGGTGACTCTGACCTCGTGGCTCAACAGGTGTCTGGCACTTGGGATTCTAAGGACCCACTTATGGCTGCATATCGTCGCGAGGTGGATATGGTTGCAGGTCACTTCAAAGGTTATCAGGTGGATCACGTGGATCGTCGAAAAAATGAAGCGGCGGACGCTTTAAGCCGGTTGGGCTCTCAGTGTAAACCGGTCCTGCCTAATGTCTTTCTTGATGTGTTGCACAAGCCGTCAGTCAAGCTCCTGGGTGAAGCGGATTTGGCTATTCCTGATCCGGAGGCTCAATTGGTGGCAGCCCTACATATTATACCGGATTGGACAGTTCCTTATCTTGCGTACATGAACCGGGGAGAGTTGCCAAAGGATGAGATTCTAGCCAGGCAGATAGTCCGGCGATCCAAATCTATGACCATTATCAATGGCGAATTGCATCATTGCAGTGTATCAGGGACGTTTCAAAGCTGCGTCTCTCCTAAGGAAGGCTGTGAAATCTTATGAGAAATCCATGAAGGGGATTGTGGTCATCACGCCAGTTCAAAGTCTCTGGTGGCAAAGGCGTTTCGTCACGGGTTCTACTGGTTGACAGCTCATGCTGATGCGGAGGACTTGGTTAAGCGGTGTGATGGCTGTCAGAAATTTTCAAAGCGTGCTCATGTGCCGGCTCAAGAATTGAGGATGATTCCAATTACTTGGCCATTTGCAACATGGGGGCTGGATATGGTCGGACCTTTTAAAAGATCCAAGGATAAGAAAACCCACCTTTTGGTGGTAGTTGACAAGTTTACCAAGTGGGTTGAAGCGGAGCCTGTCAGCAAGTGTGATGCAGCTACAGCGGTGCAGTTTATTAAAAAGGTGATTTTCCGGTTTGGCTTTCCACACAATATCATTACTGACAGCACTAGCACAAGCAAAAATGGTTGAAAAGTCTACTGTTTGAAAGAGAGTAAAACAACCAAAAATCCCAAGAGCTAATCCAAAATCACCTACTCGATTGACAAGCATAGCTTTTATAGCAGCTTTATCCGCCTGCGGTACCAATTTATCTAAGGGTGCTATGAAGGAATTCTGTGAACGTGAGCACATCCGACTTGACGTATCGTCAGTGGCTCACCCCTAGTCCAATGGGCAGGCAGAACGGGCTAATCAAGAGATCTTGCGGGGCATCAAACCCCGGCTTATGGTTCCATTGCAAAGAACACCGGGTTGTTGGGTTGAAGAGCTACCGTCTGTGCTATGGAGTATCAATACTACGCCCAACCGATCTACAAGATACACGCCATTTTTTATGGTCTATGGAGCGGAGGCGGTTATCCCTAGTGATATCCGGCACGATTCACCTCGTGTAGCGGCTTATGTTGAAGTGGACAATGAGACAGCACGGCACGACGCTTTGGACCTGTTGGATGAGGAGCGCGACATAGCGGCTGCCCGCTCGGCGATTTATCAACAAGATCTTCGTCGATATCACAGTCGCCGGGTTAGAACCAGAATTTTTCAAGAAGGAGATTTGGTGCTTCGGCTCATCCAAGACCAGACGGATGCACACAAGTTATCCCCACCTTGGGAAGGACCTTTCGTGGTCAGCAAGAATCTGCACAACGGGTCATACTATCTGATCAATATTCGGGAGCATAAAGACTCACGCAAATCAGAGGAGGAGACCAACAGGCCGTGGAACATAGCTCATCTTCGGCCTTACTACACTTGGGCCATCGGCTCTTTCTATGTACATATTATGACAATGTATATATTATCTTTGATATAATAAAACCGGAGCCTCAGCTAAAGCGGGGTCTATGTCCTTTCATATCATGTGTGGTTACATGGAGTATTCTGTTTTAAAGCGGCCTCCGGTTTACCCCTTGAAATTTGCTTTTTATATCACTTGGGGCCTTGGTCGTGTCCGAACCAACGCGACACCTTTTGATAGGTGAAAGCCACCAGATCACTTGGGGACATGGTCAAGTCTGAACCAGTCACGCCTCTTGATCGGCCTAAGGCCACAAAATCACTTGGGGGCTTGGTCGAACCCAAACCATTGCCACGCCTTTTGATTGGCATATATGCCACGGTTTCATTTGGGGACCTGGCTGACTTGAGCCATTGTCACTCCTATTGGGGGCTTGGTCCTGTCCGACCATGGTAACACCATCTGATCGGCTCAGTATAGCATGTTTTTTGCAAACGGTTTTTATCGTTGCCTTTGCTTCCATATTTCTTTATGGCTATTTCTTAATTTTTGTTGTGTTTCCTTCAAACCAACAATACTTTTTAACCGGTTCAGTTGACAGATTCGGTTCATTTTTAATCCGGCGAAGTATACCCGGTTTACCTTTCCTGTTAACATCATGGAGTAACAGGGGGGCTCGTAATGACCCAGCACGGTTTACATGGGAGCTGTTTTCTCCCCTTTTACGGTAATGGTTTATAAAACCTCCGCTTCAAGCCTGGCTAAACCAACTTCATGCCCAGTGATGGCAGGTACTTTGTATCGCTTAAATTAGTTACATGTTTTAAATACATTGATGATACATATATATCAAGATCATAAACCGGCTGGCGATACAACCGCCACCGAAGTTCAAGATTTTCTGATTGCAGGAAATATAATTTGAGGCTTTTCAAACAAAAGCATCAGTACTTATGCACGAAGGCATATTCAAGACAGAAGCATTAACTATCCTATTACAAGGCAACACGGTGGCCAAATAAGATCATTGTTATTTTGGCAGATCATCATAAGGCAGCCATTTAAACCGGCCTCCGGTTCAAGCCTGCTCATCGTCTTGCGTCGCTTCAGATTCCTCATCTCTATCCATTGGCTGGAAATCAACAGTGGTCCAGTCGATTCCCATTAAAGCTTGAAAGACAACCTCTTCATGGATCAGAGAAGATGGTTCAATATCAGGAGCGTAAGTATGCTTATGGTTTGGAGGAATCAGATTCTCCGCTTCAAAAGCTGGTGCAGCCACTCGCTTGTTCTGATCATCGTACTGAGCTTGGTAATGCGACAAGTCTGCCTCCTCAGCTAATTGACAAGCCAGAGGGCGCACTGCACGATTTATCGCTCTCAAATCCTCTTCATTGAATTCTGAGCCATCTTCCTTCAAGCTGGGATAGCCTTGAGCTGCTTCAACAGGATTGAAATCCGGCACCCATGCTTTTGCCTGGATCAAGGCATTAATTGCTTCGGTTCGAGCAGTATATTTCTTTAGTTCTTCAATCCGGGCAGGAAGCATTGACAACCTCTTCAGAGTATCTTGGATTAAAGTAGGTGCCGGATTGTTATGAGATGAAGTGGTAATGATCCGCTGCGCTCCGGTATATAGTTGCTCAATCAAAGTGTATGCATCCTTCAACTTCATCCGAACATCTGATCCTAAGTGACCAATACGTGTACCTGCAACAATACAGGAGAAGTCACAAACCGGATCTGTTGTAAGTAGGTTAGAATTGTCAAAGAAATCAAAAGGAACTTACCAAAGATAGCAGCGGTCATGGAATGTACTTGCCGCTTTACGGCAGTAAGTTCATCTACCACCGGTTTAAGGGCAGCTTCAGCATTTTCAGCCCTTTTTGTTAAACTGGCCTTCTCAGCGGCCCAATCAACCCGCTCCTTGTTGAAGCCCTCCTTCAGCTTTTCTGTGATGCTCAAGGCGCCGGTTAATTCTTCCTTTGCCTTGTCGGTTTCAGCCTGTTGGGTTTTCAAAGTTGCCCGAAGATCAGTAATCCGGTCCTCTTTGATCTTCACTTCAGCCTGCATACAGACAGTGCTTGCTTTCAAACAAACAGTGCAAGAATCTGAAGTACCAACCACATAACAAGTTATGCGCTTGATACTTGGGGGCTAATGTACCTTCAATTTTCATCTATTACTAAATCGCAAAGTCCCAAGCTCAATACAGGTATTCAACTTGGCACTTGGGGGCTAATGGCTATTTGCTCAGTTATGTTCTCATGTTATAATCTTTATTGAAGTCCCGGTTTAACTATGCTAAGTTGAACCGGCCCTTGGGGGCTACATTGCTGGATTTCAAAGTATTGTGGACAGTATTCAAGTCCCGGTTTGAAGAAGACTACAAACCGGCCCTTGGGGGCTAGGAGGATAAGTATAGTGGCAGTACTTAAAGAAAGAAGAAGCACAAGGAAGTTACCTCAAATTTATCTCTCATCATCTTTACCAGGCCAGCTTCACAGTCACGACTAGTATATAGCCGGTTCAAGTAACCCGAATGAAGATCATGGGCACTCAGAGCAGCATATGTTTCCAGCTCAACATCCCATTTACCCTTGTTCAGGGCAGAAAAATCTTCTTTCACAGTATGCTTGGTTAAAGCGACAGGATTCCTTGGTTCAGAGCGACCCACACCGGTAATCACAACGTCATCATCTTTGGAGTCACTGGTTTGCGTTGGCGCGGTCGGATTGACGGCAGGTTTTGAAGGACTGCGGGATTTTTCAATCCGGATGGAGCTGGCAGGCGGGTCAATAGGGATTGAAGTATTGATAGGCCTTTTCTCAAGGATAGTATCATCTTGCAAGGGAGGATCGTTGGGAATATCCTCATGAACGAACGCTTCAAGATCTAGAGCTCGATCCTGTTCAGGGGCCACATCTTCCTCAGCCGCTTTGTCCAGGCGGGCTTTCTTGCTCGGTTTAGGTTTAGCCCTGAAAGAGAAACAAAGAATCAAGGAACAACATAAGTTATGACACAGTATACCAGAAGCATATGTTCAGCTTAACTTACCCAAGGACCGTTTTCAGTGGCGGCAGCTGGGTGGCCGATGATTCACCAGAGGAGGAATGAGAAGTAACCTGATAATCGGAGTCGGACGGATTAAGAGGTTGACGGAAGTAACCCGCTTTAGGATGTAAATTAATAAAAAGGTCGGAGACCTCGGAGCGGCATTTTCGAACCGGACTGTTTGGTAAACTGGCGGAGGTAACTACCTGGCCGCTATGCCGGGTTGTGCGGCGAGCTTCGTGTTGTTGAGTCTTCATAAGAAATTTGGGATCCAAGTAAGCAAGAGGATGTGAAAATTTAACTTTCCGGTTTGTCTGGCGAAATTTTGGCAAAGGCAAAGGATCTGAATCGGAAGAGAGAATAGTTACCTCAGCGATATCAGCATTGCTGGCTTCAGCGTCATCCTGACAAGTATCATCATCAATAAGGCGTGTAAAAAGTAAGCCTAGTGAATCGAGTTCTACCTCAAAGTCCGAGTTACCCACATCATCATCAGCGGCCGGATCAGATGAAGCAGTGGTTTTCCTCTTTTTAGCAGGCTTCTTCATGACCTTGGTCTTTGGCCGGGTTGGCCGTTCTGCTTTCTCCGCTTTGTCTTGTGGAAGCTTCTTGCTCCAAAACGAATTATCCCCCTGATTAAGCAGTGATCGATGTCAAACGGAGATAGTAGTAACAGGTTCAATAAAAGAATAATCAAAATCTTACAGCTGGCGGTTTGTTGGTAGCGCAGAAAGGGAGCAGGCCGGTTTGAGCGCAGAGATGCTCCGGTTCGTTCAGCATTTTCTTCACAGACTCTGTGACTTCATCATCGGAGAGCTGGATTTTGGTGTGTCGGAGTGGGTCATCGACGCTATCGGTGTACTTGCACATCAAACCGGAGCGCCGGCTGAGAGGCAGTACGCTCCATGATATCCAACAGCATGCAAGGTCTATTCCTGTTAAACCGTTGGCCATGAAGGCTCGGAGCTTGGATAATTGGGGAGCATATTTACTTCTCTCCTTGGCACTTAATCTTTGCGGAAAGGGGTGAGTGTTGCTGAGCCGCTCCGGACGAAAGCCAGGTAAAGGATTTTCATTCTCAGGAGAAGTGTCTTTGCAATAAAACCATGTTGCATTCCACTCCTTGGGGTGACTGTGTAGTCTGGCGTGGGGATAAGTGATCTCCTTTCTTTTCTGAATTGCCATACCGCCCAATTCAGTATTGGGGCCATCAGTGAATTCTGTGCGGCGGTTTAAGTGGAAGCAGTCTCTAAACAATTCAACTGAAGGCTCCTCTTGAAGGTATACCTCAGAGAGCACTTGGAAGTGACATAGGTTGGTAACAGAATTGGGGCCAATATCTTGCGGACGGAGCTGGAAATTGGCTAACACATCCCGGTAAAATTTAGAACCGGGCGGTTTGAAGCCCCGGGCTAAATGATCTGCAAAGATCACAACCTCTCCTTCTTGAGGTGTGGGAGGACATTCATTTCCAGGAACCCTCCAGTGGATCGTATCTTTGCTGTCTAAAGCGCCAATCAAGACTAAATCGTCCAGCTGAGTCTCTGTGACGCGAGAAGGAACCCAGTTGCACTCATACACTTGTTTGGCCATGGTAAGATCTACAAGAAATAGGTGCTTCCGGTTCAGGAATATGTTGGATAATAGAAGGTGCTCGTCTGAGCAATGTTAAACCGGAGGTAGTACATTTAAACTGGATGTCTATAAGGTGGCTTCAGCTAGCTAAAGAGTTCTGGCGGTTCAACAAGGGGACTAATGGTATATGCCGGTTTATTAACTTTTTCTGTATTAAGTTAAACCGCCTGACCTAAAAAGCAATCGAAGTTGGCGGAGGGCTAAGTATGCAGAAACAGGTTTCGCAAAGTTTTATGGCAGCAATGGATCTGAAGCAAGTTCAGAAAAACAGAAAATATTCAAAAGGATAAAGACAGAACGGAAGTGAACCAACGAGCAGATATGTAGATGAGATCTATGGACTTAAGCGTGAAACTACAGGCGGATGCTAAAATGCTACTGCTAATCAGGGCAGGGGTTCACAGGTTTATTCAGGAGTTTGGGTACGGATATGAACAAACGATGAACTCGGCAAGAACATGAAACCCTAAGAACAGATTTATGTCAAGAGGAACAGAAGGCTTACTGGAAACGAAGAAGACGCGGGAGAATACCGCAGTGCTCTGGTGCGTTCAGGTTGATGCAACGGCCCAAGACGATGCAGAGGTCGATGGCGGCGGCGGAGCTCCGAGGCTGGCGATGCGAGGAAGACGAAGAGAAAGAGACGAAGAGGAGAAAAAGGAAATGACCCTTCGATCCTATTTATAAGGCAACAGATGTGGGTCAGGCGCGCGAATCCAGGAGCCGAAATTTCAGAAGTGGAGCTGATGACTTGGGTATCGCAGATCTATTGATAAAAGAAGGCGTCATAAATGTTAACTTCATGATGACGTCATGCCGGTTTACAGCAACCAGAGATGATGACGACAAGGCGGTTTACCAACTACCAGAAGATATCCAAGACAAAGATTTTGTGAAGGATTGACATGAACCAGTTCAAATCAATCTGGGGCCTAATGTTGGGGATATTACCACCGGGCGTGAACTGGCCTATCTGGGCCGGGTTAACTTCAGTAGTAGTATAAGCATATGAAGGCCCAAGGCCTGTAGTCGGTTTAGAGCTTGTAGCTGTAAACCGGCTTGATATGTAAACTTGTATTGTAAGTTAGGAATAGAGAGATACCAACTGGTATACGAGTATGAACCGGTTGGGACTCTATGGACCGACGGGCGTCACCCGTTTATATAAGGGGTCGACCCGGCGGCGGTTCAGGACAGACAACAACAACTCGAGCCTAGGCGAAGCTTGTTTGCTCCCTAGCCATCGAAACCACATCAATTCCATCACAACTAGACATAGGCTTTTACCTTCATCGAAGGGGCCGAACTAGTATAAACCCCCGTGTCTTTGTGTCCGCTTTAACCCCTTCAAGTTAACCCGTAGCGATGGCTCCACGACTAAGTCCTTCCACTAGGACATCTGCCGTGACAAATCCACGACACCTCCCCCTTGGGAAAGATCCGACCTCGGATCGAAAACCAAATCACCATGGGAAAGAGATGGCGTTGCCATGTAGAAGTGGTCGATCGCCAAGTTCTCGTCATTTTGAAGCTCTAAATGGGCACTCTCCAATGTTGCACCGTCTTGTAATTCCTTCAAAAGTAGCAAAGATAACAAGCACTTGGAAAAACAAATGTGGTTGTCGTAAGAGCAAAACCAAGCATTCAAGAGGTGATTCACCCAACAAGTGTTGTCATCAAGCATAGCATATGGTTTGACAAAGAAGTGTGTCATGACATTTGGACATATAAATTGAGCACAATCAAGTACATCATGGGAATAAGCATGTAAATGGGAGGTAGAGATGCAAATATGTGTGATAAGAGCATAAGCATCCACCTCAAGTTCATAGCAATTATGGGCAAAGCGCTCAATGAAAGGTCTATGGTAGGCATAGGAATCATTCACAACACCAAATAAGATAAGATGTCTAAACACATGGGTCAAGTGCAAGACAATCGAAACATATTGTGCATAGGGTGTAGTGAATATAGTGTGGCACTCAACACAATAGAAAGAGCAATTGTTCATCATGTGTGAGGCAATCAAGTCAAGCATGTGACAAGCAAAGGGACATGACATATGTGAAGAAATGATATTGGTGCAACCAACCATATGATAGTAGCAAGTAGTCCAAGAATTGGATGCAACACACAAGGCATATATATCATGATGCATGGGAATGCGATAATGGCAAGTCAAAGCAAGATATCTAGCAAGTGCGCAATCAAGTGGTCCAAGATGACCAATAAGTCTCACGGTGCAAGCAACACAAGTAGTATTATCCGCAATATCCATGCTCAAGAAAGATGTCACCTTGAAGGCATGTCCTTGTGCATTCTTCACAATGTCCTTGAAGTGGTAGGAAGTATGGTGTAGAAGCGTGTCGTGATCGAGTGTATGAGGCTCGCTCTGAAGAGCTCGAATGGTCAACTCACGTGAAGTGGAAGTCGACACGAAGTCCAAGTATCCTACACATGCACAAAACAAAAGAAAGAACGTATGCACATGGTAGATAAACACATCATCCATCATGATGGTTCTCATCTTTTGCACATAACCATTAGAAGCACAAGTGCATGAATAATATGATGCAACAATGGCAATATTCATGGCACTAGGTATATGGTGCAAAGAAGTAAGACAAGCATGCTTCACAAGAATTATGTCAAAATCTCCAAATATATGCGAGAATGCTATGGGGGCAATCTCATGAGCAAGAAGAGAATCATTGTTGCACTCAATACATGGCAAATCTAGCATGAGAGAGGCAACACATGGAGATATATGACACGAAGCAATATGAATCATGTGCAAAGCATATAGATTGTTGTCATCAACCGCATGAGATGAGCACTTATAACACAAGAGACAATGATCAAGATATCTCATGTGAGAGGCATGAGCATATATGTCATCAACCCAAGAAAGCAAGTAGTGGAACATGGGTGATGCAATATAGCGAGCATTCATAGCTATCAAATCAAGCAAGCTAGTAGTGCGAAGATGTAACATACTAGGAGGAATCATGGCAAACATGTCATTGGTGCAAATAGTGGGCATGAATAATTCACAAGTCATAGCACAAGCATGAAAGCAAGATATGAGTACAATATCATGAATGTATTGGCGAGAGGCCATATGTGAATAGCAATGGGTCATCATGACTCTCCCAACACAACAAGCATCAATAGAATGGGGCACATGATAAACATGGCAAAAGCAACAAGGATCTCCACCAAGCATGCAAATACACATAGGAATATCATAATGGAGAATCATGGGTAGATGCAAACAAGGGTCACAATTGCATGGCAAAGGCATAGAAGCAAGCATAGCATGCAAAGTGAACACGGTAAAATGAGCATAATGTGAGAAGTGATAAATGGCCCATAGCCGTGTGAGAGCCAAGTAGAGGAGTTGCGCGTAGTCCTTGCACGAAGGGGATGGTGGTAAAGACAATCCACGTGATCCCAATTCATCGTTGCTCTATAGAGCTCGTTTTGTCAACTCGTGGGATTGCGAGGTTGACAATTATTCATGGGTACCTACACAAAAGAGACACAATCCAAAGAAATTGTGCGCGTGGTAAATGTACACATCATCCATCATGATGTGTATGTGCACGTGTGAGTTAGCACAAGATAGGCATCACTCAAAGAAATTTGATGCATGGTATAGGAACATGTCATCCATCATGAAAGAATAGTTGTTATGTATGACACGATGGGGACACAAATTGAGCAAACAAGTATAAGGCACATCAAAAGCATGTTTATTCATGGGGAGCATATGGTGCACACACGTATTGGGATCATGCAATGGATGGGATGGATCAAAATCTCCTAAAATGTATGAGGAAACTATGGGGGTCTCCTCATGAGCAATATCGGAAACATCACATGGAGAAAATGGACAACATCCAAAACAATGCATATCCGAAGCTAGGTGGTCATGGCATGGCATATGAGATAAATGATGCAAAGGGAGCATATCAATATCATCACAAGAGAAACAAATGCCAATAACCATGGGCTTGTCATCTATGCCATATGTGCAAATTGGGTTTATTTTAATGGCATATGCATAGTCACTACAATGAGATTGCAAATATGACATACGGGAGATCTCATGCATAGCATATGACAAGTCAAGCGGATCATCAAACATGATGTGACCTAAAGAATTGTCACAAGAAATCCTATGTAACATGGCATCACAACTAATAGACTCCACAAGAGACTCATCATACTCATCATAAATGGGCAAATCATCGCATGGGGAAATCATACTAGCATGAAGCATGGCAATAGGTGGATCAACATCATGCAAGCAATCAATGTCAAGAATGTCCACTAGTGGGACTAGAGCATCACCATCACCTTTGTTACCTTTGTCATTCCACTCAAGTGGTGTAGGTGAGGTGGGAAAGACCAAATGGTGGTCAGCTTCATCTTGATGGAACCATGTGGGGGGTGCATCATATTCCACCATGGACATCGTCTTGTCCAAAGGGAGGACGAAGTCGTCGAGGATCGGCGCGTCATCATAAATGGGACCTAGCACCAAACGAGAAGACACAATAGAGGCAGAGGTCAAGTTGTTAGAAATGCAAATGGCCTCACAAGACCTATCAACTATCTCAATCTCTCTATGTGGTGGTTCACTCACTCCCACAAAATAGGTGCACTCAAACTCACATATGGTGGAGTCACTCATCTCACTCAAGTGGTGGGGGTTGTGGCTCTCCTCACATGGGAATTGTGGCAACTCATCATATATGGGGTAGTGGTGAAGTCACTCTCACTCACAATATGGTGGCACAAGTCACTCAAGTCATCATACGTCGCCGTGGTCGAAGGGAAGATCCCATGCTCAACCATCTCGTCGTCGTCGCCGTGGATGAAGGCCGAAGATGGCACATCATCACTCTCCTCCATGACCGAAGGGAAAATCCCATGCTCGATCATCTCGTCACCGTCGCCGTAGATGAAGGCCGAAGATGGCACATCATCACTCTCGCCTCCAAAGATGGAAGCATCATCCTTGCTCGCCACCTTGTCGCTCGCCTCCAAAGCTTGGTCCTTGAGGGTCTCCGTAGTCGTACTCGTCGCCGCAGAGTCTTGAAAAAGAGTCGAAGTAGACTCGGCACCATCAATGCCACAAAGAGGGATGGCGGTGAAGTCAAACTTGGGAGCATCGTCTTGGAGCTCATTGGGCTTGGACATCTTGGTGGTACTAGCCTCATGCTTGTCGTAGAGCTTGGTCGCCTCGAAGTTTGCTTGGGGTGGAGAAGCCTTGGCCTTCATGAGTTCTTGTTCCGCCTTGAGAGCACCAATGTAGTAGACGTCGATGGACTTGTAGTTCTCGAGGAAGATGGTCTTGGAGATGTCGTTGTGCAATCCCATCATGAAGTGGAACTTCATCGAAATGGGGTCGTCCACGCCGGCTCGTCGCAAGGCAATCATCATCTCCTTGAAGTACTTGTCGATGGACTTGGATCCTTGGGTGGTGTTCTCCAATTGGCGTCGAAGTTGTTCTGTGTAGGTTGGAGGCACAAACTCTCGCCGTAAAGCTCTATTCGTCTTGGGCCAACTCATCTCGTTGCTCTCCGAAGGTGTGTGAAGCCACCATATCGAGGCGTAGTCGTGGAAGTTTCTTGTGGCGCACTTCACTTGATCTTCGGGACGAACTTGATGTAGCTTGAGGTAGTCGTCCATCAAACGCTCCCACTCGAGGTACTCCTCGGGTTCTTGAGTCCCATAGAAAGGAATCGCGTGGTCGATGTCAAGGTCTTAGTAGCTCGTGGAAGTCGCGGACTTGAGCTTGGGGAGCTTCTCTTGAGCGTAGTCTTGGGGTTCTTGTTGGCGAAGATGCCGTATGTCCGTAGGCGAAGATGCCTTGAAGTCGCTTGGCGAAGATGCCAAGGGAGATGGTGAAGTCATTGAGCGGTTGTTGGTGTAGAGCTCTTGACCTTCACGTTCTTGTTGGTGATGGTGTCGATGCTGATGTGATCTTGCCGGAGATGGTAGCTCGGAAGCATGTGCTCTTGAGCGTCTTCTCGAAGATGAGGAAGATCGCTTGTAGGACTTGATGAGGGCTTTGATCTCCTCCATTTTAGCTTGCATCTTGGCGTCGGAGTTGTTGTTCATGGCATCGAACTCGTCGTCGTTGTTGTAGACCGAAGATGAAATGCCTTGCCTATCCATCACAAGACTCAAGTAGAGGTGAGTAGGAAATGAGATAAACAATACCAAGTTACCTTTTCCCAAAGTTGAGGATGTATCCCGTTTCACTCAATGTGAAATGAAAGAATAGTGGAATTGGTACCGGACTTGTTCACTCACACCTATCAAGTAAAGCTTATGGTAGAGCTCGGTGAGGATAGTGGCACAAAAATTTGATGCAAAATGTTAGCAAGAGTCAATAATGTTGAAAGAGATTCACAAATTCGCAAGCGAAACAAGTAGACCAATAGCAATATGTGACTCACGGAAACACACACGGAGATAGATAAATGGGGTCGTGCAACCAAGGAATGAGCACAAAATGTGGAATCCACGGAAAACGCTCGTGTTGCACAACTCAAGAGAGACGCTAGCACGATTGCTCAATAGGCGGATACGACACTTGTGCACAACCTATAAGATGCGAAATGGATAATCTTTCTATCCCAAGTATGCTATATATGTATGGTTCCCGGTGTTTCTCACACAATGATCCAAGATGATCAAATATGATACCGTATGATATATTGTGATGCTATGGCTATTGCTTACAAGCTCTTTGCTCTCTTTCTTTTGCTTAAAAGCTTTATTCTCTTTTTTTATGGCCACTTTTGCACAATGCACAAACTAAGATAGCAATTGTGTATATGCGGGAACAAACTTGAGGCACAATGGATGATATGATACCAAGATGATATGGTATGTATGGAATGGATGGTGTAGACCACTAATGTGCACAAGTCACGTTGCCGTCAATACTCAAATGGCTAGTCTCGATAGGCAAGTAACGCAAAATGGGCTAGGGGTTAACAATGCAATTGCAAGGGAATATACAAAGGTGTCGTCGAGGTTACCGTCCTTTGCGATGATGAGTGGCGGTGTTCTTGGTGTAGATACCAAGATGATGGAGACTCGTCCCTAAGTAGCCGAAACACCTTAGGAAACGGAAAAACCGCAAACTCAAAATCTCAAATGACAAATGTCAAATGGTGGTAGCGGAAAGCGGTGGTGGTTTGCACTAGGCAATGCGGAAGTGGAGTGATGGCTATACACGTGTCCAAGTTGAAGTTGCCGTCCCTAAGTAGCCGAAACACCTTAGGAGACACAAGCCACAACTCGAACAAGCTCAAACAACAATTGGGTTAAGTTGGGTTGTCGGAAGTGTATGGTGGGCAAGGTTATGTGGAAGTGGTGGTGGTGGTTGATGAAGAAGCAATTGTCCCTAAGTAGCCGAAACACCTTAGGAGGCTCTAATCACAACTCAAACAATCACATATGCAATGGGGAACAAAATGGGTTAGGTTGCGGAAGTCGGTGGTGGTAATGCGGATGATATGGTGGAGGGCCTAGGCAAACTTGCCAAATTTCAGAAAATATGATGGAGTCAAATGATGTTGGTGGTATTTTTGTGGGATAGGGGATGTCAATAGCTTCAAAACGAGCTAAAGAACGTGAAAAACGGAGTTCGGATGAATTAGTTATGACCAAAACAAAATTTCAGCCGTGTCAGTTTCAGGGTTAACCGGACATCCGGGAGGAGGTCCAGCTCATCCGGGCTATGTCCGGATGATCCGGGAGGACATCTGGATGATCCGGGTTCGTCAGCTCCGGTTCTGTTTTCTGGGTGCGTGGGGTATCCGGACGTCCGGGAGAGGGTCCAGCTGATCCGGGAGGTGTCCGGATGATCCGGGAGAAGGTCCGGATGATCCGGGCAGGTCAAACTGCTCGAGATTTCCTCTCGGGGACGAATTTTTGGGCGGAAATGGATGATTTTCGGGGGAAAATTTGATGGATTTCGTGGATGGAAGGTGGGGAAACTTGGGGAGATGCTAGATCCACTTGAAACCAAGCAAATCCACGGATCAAAATCAACAAAACATCATCAAACCAACAAATCACAAAAAAATTTGGGGCTATTTTTGGTGGGGATTTTCGGATTTAGGACGAAATCAACAAAATCAAGCTAGAAAAAGACGGGGTAGGGGCTCCAAAAACGTGATCAACGTGGCTCATGATACCATATGATGTAGGGTGGAACCCTATAGCGATGATCTTTCACGTTTGGAGTGGGATCCCTCGAAGAACACGATGAACACGGGGAAGAACGGGGAGAAATCACAAGGGGAAACACTCAAGAACAAGTCCAAATCACACATACACTAGACAATCAAACACACAAGATCACAAGGTACATGAACAACAAAGGGAAAGATACAAGGTAAGGTTCATCTCCAAGAGGAGGTCTTGATGATATCCTAGATGGATCTTCCCACAAGGGGGTCTTGATGATATCCCGCAGGATCTTCTCACATGGAGGTCTTGAACTCCATGGGAGTGGTAGTCTCTCTCTCAAGAGTAGAGGTAGGAGCAAAGCTCACCTAAGAATGAGCTATCATATTTGCTAACCCTCAAAATGGGGAGGAGGAGGTCTATTTATAGTCTAGTGGGCGAAGGGGTAAGTGAGGGGGCGAATGGGTACATGGGCCTCGGCCCGAAACGTTGCCCGGATGATCCGGATGGGGGTCCGTATGATCCGGCCATTGTCTGTATGATCCGGGAGGGGGCCCGGATCATCCGGCTTCACATGAGGCCTTCGGGTGTCTTCGGACGCAATTATCCGGATGATCCGGAGGGGGACCCGGATGATCCGGCTGAGCCCGGATGATCCGGACGGGGGTCCGGATGTCCGGCCTGGCTCCTGCAGCCGCTCCGTCTTCTTCTCCTTTCTTCCGTCTTCTTTTCCACGCTTCCCTCGCGGATGGTGTAGACGTACACTTGCGCTCGCACTCCTCCTCGACATCCGTGATGTTCCGACAATACCTATGCATGCACACGTAAGGAGTGTCAAGTAGTATACCATCCTCGAGAGTGTCAAGTGAGCACGTGTAAAGGAGATGATTCACCTTTGTGTATGTGAAGTAGATGTCGCACGTGTCACTTGCCAAATGGACTCTTAACATGGTGATGTCCATAGGATGCTCCGCATCACCCTTCCTAGCAAACCGTTGCTTGGCTATGTTACCGCTTTGCTCGGCCCCTCTTATAGCATTGTTAGTTGCAGGTGAAGTTGAAGATTGCTCCATGATGGACATGATTATGTTGGGATATCACAATATCTCTTATTTAATTAATGCATCTATATACTTGGTAAAGGGTGGAAGACTCGGCCTTATGCCTGGTGTTTTGTTCCACTCTTGCCGCCCTAGTTTCCATCATACCGGTGTTATGTTCCCAGATTTTGCGTTCCGTACGCGGTTGGGTGATTTATGGGACCCCCTTGATAGTTCGCTTTGAATAAAACTCCTCCAGCAAGGCCCAACCTTGGTTTTACCATTTGCCTCACCTAGCCCTTTTTCCCTTGGGTTTCCGGAGCCCGAGGGTCATCTTTATTTTACCCCCCTGGGCCAGTTCTCCTCCGAGTGCTGGTCCAAACCGAGCGATGTCCGGCGCCCCCTGGGCAACCAGGGTCTATGCCAACCCGTCGTCTTGCTCATCCGGTGTGCCCTATGAACGAGATATGTGCAGCTCCTATCGGGATTTGTCGGCACATTCGGGCGGCTTTGCTGGTCTTGTTTTACCATTGTCGAAATGTCTTGTAAACTGGGATTCCGAGACTGATCGGGTCTTCCTGGGAGAAGGAATATCCTTCATTGATCACGGGAGCTTATCATGGGCTAAGTTGGGACACCCCTGCAGGGTATAAACTTTCGAGAGCCGTGCCCGCGGTTATGTGCCAGATGGGAATTTGTTAATGTCCGGTTGTAGATAACTTGACACCAGATTCGAATTAAAATGCATCAACCGCGTGTGTAGCCGTGATGGTCTCTTCTCGGTGGAGTCCGGGAAGTGAACATGGTTTTGGGTTATGTTTGACGTAAGTAGGAGTTCAGGATCACCTCTTGATCATTACTAGTTGACGACCGTTCCTTTGCTCCTCTTCTCGCTCTCATTTGCGTATGTTAGCCACCATATCTTGCTTAGTCGCTGCTGCAACCTCACCACTTTACCCTTCCTTTCCCCTTTAAGCTTTGCTAGTCTTGATACCCATTGTAATGCGATTGCTGAGTCCTCGTGGCTCACAGATTACTACAACAATAGTTGCAGGTAAAGGTTTATGCGATGATCATGACGCGAGAGCGATGTTTACTTGTTTTGGAGTTCTTCTTCTGCTTCTTCTTCGATCAGGGGATAGGTTCCAGGTCGGCAGCCTGGGCTAGCAGGGTGGATGTCGTTTGAGTTTCTGTTTGTGTTTCATCCGTAGTTCGGATGTTGATCTTATGTATGATGTATTGTTGTATTCGTGTGGCATTGTATGCCTCTTGTATGTATCCCTATCCATTATGTAATGTTGATGTAATGATATCCACCTTGTAAAAGCGTTTCAATATGCGGTTCTATCCTTGGTGGGACCTTCGAGTCTCTTTAGGATAGTACCGCATATTGGGCGTGACAAAGATGCCAAGACACTTTTGGGCGGAAGCGGTTGAGACAGCTTTTCATGCTATGAATCGAATATATCTTCACAAGCTTCTCGGCAAAACGGCATATGAGCTACTCACCAGCAACAAACCCCAAGTTGGATACTTTCAAGTATTTGGCTCAAAGTGCTACATTCTTGATAAGCATCGTCGCTCGAAATTTTCTCCTAAATCTCATGAAGGTTTACTACTTGGTTACGGCTCAAACTCTCACACTTACCGTGACTACAACAATTTCACCCGAAAGGTTGAAGACGATAGATGTGAAGTTTGATGAATCTAACGGCTCGCAAGTAGAGCAATTGCCAATTAATGTAGGAGAAAAAGATCCATCGGAAGCAGTCCATTGGCGAAATTCACCCAACGGAGGTGAAGGAGAGTACTTCGTCCATTTAAGTGGAAGCCTCAACTTCACATCAAGGTGAACCACAAGTTGACTTGGAGGCATCCATAAGTGGAACCCATCAAGACAGAGGAAATTTGGAAGTACAACAAGATGAACCACCTCGACTTCCTTCTCCACCTCCACAAGAGAATGATAGTGCAAGCAACAATGAAGAAGAAGATGGTGAGAATGTCCCACCCCAACCCAAGCAAAATCTCTCATGAGTTCGAGCAAGTGTCTCAAGAGATCATCCCGTTGAACAAATCTTCGATGACATTCAAACTGAGAGAATCATTCGCTCTAAAACTCGTTTGGCTAACTTTTGTGAATGCTACTCATTCATTTCTAGTGTTCAACCTATGAAGGTAGAAGAAGCTCTTGAGGATCCGGATTAGATAAATGCTATGCACGAAGATCTACATAACTTCGAGAGGTATTGGTGGTGGTCACAATTGAGTATTGTCCAAAGTCTTCTTGACCTACAGCCAAAGCCCATAGTCATGACCCGACCATGTTGTGGCTTGGTGGGCTTAAGGGTTTCAAGGACTCTACGGTGCGAGTGAACGTTTATCATCACATCCTTGAGCACACTTTCTTGGAATCCAATTGTTCTATCTAATCCTCCAAAAATACCACCTTATACCACCGAAAGCATTGTTGGAGATATGCCCTAGAGGCAATCATGTATGATGATATTTCTTATGTGTTTATGAATAAAGATAGTCCTTGGATGTAATCAATGATACTTGTTGGCAAGTACGTGACTTGTCTGTGAGATCTTGTGTTGTATGATACATCCTAGATTGTCCCTAGTCGCAAGTGACGTGTGGGCATACGTCAGACTAGACTAGCATATGACATTGTCTATGGCTTGGTCTCACTAGCCATGGAGCACTGGATGCTAACCGGATAATATGGACTCGGAAGGATCTAGTCAGATTCGACGTAGTCGAATCTGAGTCGAGATAAGGTCTGAGTCGGACAGACCCAACTATGAGACACAATGATATGTCATCTGTGAGTCTCTAGTACAACATACGTTCTATGTCCTAAGACCTGAGCTGACGCATGTACTCGGGATGGTGATAGACTTGCTTTGGGCCGAGCAAACGCTACTCCGTGACTGGGTAGTTACAAAGGTAGGTTTTGGGTTTGTCCAGTCCCATGCTACGAGACATGGTCGAGCAAGATGGGATTTGCCCCTCCGATCAGGAGAGATATACTCTGGGCCCCTCGTGTGAGCCGACTAGGATAAGCATGGCCATGCGACAGGGATTATGAGATAATCCGGTTTGTGGTCGGTATCACTGGAACGAGAAAGAGGTCGAGCTAGCACAAGGATGACAGTCTCGCCTTGAGCCCGACAACATATATCGTGAGGCAAAGGGAATAGAAGTGTGACAGGTTGTGCAGGTTCGGCTAACCAGCTTCATAGTCTGCTTGGTGGTCGGCACACCTTGCTAGAGGCCGCTACCAACCGTGCAGGTCGGAGGTGATCCGAAATGTGACCAAGCCGACTTGAACCTAAGGGGTCGCGCGCTTAAGGGAAGGAACCTACAAGGTCGGTTCGGAGGACACTAGTCGGATGTGATCCGAGCTGGGCTTGGAACGCGACCAAGTAGACTTTGGGCTTTAGGATCCGTGCAAGGCCCAAGTGTTGAGCCTGCGACGGATGCCTATAAATAGTAGAGGTGCGGCACACTTATTCAATTGAACGCTTTGGCGCCGTCATTAGGGCTTTGCATGTGTTGCAACTAGCCACCTCCACTCGTCGCTGGTTGTGTGATCGGACCTAGCAGTCCGCCGCGCGACATTCCTCCTGCACGCGCAGATACCGTTAGAGGTGGTGCACTTGCGCCGCTCCGGCGAACTTGTACATGGGATCGGACGACCGGCTGTTCGAGGGAGATCGAACGAGGAGGAGACGATCCACGTGGATGCGCTGCCCCAACTCTTCTTCCGATGCACGGCACTGTGCATCTAGTGGTAATGAACTATGATCCATCTCCCGTAGCATGTTTCAGGTTGTTCTGCGTGTAGGAAAATTTTAATTTGCAGTCGACGCACCCAACCGTAGAACCCAACAGTGGTATCAGAGCCTCTGCTATAGGATTTGGATTCAGATTGTATGCATATTAGATATGTGGAGGCAGCATATGAGATCCGTTGTCCTTGATGAGATCGGCTATGTGCACGGTTGATGAGATCAGTTGCACATGGGGATTGAAGAGGCTATGTTTTCTGATGATCGGAGTCGATGAGGTCGTGACACAACCTACCCCTACCGGTCGGTATCCGCCATCGGGGTTAACAGTGAAACGTAAACCCGAATCGGACCGCCGTGTGTGTAGCGCTGTGTATTTCATACCCGACACACAAACAGGTAGAATGCTATGCATAACTTTGTTTTGCAGGTTTGATGTGAATAGTATGGTTCATGTGTATGTGATGCATGTGTGTAATTTCTACATGGCCTGAGTGTCATGTTTGTCAGCCGGCAAGGGCTAAAGTGCTGTCATTATAATATATAACGACCTGTGTCTTGACTTGTGACTCTATGTAAAATTCATTACTAGTTGTAGTAGTTGGATAATAGAGATCAGGTTGGTGGCTTGGCATCCCAGCATGACAAACAAGATGGAGTTCCTAGATGGTCATCGGAGTCGGAGCTGACCTGGAAGAACGTCCATGAAGGAGCCATACTATTTCATAATATGTGTTTATTTGTGATTGTTATGCTTCTTTGTTTCTATGCATGTTAGAATGGTAGAAAGATCCCTCATGAATATCAAGTAAATTGCCATTCCCGATGTTGCACCTTCGCACGTCAAGTATGTCTAGTAGTGGGCTCATAAAATTGGGTGCTGCTAGGTGTCCTTGAACTGAAGGGTTCGTGTCGGACACGGACATGCACCGCATCAGGTTAACTTGACAAGGCTATCAAAACGGTTCTGGGCCTTGTGGCAAAGAAGGTTGGGAGTCGGGTATGAGATACCTTCCCAACCGACAGGGTCGTATAGAGATACGATTAGCAAGGAGTTGCTTACCGGATAGGTATGTTGGCTAGCGGTGATGCTAAAGCTCACTAGTCGCATGCGCTAGTCGGATCCTGAATCACTGAGAGTCTGCGAAGGGATGCTGACTTGAGTGGGAGTATTTCTGTTTAGGCTAGAATTACTCTACATAAACACATTGCTTAGTGATTGCATATTTTCTGTTGTAGATCAATGGCACCACCTTCTCAACTCAACTTTGCATTGAAATCAATTCTGGAAAAGGATAAACTGGATGGAACAAACTTTGCCACCTGGTATAGAAATATGAGAATTGTTCTCAAGCATGATAAAAAGGAACATGTTCTAGAGGATCCACTTCCAGGGGAACCTGTCGATAATGCTAATGCCACAACTAAGAATGCCTACCAGAAACTTGATGAATCAACGGAGATCAGATGTCTGATGCTGGCTTGTATGGAGCCCGATTTGCAACAGCATTTCGAAAATGTTGAGGCTTATGATATGATTGAGAGTCTCAAGAGCATGTTTTAGACACAGGCTAGGACTGAAAGGTTCAACGTCTGGTGATCCTTGATGGATTGCAAGCTAAAGGAAGGTGATCCACTGAGCCCACATGTGATCAAGATGATAGGATATGTGCAAGCTTTGGACGGTTGGGCTTCCCGCTCTTGGATGAGCTTGCTACAGATGCAGTTCTGGGTTCTCTTCCACCCAACTATGGGACGTTCATCTCGAACTATCATATGCATGGCATGGATAAGAAGCTCACTGAATTGCATGGGATGCTCAAAGTGGCAGAGCAGGATATTAAGAAAGGCACGCATCAAGTGTTGATGGTGCAGAAATCAGCTAAGTTCAAGAAGAGTTGGTCCAATAAAAAGGCTAAGGCAAAGGGCACGGAGACGGTGACCTCCACCGCTGCACCGAAGTCTGGATCTGACTCGAAGACCGTTTGCTATCACTGCAAGGAGACTGGTCAATGGAAGAGGAACTGTAGCAAGTGGCTTGCAGAGCATGGCAAGAAGGCCGGAAATGCTTCTTCAGGCAAAGGTACACTTGTTGCATATGTTATAGACATTTACCTTGTTGACATACCTAGTAGCTCTTGGGTATTTGATACCGGATCGGTTGTTCATATTTGCAACTCAATGCAGGGGCTGGTAAGAACTAGGCGTGTGGCACAAGGGGAGATTGACATCAGGATCGACAACAAAGCAAGAGTTGCTGCGTTGGAGGTCGGCACGATGCAGCTCCAGCTTCCTTCCGGATTTATTATGGAATTGAATAATTGTTATTACATTCCAGCACTTAGTCGGAACATTATTTCTGCCTCATGTTTGATGAGTCAAGGTTATGAATTCAATTTAAAGGACAATGGTTGTTCGATATTTTTGAATGGTATGTTCCACGGCTATGCACCCATTGTTGATGGACTATTCATTTTGAATCTGGAAACGGAACCTGTCTATAATATGAATGTCAAGAGGCATAAGCCTAATGAGATAAATCCAACATACTTCTGGCATTGTCGGCTTGGATACATTAGTCTGAAACGCATGAAGAAGCTCGATGATGATGGGCTCCTGACTTCGTCCGACTTCAGGTCGTTCGAGACATGTGAATCATGCTTGCTTGGCAAGATGACTAAGTCTCCTTTCGCAAAGAGTTGCGAGAGGGCGTCCGAGCTATTGGAACTTATACATAGTGATGTGTGTGGTCCAGTGAGCACAACTGCCAGAGGCGGCTATCAGTACTTCGTGACTTTTACCGACGACTTGAGTAGATATGTATATATCTATTTGACGAGGCACAAGTCGGAAACTTTTGAAAAGTTCAAAGAGTTTTAGAATGATGTTGAGAATCAGCTTGGCAAGACTATAAAGCTTCTATGATCTGATCGTGAAGGTGAGTACATGAGCCAGGAGTTTGATGATAATCTGAAAAGTCGAGGTATAGTACCTCAGCTCACACCTCCGGGTATGCCATAGAGAAACAGCCTGTCGGAACAGAGGAATAGGACCTTGTTAGACATGGTCCGGTCTATGATGAGCAAATCGGATTTACCCTTGTCATTCTGGGGATACGCTCTAGAAACTACAGCTTTCACACTTAACAGGGTACCATCAAAATCCGTAGACAAGACACCACATGAGATGTGGACCGGGAAGAGTCCTAGTTTGTCTTTTCTAAAGATTTGGGGTTGTGAAGCATTTGTCATGCGACTTATGTCAGACAAGCTTACACCTAAATTGGATAAATGCATATTCGTGGGATATCTGAGGGAAACCTTGGGATATAGCTTCTACAACCGGGAAGATAACAAAGTGTTAGTTGCTCGGAACGAGGTTTTCCTTGAGAAAGAGTTTCTCAGTCGGGAGGCCAGTGGGAGGACGGTTCGACTCGAAGAAATTCGAGGACCACTCGGGAACGGCTTGGCTGGTGATGAGATCATACCGGAGTCAGACAGGGAACCCGTAGTGGAAACAGCACTGGAACCACGGAGGTCGGAAAGATTGCACAGAGTGCGTGATGTATTGTTGCTAGAAAGCGACGAGTCGGCCACGTATGCGGAAGCGATGGTGAGCCCAGATTCCAAGGCATGGCTGGAGGCCATGAGATCCGAGTTAAAGTCCATGGATGAGAATCAAGTCTGGGACTTGGTTGATCCGCCACCTGGCGTAACTGCCATTGGTTGCAAATGGGTCTTTAAGAAGAAAACCGATGTGGATGGAAATGTTTAGATCCACAAAGCTCGGCTTGTCGCTAAGGGTTATGGACAAGTTCAAGGAATTGACTACGACGAGACTTACTCGCCGGTAACGATGCTGAACTCAGTGAGGATCGTACTAGCTATAGCTACATATTTCGATTACGAGATATGGCAGATGGATGTCAAGACAGCTTTCCTTCACAGAAATTTAACCGAGGACGTGTATATGATAAAGTCTGAGGGTTTTGTCGATCCGACTAGCGCTAGTAAGGTATGAAAGCTCAAGAGATCGATTTATGGGTTGAGGCAAGTGAGGGAGTCCTGGACTAGGGGGTATCCGGACAGCCGGACTGTATACATCGTCCGGACTATTGAAGCGTGAAGATACAAGACTCAAGACTTCGGCCCGTGTCCGGATGGAACTCTCCTTTGCGTGGAAGACAAGCTTGGCGATCTGGATATTGTGTTTCCTTCCTTGTAACCGACTAGATGTAAACCCTAGCCCTCTCCGGTGTCTATATAAATCGGAGAGGTTGGTCCTTAGAAGGCCGATCACAATTACAATCATACCATCATAGGCTAGCTCTTAGGGTTTAGCCTCTACGATCTCGTGGTAGATCTACTCTTGTACTACTCATATCTTCAATATTAATCAAGCAGGAAGTAGGTTTTACCTCCATCGAGAGGGCCCGAACCTGGGTAAACATTGTGTCCCTCGCTTCCTATTACCATCAGCCTAGACGCACAGATCGGGACCCCTACCCGAGATCCGCCAGTTTTGACACCGACATTGGTGCTTTCATTGAGAGTTCCTCTGTGTCGTTGCTGCAAGGCTCGATGGCTCCTTCAATCATCGTCAACGACACGATCCAAGGTGGGACGTTCCTCCCCGGACAGGTCTTCGTGTTGGGCGGCTTCGCACTGCGGGCCAATTCGCTTGGCCATCTGGAGCAGATCGACAGCTACGCCCCTAGCCATCAGATCAGGTTCGGAAACCAGAACTACACGGCTGACCTTCCCGGAGACTTGATCTTCGACAGATTCGTGCCTGCGCTAGGAGCACCGGACAGTCACGACGGGCATGGCTTAGACCTACTGTCGGACAACACTCGGGATATCACCCCTGCAGTAGCCCCGGACCCAAATCCGGAGCAGGCTGCGTTGCCTAAGGACGGAGGGATGGACCCTGCCCCGCAGGCCGTACCCTCATCGGCGGTGGAGCCGAACACATGCCTCACTTCTGAGGAAGCCTGTGACTCCGGACCCCCGGATTCGTATCCGGTTGTAGGTTCCAGTCCGCGCGCTCCTAAGCCCGCCGAGCCTGGTTGGGCTCCGGCAATGGAGTTTACCGCTGCGGATATCTTCCAGCACTCGCCCTTTGGTGGTGTACTGAACTCGTTAAAGTCTCTCTCTTTATCAAGAGATTCATGGCCGAACTATGTCTGGCTTGAGTGGGAAGCAGGCGACGAAGGAATTCGCTGCCCACCCACCACCCACTTCATAGCCACGGTTGATGATTTAACCGACATGCTTGACTTTGACTCCGAAGGCATCGACGGTATGGACGACGATGCAGGAGAAGATTCAGAATTTATGGGGTGCTGGACTTCCGCCTCATCACACGAAATATACATGGTGGATATGCCCAAGGAGGACGACGGCGACAATCCAGAAGATAAAAACCCCGGGCAAAAGCCAAAGCGACGGCGCAGACGCCGTTCCAAGTCCAACAACAGTAAAAATAACAGCAAGAGCGCCAGAAGGATCGACATACCAGTAAACTCCGAAGGCAATAATGACCACAAGGACCCAGCGATGGAGCAGGACAAGCCAGGTCATGCCGAACCAAGTTCGGAGCAGATGCCCGATCACAATGATCCAGAGGGACGAGTTCATCAAGCCGCCCCAGGACAAGAACACAGTCCGGACGATGATGCATTCATCATCCCAGAGACACGCGCGGAATGAGATAACCTCCACCAAAAGCTTATGGCCACTGCAAGAAGTCTAAAGAAGCAGAAGCAACGGCTCAAATCCGCACAAGAAATGCTATCCAAAACGCAAGATACTGCCAGAATCCAACGGCGAGGCCGCTCCGCCAAAGAGTAACACGACCAGGAGGCCAGACGTACCACTTCATAACCGCAACAAAGCGGCTACCGACACCGCGCACGATCTATGAGAGCACCTGGATAAGAAAGCTGGCGCAGCTAGATCCATCTACGGATCTAAAGGACACACCCCGGCGAGGGACTGTGGTCACCAAAACGATTATGCTAATCAAATAGCAGTTCGGAATAAACACCGGACACAACAACAGTCGACGGCATGCCACAGCATGTCCAGATACAGAGGGGCTGCTCACCCCCTGTGCTTCACAGAAGAAATACTGGACCATGAATTTCCACAGGGCTTTAAACCTGTGAAATTAGAGGCATACAACGGAACGACAGACCCAGGGGTCTGGATCGAGGACTTTATCCTGCATATACATATGGCTCGTGGGGATGACCTTCACGCCATCAAATACCTTCCCCTCAAACTAAAGGGACTAGCTCGACACTGGTTGAAAAGCCTCCCCGAAAATTCAATTGGGAGTTGGGAGGAACTCGAGGATCCTTTCAGGGCCAATGTTCAAGGGACTTATGTCCGGCCTCCGGATGCCGACGATTTAAGTCACATAATCCAACAGCCCGGAGAGTTCGCCCGCAAGCTGTGGAACAGATTTCTCACTAAAAAGAATCAAATTGTCGATTGTCCGGACACCGAAGCCTTAGCGGCATTCAAACACAGCATCCGCGATGAGTGGCTCGCCAGACACCTCGTCCAAGAAAAGCCAAGGACAATGGCAGCCCTAACAAGCCTTATGACCCGCTTTTGCGCGGGTGAAGATAGCTGGCTAGCCCGTAAAGGCACCAGCGACCCCAGCACATCCGAAATAAGGGATGGCAACCGGAAGCCACGACATAATAAAAACAAACACCAAAACAAGGAAGAGAGCCTGGATAACACAACGGTTAATGCCGGATTCAGGGGCTCTCGACCTGATCAGCAAAAGAAGCCATCTAAAGGCAGTAAAGAGGGACCGTCCGGTCTGAATAGAGTCCTAGACAGACTGTGCCAAATTCATGGCACCCCTGACAAACCTGCGAACCACACGCACAGAGAGTGTTGGGTCTTCAAGCAGGCCCGCAAATTAAATGCCGAACACAAGGGAAGGGAAACACCAAGTGAAGACGAGGACGAACCTCGCTAGCCGAACACTGGGGGACAGAAAAAATTCCCGCCAGAGGTTAAAACAGTAAACACGATCCACGCGACTCACACATCCACGAGAAGGCACGAACGCGCGCTCAGAAACGTGTGCGCCATAGAGCCCAGCATACCCACACCTAGTTACTGGATGACTAGTCCGATCACTTTCGATCACACGGACCACCCGACTAGTATTCGGCACGAAGGATTAGAGGCATTGGTGCTTGACCCAATAATCGACGGATACCATCTCACCCATGTCCTCATGGATGGCGGCAGCAGTCTCAATTTAATATGAGGACACTGTCCGCAGGATGGGGATAGACCCATCCAGAATTAGTCAACGCAACACCACCTTTGAAGGGGTGATACCAGGCGTTGAAGCCTACATCAGGGGCTCCATCGTACTAGAGGTAACATTCGGCTCTCCAGGCAACTCCAGAAGCGAAGAACTACTCTTCATCATCGCACCCTTCCAAAGTGACTATCATGCATTGCTTGGAAGAACGGCCTTCGCCCGCTTCAACACATTGCCGCACCATGGCTACCTTACACTCAAGATGCCTGGTCCACGTGGCGTCATCACCGTTAGCGAGATCACAAAGCGCTCTTCACGCGCAGAGGAACACGCAACGGCCCTGGCGACCGGACTATAAGTGGCCTCCAATATCAGAAAACATGACTGGTCATTAAGACCACAGACACGGTTAGACGAGTCCGGTAGCCCGGACACAATTGAACCAGGGCACCATATATGTAATCCCATAGCGGACACCAGGGGCTATAAACATTTAATACAACCCCACACTTGGCTCAACCTTATTGGCAGGCCAACATCTTACACTTTTACTATCCATCGCATACTTACGTTGTCCACTCCTACGAGTTTTGTTTTTTCCACAGACAATGTCCGCGCGATACCCTTCCAGGATACGGCACAATGGAGACAAAGGCGCAGACATGCAGCAAGGCCCCATTCAACATGTTTCTCTTTAGATTAAGCCCCTGTGTAAACCTTTTCTATTGCCTCTTGTTGTTTTACCATCCCATGGGTTCCATACCTACGGAGGATACTACCGTTATTGGCATTTTGCCACGACAGATTAACACACGTACCTGGAAACACAGAGTTTATAATGAATGGGCATTCTTGAGCCCATCGTCTGTTATAAAGTCCGAATACCTTCGGGAGTGTTCGGCGCCACGAGTTTGTCCTTATATGCATCAGCTCCGAATCATGTCTTTGGTCGAATATTGGGTTTGCCCGGCTCCTGGGTTTGTCGCCTTATGTTCTGTTATTATCGGCTAAGGTGGCCAAAGGAGAACTACTGCGATTGTGCCCTGGTTATTCCGGACGAGCACCTCAGTAGAGAAAGCCGAAAACTGACTGTCATGATATAGCGAGAGACTCTTCAACCACTCGAAGACTTATCGGAATCTTTAGGATCCCTCCGCATTAATGAAGGACCATTTCCTGGTCATGTACACACGCGCCCGTATTCGGATGCAAGCAAAGGTACCAGGGGCTACATAGTAGCCCCACCATTAGACTCCCATGGCTAAGCGAAAGCGTTACAGCTATATAGTGCGGTTGCCTAGTTCGACGTGCGATCACCTCCTTAATGGACCAAGACGTTGGATCAAGTGTGATTATGCATATTTTTCTCGAACACCCCCGCATTATATGCATGGGGGCTGAAGCCAATGACTGCTAACTTTCGGATTACATGTATATATATACAAAAAATGGCCGCACAGGAGACACAATAATACTTTCAGGCAAAAAGTATAAATATAGCCTTATAACCAAAATAACATTGTTTTTACAATGATCTGATTTGTCACTCGAACAAGACATCCTTCAAGCACTGCACCTCTATTAGGCGGGCACCTTCTGTTACCTGTGCCAAATAGTGCTCGTCCGGATATTGGCCTCCCTCTGGATCCTGGGTCGCCACAATGGTGGCCTCCATATATGTCCAAAATGCTTTAACGCGGGGAAGGGCCATCCGTGCACCTTCTATGCATGCCGACCTTCTCATGGCATCAATCTGGGGCACGGCCCCAAGGAATTGCTGCACCAAGCCAAAATAACTGTCCGGCTTAGGCCCCTTCGGCCAAAGATGGTCTATTACAGACCGCATTGCAAGCCCGAATAGCCTGTGAAACTCCGCTACAGCAGCCATCTTGTCACTTAACGGCAGCGGGCGAGTGGGAGCATTGAATTGCGACCAAAAACGATTCTCCACTTCCTTATCACCCTGGTCCTCGAAGAACTTGGCAGCATCGGTTGTACTCTTCGCCAAATCCGCATACGCATCCGAAGGACTCCAGCGTCCATCCAGGGGAACGTACTTCGGATCGAAAAAACTTCGTCCACAGCAAGTAGGAGCCCCCAGCCGCGATTTTACCGGTCTGTTGAAGCTCCTGCCGCGCACCCCTGAGCTCGGTCCGTATTTCCTTGGTGGCATTAAGTGCCTTGTTCAGGTCGGCCGAACTATCCTTATGTTCCTTTTTAAGGAGCTCATACCGGTCAGCGGCATTTTTTAACTCCACAGCCATTTCGGCTATCTTTTCCTCGCTTTGGCGATGAGCAGCCTGTTCGGCTCTCAAATCTTCGGCCGCTTTTAGGGCAGCCGCATTGCTAACCCGAGCTTGCTCCTTGGCCCGGGCAAGTTCCGCCCTCAGGGCCTCCACGGCAGCAGCACCATCTGCAGTCCAAACATACCACATTAATATCATGTCGCCTTCATATTTTCCTATACAAAGGGAGGCAGAGCACCTACCTTGTGATTTGTCCAGCCGCTCGTTCACCAGCGTGATATCGGCATCAATCGATCCAATCTGCCTCGTTAGTTTGGCAACTTCAACGGACTGGTCGACTGTCGGACGCACAGTTACCTGCACGTATTTACAAAGCAATCATTGGTTTATGATCCCCCGTTTGCCGCCTAGGGCGGGCAACCAGAGTCTCAGGGGCTACTATCTATATGGAGCACACCTAGCGCATGCCTCACAGCCAAAAAAATAGTGTATTCTTCACTACATACCTCAAAGCCTCTGAGCAGGCTTGTAAATGCTTCATTCAAACCGCTTGTAGCGGATGAAATCTTCTTGAGCACCTCTCTCATTAATGAGCGGTGCTCCTCCAAGAGCATAGCTCGCTCCAGTAGGCCTGTCAGTACGTCCGGCCGGACATTGAACTGTGTCGGACCCTTCCCATTGCCCCTCGTGTGAGCCAAACGCTCCGGGCTCAGGGCGGCTAACGCGTTGGCTTCCGGCTTCGGCTGATCCGGACTCCTCCATGACGACACCTTGGTGTCGCCCGCTTCATGAGGCGGAGAGGTGGGTGGGGTCTCGCTCTCCATCATCTCCGGAGGAAGATCCCCCGAAGACGAACTCTGTTGAGAAGAGCTGCTAACCGGACTGCAAAAGACGAATCATGGTTATTGATCTAGGAGAAACACAGTACCTTCGAATTAACGATTGACTTACAGCTCGGTGGAGGGCTGGCCCGTTGGCGGGCATAACGAGGTGAGGGTGCCCGTCGGGGCAGGGGCCCCTGGGGATACCTTTTTCCCTGGCTTGGGCATTTCCGTCTCCAAGTCTTTGGAGGCAGCCCTCTTCTTCCCGCGCCGGGAGGAGGCCTTAGACTCCCCTTCCCGGCTATCCTCCTTAGGGGAGGTAACAATTCCCCCAGTTCGGATGCGTAGTGTGTGAAGTTCTGTTTCTTCGTTCTTCCCCTTGTCTTTCCCTGAGGGCATTCTGTTGAGTACCCGGTCAAGCATCTTGGCCATGGTGGGACCAGGAGAGCCTTCGGGAAGTGGCGCCGGACACTTGATTCTCTCTGCCTTGCTGAGCCATTCCTGGCCACGGATGATTTTCAGAATAAACAATTATGAAAAATACAAAACAAGGTGTCCGGTATCAAGGTTACTTACTTGGGTATCTAGGCGATTGTAGCTTAGGCCTGCATCCTCAGTGGTGTCCGGACATTCTACTTTCAGTCTGAAGAATAATTTGCACATCCCTTCGAGCTTCAAGCCAAAGAAGTGTTTAACAGTCTGTGGACCCTCTAGATTGAACTCCCACATCCGGAGAGGCCGGCGTTGGCACGGCAACATCCGTCGGATTAACATCACTTGCATTATGCTGACAAGGTTAATGTCCCTCTCAAGAAGCTCTCGGATACGGCTCTGCAGTACTGGTACATCGCCAGCGGGCCCCCAATTCCGTCCTACGTCGGTCCAAGATGCTAGTTGTGATGGAGGGCCCGAGCTGAACTCGGGGGAGGGCACCCACTTTGTGCCTCTGCGAGCCGTGACATAAAACCACCTCCGTTGCCATACATCAGATACTTCTGGGAAAGAACCCTCTGGCCATGGGGCATCGGCGTTCTTGCTTATTACGGCACCTCCGCACTCCGCATGTTGCCCCTCGATCATCTTCGGCTCCACATTGAAGGTATTAAGCCATAAGCTGAAGTGTGGGGTGACATGGAGGAAGGCCTCGTACACTATAATAAACGACGAGATATGGAGGATGGCGTCTGGAGGTAGATCATGAAAATCCAACCCATAATAAAACATGAGCCCCCTCACAAAAGGATCGAGGGTGACGCCCAAGCCACGGAGGAAGTGAGGAACAAACACGACGCACTCATTGGGCTCCGGTGTAGGGATGACCTGCCCTGGAGCAGGAAGCCTGTGCCGGATGTCGGCGTCAGATATCCAACCTCCCCAAGCTTTGCAATGTCTTCCTCTTGGATTGAGGAGGCCACCCACCGGCCTTGAGGGCTGGATCCGAACATATTGGAGGATCTGGGGTGTTTGGGCTTAGGTCTCGGGTGTTGGAACTCGAGATGCGAGAAGGCGCAAGGGAGGTGGAAAAGAGGCATAGGCCTCGACCCCTTTATAAAGGGGTGAATATCAAGAGTCCTCAGCATGACCGCTTGAGGCTTATCTAAAAACACACGGAGTTATACGAACGGTCGTCGTGGGGTCACACCATCATAGGCTGGCTCTTAGGGTTTAGCCTCTACGATCTCGTGGTAGATCTACTCTTGTACTACTCATATCTTCAACATTAATCAAGCTGGAAGTAGGGTTTTACCTCCATCGAGAGGGCCCGAACCTGGGTAAACATTGTGTCCCTCTCTTCCTGTTACCATCAGCCTAGACGCACAGATCGGGACCCCCTACCCGAGATCCGCCAGTTTTGACACCGACAGCAAGCATCTCAGAGCTGGAATATTCGTTTTGATGAGGTCGTCACTGGTCTCGGTTTCATCAAAAGCAAAGAGGACGCTTGTTTATACAAGAAGTTAAGTGGGACCTCGATAGTGTTTTTGATCTTGTATGTGGATGACATACTACTGATCGGAAATGATGTTTCGATGCTAAACTCGGTCAAGGAATCATTGAATGGCAAGTTTTCAATGAAGGACCTTGGTGAGGCAGTGTATATTTTAGGCATTAAGATCTATAGAGATAGATCGAGGAGGCTACTCGGCTTAAGCTGGAGCATGTACATAGATAAAGTGTTGAAGCGATTCAACATGAGTGAGGATTCGTGTACGTCAGGAACGGAGGGGCAGTGAGCTGGATGAGTTCCAAGCAAGATACGGTGGCCGATTCTACCGCAGAAGCCGAATACATTGCGGCTTGTGAAGCTGCAAAGGAAGATGTTTGGATCCGGCATTTCCTGGATGGTCTTAGTATTTTCCCAACCTCGGTAAAACCGTTGGACCTTTATTGTGATAATTCTGGTGCCATCGGACAAGCCAAGGAGCCGAGGAATCACCACAACATCAGACACATAGATCGGAAATATCACCTGATACGAAAGATCATAAAGAATGGTGATGTAGACTTATGCAAAATTCACACGGATGCAAATGTTGCAGATCCGTTGTCTAAGCCGCTTCCACAACCCAAGCATGAGGGACACGTTAGAGCTATGGGCATTCGATGTCTATTTGATTGACTCTAGTGCAAGTGGGAGACTATTGGAGATATGCCCTAGAGGCAATCATGTATGATGATATTTCTTATGTGTTTATGAATAAAGATAGTCCTTGGATGTAATCAATGATACTTGTTGGCAAGTACGTGACTTGTCTGTGAGATCTTGTGTTGTATGATACATCCTAGATTGTCCCTAGTCGCAAGTGACGTGTGGGCATACGCCAGACTAGACTAGCATATGACATTGTCTATGGCTTGGTCTCACTAGCCATGGAGCACTGGATGCTAACCGGATAATATGGACTCGGAAGGATCTGGTCAGATTTGACGTAGTCGAATCCAAGTCAAGATAAGGTCCTAGTCGGACTGACCCAACTATGAGACACATCGATGTGTCATCTATGAGTCTCTAGTACAACATATGTTCTATGTCCTAAGACCTAAGCTGACGCATGTACTCGGTATGGAGACGGACTTGCTTTGGGCCGACCAAACGCTACTCCATGACTGGGTAGTTACAACGGTAGGATTCGGGTTTATCCAGTCCCATGCTGCAAGACATGGTCGAGCAAGATGGGATTTGCCCCTCTGATCAGGAGGGATATACTCTGGGCCCCTCGTGTGATCCGACCAGGATAAGCATGGCCATGCGACAGGGATTATGAGATAATCTGGTTTGTGGTCGGTATCACTGGAACAAGAAAGAGGTCCGGCTAGCACAAGGATGACAGTCTCGCCTTGAGCCCGACAACATATATCGTGAGGCAAAGGGAACAGAAGTGTGACACATTGTACAGGTTCGCCTAACCAGCTTCATAGTCTGCTTGGTGGTCGGCATGCCTTGCTAGAGGCCGGTACCAACCGTGCAGGTCAGAGGTGATCCGAACTGTGACCAAGCCGACTTGAACCTAAGGGGTCGTGCGCTTAAGGGAAGGAACCTACGAGGTCGATTCGGAGGACACTAGTCGAATGTGATCCGAGCTGGACTTGGAACGCGACCGAGTAGACTTTGGGGTTTAGGATCCGTGCAAGGCCCAAGTGTTGAGTCCGCGATGGATGCCTATAAATAGTGGAGGTGTGGCACACTTATTCGATTGATCGCTTCAGCGCCATTGTTAGGGCTCTGCATGTGTTGCAACTAGCCACCTCCACTCACCGCGGGTTGTGTGATCGGACCTAGCAGTCCGCCGCATGACGTTCCTCCTGCACCCGCGGATACCGTTAGAGGCGGTGCACTTGCGCCGCTCCAGCGAACTTGTACATGGGATCAGACGACCAGCTGTTCGAGGGAGATCGGACGAGGAGGAGACAATCCACGCGGACGCGCTGCCGCAACTCTTCTTCCACTGCACGGCACTGTGCATCTAGTGGTAACAAACTGTGACCCATCTCCCGTAGCATGTTCTAGGTGGTTCTACGCGTAGGAAAATTTTCATTTGCAGTCGACGCACCCTACTGTAGAGCCCAACAAGCATCACTTCATATGAGTCAAATCCAATCATCACTCATACTATTCATATCCTCATGATTCCGGAGAGGGGTCTAAACAAAATCGTACATGTCAACTATTCCCAAACTCATATGTATGGTTATTCTTATGTAAAACACCATGGGTAGATCATACAAGATGCTAAGCCTGAATTAAACATCACAATCCAAGTGCTCGGCCTATCCATCCAAGGTCCAAGGTAGTGTATCTCTATCCTAAGGAAACACATCTTATACCAATCCAAGATATTGTTCCCTTCTTACGAATCCAATTCAGTGGTTTATCAATCCATCAATCATTTCATGATCCATTACTCTTATAAATCCAATATCTATGGTGTTCCACATAATCTTCTGGAGTTCCTATAATTCTCAAATTCTAGAAAGACTACCTTATCACATCATATCCACAAATTTCCATTATCATGGTCAAGTAAACTCCAAAGTCAGTTGCATATAGATCCTTGAATTAAATTTGACAACAACCCAATATCCCTAGTTTATTATCCACCGAGAAATATGGTATCATGATCGAGATCATTAGTCTAAATCCAATTTACTCCAAACAATGTAGACTTACTCAGCATCTATTCTCCACTAGGATCACCTATTTAATCCAAATCTCACGTCCTACGAGAATTCCTACCTGTTTCCCCAAGTCATTATCGTAATGTCAGCAAACTCCTATTGATATCATCTAATCAAGTCAAATTCTTATTCCTCCAAGAATCTCAGCTTGTAATCATAATTGTCTTATTAAATCCAATTTACTCAAGGGAGAAGTAAATAGTGCTACTCTATCAACTTGATCCACCAACTACATCTACCATCATGAAAGTCATGTATTCCACCAAAGGGTCTCATCTACTCCTCGGAGATATCTGTTGTAGCATCATCAAATCCTCAAAACGACCTTCCCTATGGTATCATCAGATCAATTTCTAGCTTAAGGATGTAATGTGTTTGCTTGCTGTGGTCACTAGTTCCATAATAAACCCAGTGCTAAGAAAAGACTGTTTAAGCCAACTGGTTCTCTTGCAAATCCATAGGTTAAGCACTTGGTTAAGGGTTTGGGCTAGGGTAGCTCATGAGGTCCATGTTTATCTAGGGAAGTGTTTCCAATCTTGAGGGGAGAGCATCACTCTACGTGGTTGCATCTGGTTGATTAGGTCGTAGTCAAAGTCTTCAGTACTAGTTATTTGTCGAGGTAGATCCTTGGTTGATGCGGAGCATCCTATGGACATCACCATGTCAAGAGTCTGTTCCGTGAGTGACACATGCGACATCTACTTCACATACACAAAGGTGAATCTTCTCCTTTACACGTGCTCACTTGACCCCTTCAAGGATGGTATACTACTTGACACTTCTCCTGTGTGCATGCATAGATATTGTCGAAGCTTCACGGATGTCAAGGAGGAGTCCAAGCACCAAGGAACAACTACGAAAGAAGACGAAGCTGCTGAAGCTACAGCGGCCGGACATCCGGCGCCTGGGCAGCCGTGCTGGAGCTGCCCCAACCGACAACCAACGGCATCAGCGGGCGGACATCCGGTGCCTCGCCAACACCCGGACATCCAGCCTCTCCCCCGGAAATCCGGCATCAACGACAGAACACACCAGAAGTTTGGCCACTTCAGCCCAGACATCCGGCCGAGACCCTAGACATCGAGCTCGTCCCGAAGCCCCCCCAGCCCGGACATCCGGCACCTGCGCGTGCACCGCCGGGCCAAAGGCCCATGTATCCCCTCCTCACTTACCCCTTCGTGGACTAGCCTATATATACTCCATTCCCTTCCTCTAGCTAGGGTAAGCAAAGTGATAGCTCATTTGTATGTGAGCTTTGCTCCTACCACTCCTCCTCTTGAGAGAGAGAGAGAGAGAGACCACTACTCCATTGGAGGCCAAGACCTCCATCTAGGAGAAGATCCCGCGGGATATCATCAAGACCCCCTCGCGGGAAGATCCGTCTAGGATACCATCAATACCTCCTCTTGGAGATGAACCTTATCTTGTATCTTTTCCTTTGTTGTTCATGTACCTTGTGGATCTTGTGTGTTTGATTGTCTAGTGGATGTGTGATTGCACCTTTTCTTGAGTGTTTTCCCTTGTGATTTCTTCCCATTCTTCCCCATTTTCTTCGTGTTCTTTGAGGGATCCCACTCCAATCGTGAAAGATCGGCCTACACCGGGTTAGCTCCGTATCATATGGTATCAGAGCCATGTTGATCACGAATTTGGATCCCCACCCCCTGTTTCTAGCCTTTTTTCTTGATTTCGTCCTAAATTCGAAAATCCCCACCAAAAATAGCCCCAATTTTTTTTGTGATTTGTTGGTTTGATGATGTTTTATTGATTTTGATCCATAGATTTGCTTCATTTCGAGTGGATCTAGCATCTCCCCATGTTTCCCCTCGTTCCATCCACGAAATCCATCAAATTTTGCCCCCGAAATCATCAATTTCCGCACCAAAATCGAGTTCCTCGAGTTCATCCTCGGATTTGGAGCCTGGACATCCGGCCCGACCCCCAGACATCCGGCCACCCCGGACATCCGGCCATTAGCCTGGACATCCGGCTCCTGGAGCGCATTTTTGCGCTAATTTATGGCTATCAGGTACCGGAAATCCGGCCCGAGCGCCGGATGTTCGTCCCCTGGCATTTCAGCTTTCCCTGTTTCACCGTTTTGACCATAACTTTCACATCCGGAGTCTGATTTTCGCGTTCTTTAGCTCGTTGAGAAGCTATTGACATCACCCATCACTCTAGAGGTTTCAACACCATTTGACTCCATCAAATTTTCAAAAAAATGACAAGTTTTCCTAGGCCCTCCACCACATCATCTGCATAACCATCATAGCCTTCCGCAACCTAACCCATTTTGATCCCGATTGCATTAGTGGTTGATTGAGTAGTGATTCAAGTCTCCTAATGTGTTTCGGCTACTTAGGGACGGTTGCTTCTTCATCAACGACCATCTCCACTTCCACATAACCTTGCCCACCATCAACTTCCACCACCCCAACTTAACCCAATTTTGTTTGAGTTGTGGCTTGTGTCTCCTAAGGTGTTTCGGCTACTTAGGGATGGCAACTTCAACTCCGACACGTGTATAGCCCATCATTCCACTTCTGCATTGCCAAGTGCAAACCACCACCGCTTTTCCGCTACCACCATTTGACTTTTGTCCTTGAGATTTTGAGTTGTGGTTTGTCCGTTTCCTAAGGTGTTTCGGCTAATGAGGAACGGGTCGACTTCGGCAACACCGCCTCTCATCATCGCCACGAGGTCTTCATTGTACATCAGGACGGTAACCTCGACGACACTGTCGGTGTCAAAATCGGCGGATCTCGGGTATGGGGTCCTGAACTGTCCGTCTAAGGCTAATGGTAACAGGAGGCGGGGGACACAATGTTTACCCAGGTTCAGGCCCTCTCTATGGAGGTAATACCCTACTTCCTACTTGATTGATCTTGATGAATATGAGTATTACAAGAGTTGATCTACCACGAGATCATAATGGCTAAACCCTAGAAGTCTAGCCTATGAGATTATGATTGTTGTGACTAAACCCTAGAAGTCTAAACCCTCCAGTTTATATATACACCAGGAGGGGCTAGGGTTGTACAAAGTCGGTTACATAGAAAGGAATCTACATATCCGAATCGCCAAGCTTGCCTTCCACGCAAAGGAGAGTCCCATCCGGACACGCGACGAAGTCTTCTATCTTGTATCTTCATAGCCCAACAGTCCGGCCAAAGTATATAGTCCGGCTGTCCAAGGACCCCTAGTTCAGGACTCCCTCAGTAGCCCCTGAACCAGGCTTCAATGACAATGAGTCCGGCGCGCAGGTTGTCTTCGGCATTGCAAGGCGGGTTCCTTCTCCAAATACTTCAAAGTAAATTCTGAACAGAAGAATCGTGTCCGGATCTGCAAAACAAATTCCACGCGCACCCGTAGAGAATATAACACTTCACGAGTCCAATCCGCTGACAATTTTGGTAGTACGACATGATGTCATTACCCGGCCATTATTTTGAATTGTTTTCCAGCCTGCTGCCCCACGTCTCCGGGGGGGCAGGTTTTATTGGCACGTCTTGTCAAAGCAGAGATCGTGTCCCCTTATTACGGGATTTTCATCAACACGGGCATGGGTAACCCAACCATTCTATTGGCATAATTCCTCGGGAATAGGCATGTTTTAAGGCCACGGAGGGGACGCTTGATATTCATCGCCTTTATAAAGTGGTTAGGGCATGTCCTCTTTCTTCTGTGCTAGTTCTTCCCGCTGCCTCCCTCCTCGAGTTCCAACACTCAAGGGTCAATCTAGTTGCTTCAAGCCTCCGGCTATGTCCGGGCCCAGCCTTCAAGGCAAGTGGATGGCCCCTTCTATCACAGAGGAAGACATCTCAAAGCTTAGGGAGGCAAGATACTTGACTGCGGAAATCTTCCACAGGCTTCCTGCTCAAGGGCAGGTTATTCCTACTCCCAGATCCAATGAGAGGGTCGTGTTCATCTCTCACTTCCTCCGAGGGCTTGGGTTTGCTCTTCATCCCTTTGTTCGAGGACTTATGTTTTATTGGGCTAGATTTCCACGATCTAGCTCCGGACTCCTTCCTCCACATCTCGGCATTCATCACCATGTTCGAGGCCTTCCTCCATATTTCTCCAAACTTCGTCTTATGGCTTAAGACCTTTAACGTGAAGCTGAAGGTAACCGATGGGAAACAAGCGGAGTGCAGAGGTGCTTCAATAAGCAAGCTTATCAACTCCACTTGGCCAAAGGGCTCCTTCGCAGAATCCTCAGACTTATGGCAGCGGGAGTGGTTTTACATCACTGAACCCTGCGGTACAAAGCGGGTAGCTGCTCCTGCATTTCAGTCCGGCCCTCCGCCACAGCTTTCATCATGGATTAACAAGGGGCTGGACTGGGGATCTACAGATGAAGTGCGGACACTATAAAGCCGCATCTGGAGCCTCATTGAGAAGGACATCGGTTTCATCGATGTAATCCAAGTAATGCTTGTTAGTCGGATCTTACCCTATCAGTGACACCCTCTCCGCAGTTTAATCCAGAAGGTCCACGGACTCATCAGCACCTCTCTGGCACAATGCTTAGAGAGATGTGGAAATTATTCTTCAGCGCATGAAAAAAGTGGTCGGATACTATAGAAGACATTAGTCTTGACTACAACCATCCGGATACCCCGGTAAGTACTCGACCCCCGAACACAATTTAGTCAAATTATTCGTGACAATGTTGGTGTAGGGTAGAACCCTAGGAAGGACCTTTTCACACTTGGAGGGGGAAAAAGGAGAGCAACCACAAGAACAACAAGAACACAAAGATGAACACAAGAGGTAATCACTCCAACAATTCCCGATTACACATCCACTAGGGTAACAACACAAGATCCACAAGTCACAAACATAATCAAAGGAAAGATACAATGGCAAAGTTCATCCCAAATCCAAAGGAAGAGGGGTCTTGAAGGTAGTCTTCTCCCAATGGAGGTCTTAAAATCCTCAAGGATTCTTCCCTATGGGGTCTTGATCCTCAAAGAGGGAAGGTATTGGAGCAAAGCTCACCAAGATCTCATCTAATACTTTTCTAACCCTAAACATGGTCCTAGGTACGGAATATATAGCCTTGGGGTCGAAGGGGAAGAAGTGGAGCCGAAGATGCAATCTTAGCCGGCCATTCTGGGAGGACCGTGTACACGAGGTTAGTTGGGCCCATGCGCACGGGGGTACCGTGGGCACGGCATAGGCCCGTGCGCACGGGGTGCTCCAGCGCCTGTTTCCTGTGTAGCCCGTGGGCACGGGGTCTCTGGGGCCCGTGCGCACGGGGTCACCTGGGACTTCCTGTGTTGCTGCTGTTGCACTCCGTCTTGATTCGTACGACCTTGGGGTGGTCCTCCTTCCCCTTGGGGATGCTCCTAAGCTTCTTGGTGTTGTTCCACTTCATACCTAAGGAGGCATGGCATATTTTGGTGAGGTAGTAGACATGTTCCATTTGTGTCCATATGCAAGTCTAGTAGGAAGGAGTTCACCTCGGTTTCCAAAGCACGTGCTCTAGCTCTTGTCATGGGTCCTTGTGGGGTTGGATGTGTCGATGTAGAGTCCATGGGGATGATGGAAGGATGCTCCGCATCATCTCCCCTCCCTTGGGAAAGATCTGACCTCGGATCAAAATCTTCATCACCATGGAAATGTGAGAGGTCTTTGACGTTGAAGATGTCTCTCATGTTGTTCTTGTCTCGTGGGTGTTCAATCTTGTAGGCGTTGTCGTTGTAGCATGCTAGCACCTTGAATGGTCCATCGGCTCGAGGTAGTAGTTTGGACTTGCGTTCGTTGGGGAAGCGGTCCTTGCGAAGGTGTAGCCACACGAGATCACCTATGTTGAATCATGGGTTGCTTATTGACATTGAGCTAGGCCGCTAGTCGATGTACTTGGCGCTCGATGATGTTCCTTGTATCTTCATGCATCTTCTTGATGTAGCTTGCTCGTGCACTCGCATCCATGTTGGTGCGCTCTTGTAGAGGAAGAGGTAGAATGTCCAATGGGGACAATGGGTTGAAGTTGTAGACGACCTCGAAGGGGGACTTGCCGGTAGTCGAATGTCTTGCACGGTTGTAGGCGTACTCGGCGATGGGTAGACACGCCTCCCACTCCTTGATATTCTTCTTGATCAACACGCGAAGTAGAGTGGATAGTGTCCGGTTCGTCACCTCTGTTTGGCCGTCGGTTTGAGGATGGTATGCAGATGAGAACAAGAGCTTGATTCCGAGCTTGGCGCATAGCGTCTTCCAAAAGTAACTCAAGAACTTGACGTCGCGGTCGGAGATGATTGTCTTTGGTACTCCATGGAGGCGCAAGATTTCCCTACAAAAGAGGTTAGCAACATGTGAAGCGTCGTCTATCTTGTTGCAAGGAATGAAATGTGCCATCTTAGAAAATCGGTCCACAACAACAAATACAGAATCCTTTCCACTTTGAGTTCTAGGCAAACCAAGTACAAAATCCATGCTAATATCTTCCCAAGGTTGATAAGGAATAGGAAGAGGCATGTAAAGACCATGGGATTGTGCTTTAGACTTAGCTTTGTGGCATGTAGAGCATCGGGTGGTGAAGCGTGAGACGTCGCGGAACATCTTGGGCCAAAAGTAGTTCTTCGAGAGCGTGGCGAAAGTCTTGTCGCGTCCAAAGTGTCCCATGAGTCCGCCTCCATGAGCCTCTTGCAAAAGGAGCAAACGAAGAGAAGACTCGGGAATGCATAGTTTGTTAGCTCTCATAAGATAACCATCCTCGATGTAATATTGTTCCCAAGATGTATGCGTCAAACATTTAGCATAATGAGTTGCAAAAGATGGATCATTAGCATACAAGTCTTTTATGTGCTCAAAGCCAATAACATTCAACTCAAGTTTAGTGACAAGCGTGCATATGCGTGAAAGTGCATCGGCAACTACATTTTCCTTACCCTTAATGTACTTTATCACATATGGAAAAGATTCATTAAATTCACTCCATTTGGCATGACACTTGTTCAACTTAGTTTGACCTTTTAAGTACTTAAGAGTTTCATGATCGGTATGGATGACAAACTCATGAGGTCTAAGATAATGTTCCCAAATATGTAGCACACGCACTAAAGCATACAATTCTTTGTCATAGATGGGATAGTTAAGTTGATCACCGGAGAGTTTTTCACTAAAATATGCAATTACTCATTTTTCTTGCATCAAAACTCGGCCAATTCCGGTACCACTTGCATCACCATGAACCTCAAAAGTTTTGTCAAAGTTGGGCAAAGCAAGAATCGGGGCATGAGTAAGCAAAGACTTGAGCTCATCAAAAGCGTTGGATTGTAAAGATCCCCAAACAAAAGGAGCATTCTTCTTACTCAAAGCATGCAAAGGGGCGGCAATAGTGCTAAAGTTTTTCACAAAGCAACGATAAAAACCCGCAAGACCAAGAAAACATCGCACTTGTTGCAAATTGGTGGGTTGGGGCCATGTTTTAATTGCTTCAATTTTAGTTTCATCAACATGGACACCCTTGGAAGAGACAACGAAACCCAAGAAAACCACTTTGTCAACACCAAATGTGCACTTTTTCATGTTGGCATAAAGACTTTCCTTGCGAAGTGTTTGCAAAACAACCCTAACATGATCAAGATGCTCTTTCATGGTTTTGCTAAATACAAGAATATCATCAAAGTAAACCACAACAAAGACTCCAATATAAGGGCGAAGTACATGATGCATGAGACGCACGAAAGCACCGGGAGCCTCCGATAAACCCATAGGCATTACTAACCATTCATATAGGCCAAATTTTGTTTTGAAAGCAGTTTTCCATTCATCACCTTCTTGTATGCGGATTTGATAATAGCCACTTTTAAGATCAATTTTTGAGAAAAAGTTGGCTCCACTAAGTTCATCAAGCATATCATCTAAGCGAGGAATGGGATGCCTATAGCGAACGGTGATAGCATTTATAGGTCTACAATCTGAACACAAGCGGAAACTTCCATCGGGCTTAGGCACAAGTATAACGGGAACGACACAAGGGCTTAAGCTTTCACGTACATGACCGTTGTCGATTAGTTGATGTACTTGCCGTTGAATCTCATTGGTTTCTTCGGGATTGACACGGTATGGAGCTTTTTTTGCAAGTGACGCTCCAGGGATGAGGTCGATTCGATGCTCAATGCCTCATAGAGGAGGTAGACCTGGAGGTAGCTCATCGGGGAAAACATCTTGAAATTCCTGCAAAAGAGATTGAAACACCCAAGGTAGCTCATGATTGGTGTTAGTTTTTGGTTCTCCATCCTTGCATACAAGGACAAAGTGCATCACACTCGATGGGTTCTCACACAGTTCTCTCATCTCACTTTTTGTGGTGAATAGTATGAGGTTTTTCTCTCTATGCGAAGAGGCGCTCAAGTTTGGCTTGTTGCTCTCACTCATGTTTTGGTGGCTCACTTTCTCACTCTTCTCTCTATGGTGGGTGGCTTGCTTGTCGGCTATCACTTGACTAGGAGACATAGGTCGTAGAAAATATTCCTTCCCTTTCATCTTGAAGCTATAGTGGTTGGTACGCCCATTGTGGATGACACCACGGTCGAATTGCCATGGTCGACCAAGAAGGAGGTGGCAAACGGTCATTGGGATCACATCACACTCCAAAGTGTCCTCATATGCACCAATTTTGAAGGAGACTTGGACCGTATGCTCAACTCGTATAGTGCCGGAGTCACTTAGCCATTGAACCTTGTAGGGGTGCGAGTGCTTCCTCTTGACCAATTGAAGCTTGGAGCATAGTTCTTCACTTGCCAAATTGTGGCAACTACCTCCATCAATGATGACTTTGATGGACCTTCCATTGATGTCGGCCTTGGTGTGGAAGATATGGCATCGTTGGTCTTCTTCTTGTTGATGTTGAAGTGTCAAGACCTTGGAGACAACGAGAGCGGAGCTCGTATCTTCATCACAAAAGACTTGATCATCTTCATCCTCGTTCATGCGCCGGTGCATGGCCACTTGATCAATAGCTTCCAGTTCATCTTCACTCATTGAGTCGTAGGTGCCATCGTCGTTGAGGATCATGGTGCGCTTGTTGGTGCATTGGAAGGACTTGTGGCCTCGGCCGCCACATGTGAAGCACTGGATTGAACTTGTCTTGACGGTCTCATCAATCGGGGTAGAGGAAGAAGCATGCGGCTTGTAGTTGCTTGTAGTAGGAGGAAGACGACTTGAACTTGACGAAGGTTTCTTGTAGGTTGTCTTGTCGTCGTTGCTTGGAGAAGGCTTGGTTGACATAGATGTTGGAGGAGTTGTTGAAGCTTGATTGCTGGAGAAGCCATATGTCTTGGATGAGTAATTGGCGTACTTGAAGTCATCTTGCACTTAACGTGCCGCCTTGGTCGCTTGATGCACGAGCTCGACGAGGTTGGAATAGGGTTGGAAGTCGGCGATCTTCTTGATGGGATGATTGAGTCCATTCAAGAATAGTGCCATTGTTTGCTCATCATCTTCCTTGACATTGGCTCGAATCATGGCTATCTCCATTTCCTTGTAGTATTCTTCAACACTCTTTGTTCCTTGCTTGAGGAGTTGTAGCTTCTTGAAGAGATCATGGTTGTAGTAGGTGGGCACAAATCGTGCTCGCATGACATCCTTCATTTGACCCCAAGTGGTGATTGGAGGGTCACCTCTTGCTTCTCGGCGCTCAAGGACTTGTTCCCACCATATGAGCACATAGTCTTGGAACTCAAGTGATGCCATTGTGATCTTCTTCTCTTCCTCACAGTTGTGCAAACAAAAGATTTTGTCGACCTTCAATGCCCATGAGAGGTATTCTTCCGGATCATTCCTTCCATTGAACTTGGGCATTGTGAATTTGAGTTTTCCATAGCGTTGCTCTTCATCTTGATAGCGGTTGTGATATCGCTCTTGCCTTGGAAAGTCCTCAAATGCTCGTTCCTCATGATGTCGCTCTTGGCGTGGAGGAGGGGCTTGAAGCACTTGTTCCACTTGGTGTCGCTCTTGGCGTGGAGGAAGTCCATGATCAACTTGCTCTTGTTGAACTTGAGGTTGAGGTGGAGCTTGACGATGCACACGTGGTTGGTAGTTCCTCTCTTGGATTTCTTCTCGAAGGGCTTCCTCTTTATTGCGCCGTTCGCGATTGCGGTTGGCGATGGCTCGACTTGATTCTTGAAGGGCACATTCCGCCTCAAGAGCTTGTGCTTCTCGTTGTTGTTGTTGAAGACGTTGAGCCTCAGCATCTTGTTCCTCTTGGTGTAGACGCGCTCGTTATTACTCTTGGTGTAGGCGCGCTCGTTCTTCCTCTTGGCGCCGTAGTCGTCGTCGTTCTTGAGCTTGAGCAAAAGCGACTTGGTTTGATTGAGGACGAGGAACTTGCTCATCGACTTGCTCTTGTGAATGCTTGACAGGTAGCGGGTTGCGAGATGTATGACGGTCTTGACGCGCGGCTCGTCGGAGAATGGTTGATGACGGTGTACTTGAGGCGGAGAAGGTGTCGTCGGAGTGTCGACTTGGGTGGCTCCTTCTTGAGTAGGAAGAAGTTGAAGGAGGCCGGTTGACCAACAAAGCGCGGATCTCGTCCATTCTTGCATCGTTCTCTTGCTTGTGTGCGTCGAGCTTGTTGTCGAAGTAGTCCCGTGTACGTTGCTCGGAAAGTCGCAAGTCGGTGGCGAGGTTGTCGATGCGGTCGTTCATTGCTTGTTGCTCTTGATGTAACGCTCGTTGTGCACCAAAGAGGTGGCTCTTGGTGACGAATGATGACATGTCGTCATCTTGCTTGATGAAGAGTAGGTTGGTAGAGGAACTTGGCCTATCCATCAGAAGAAAGTGGTGGTGAGTAGGAAAATGAGAGAACAAAACCGAAGTTACCTTTTCCGAAGATTGTGGATGTAACAAGTACGATCCCACGTGATGTTACAATAGGGGAATTGGTACCGGGAATTGTTTCTCACACCTACAAGTAAATGGTCTATGGAGGAGCTTGGTTACGAAAGGCACAAATAATTCAAGCAAATGTTAGTCAAGATGTTGATAAAGTTGAGAAGATTCACAAATAGCAAATAAGACAAATAGATCAACCTCCCGAGATAACACGAGGAACACACACATGGAAGATAAATGGGATCCGCACAACCAAGGGGTGAGCTCGAAGATGTCTAATCACGGGAAAAGCTCTTGTCATACGGATACTAGAGAGACGCTAGTTCGATTGCACTAATGAGCTAGATACGCTAGTGCACCAACCTAATAGAGAATCCACTCGTCTCACTATCCCAAGTATGCTTATGTATGTGGTGACCAAGATGATGCATGTATGCTAAGGCTCGATGCTATTGCTTATAAGATCTTTGCTTCTCTTCTTTTTTGCTTAAAAGCTTTTTCTTCTTCTTTTTTTCAACTATGCCACGATGCTTGATATACGAGCCACACAACGAGGTAACAAGTAGTAAATGCACGGGATGGAAGGAACACTAAATGGTGCACTAAGGCGTGGCCCGGCAATACTCAACAAGCTAGTCTCGATGGGTAAGCTACGCAAAATGGCTCAAAGCTATCAAGTTAATGGCAAGGGAGTACAAGGTGTCGTCGAGGTTACCGTCCTTGCTTATGGTCGAAGATGATCTTGTCGAAGCCGAAGTGTTGTCCGAGTCGATGATTGGTGGCGATGATGATACCAACTTGCGCCTAAGTAGCCGAAACACCTTAGGACACAAGAGAAATCGCAACCCAACACTCAAACAAACACGTGGAATGGTGCGGAAGAACACAAGAGGTGGTGGTGGAACGAAATGAGAAAAACAGAAAAATGGCCGAAACTTCCTAGATAGCCCGTGTGCACGGGGTAAGTGAAGCCCGTGTGCACGGGGTCCCGTGTGCACGGGGTCCCGATAGCCCGTGTGCACGGGGTCTCCCGAGAGCGGATGAACTGATCTGATTTCGTGGTGATTCCCAAGTTTTTGGCCAAACTCAAACGGTGGAAGGTTGGGGATGATGGTGGAGGGGTAGATCCACTTGCCAAACACCAAATTCGTGGATCAAATCAACCAAATCTCACAAGATCAACAAATTGCAAGAAAAATTTTTGGGGCTATTTTTGGTGGGGATTTTCGGATTAGGACGAAAAACAACAAAATCAAGCTAGAAAGTGGAAGGTAGGGACTCCAAGATGTGAATCAATGTGGCTCATGATACCAAGATGATGTAGGGTAGAACCCTAGGAAGGACCTTTTCATACTTGGAGGGGGAAAAAGGAGAGAAACCACAAGAACAACAAGAACACAAAGATGAACACAAGAGGTAATCACTCCAACAATTCCTGATTACACATCCACTAGGGTAACAACACAAGATCCACAAGTCACAAACACAATCAAAGGAAAGATAAAATGGCAAAGTTCATCCCAAATCCAAAGGAAGAGGGGTCTTGAAGGTAGTCTTCTCCCAATGGAGGTCTTGAAATCCTCAAGGATTCTTCCCTATGGGGTCTTGATCCTCAAAGAGGGAAGGTAATGGAGCAAATCTCACCAACATATCATCTAATACTTTGCTAACCCTAAACATGGTCCTAGGTACGGAATATATAGCCTTGGGGTCGAAGGGGAAGAAGTGGAGCCGAAGATGCAATCTCAGCCGGCCATTCTGGGAGGCCCGTGTGCACGGGGTTAGTTATGCCCATGCGCACGGGGGTCCCATGGGCACGGTACAGGCCCGTGCGCACGGGGTGCTCCAGCGCCTGTTTCCTGTGTAGCCCATGGGCACGGGGTCTCTGGGGCCCGTGCGCACAGGGTCACCTGGGACTTCCTGTGTTGCTGCTGTTGCACTCTGTCTTGATTCGTACGGCCTTGGGGTGGTCCTCCTTCCCCTTGGGGATGCTCCTGAGCTTCTTGGTGATGTTCCACTTCATACCTAAGGAGGCATAGCATATTTTGGTGAGGTAGTACACATGTTCCATTTGTGTCCATATGCAAGTCTAGTAGGAAGGAGTTCACCTTGGTTTCCAAAGCACGTGCTCTAGCTCTTGTCATGGGTCCTTGTGGGGTTGGATGTGTCGATGTAGAGTCCGTGGGGATGATGGAAGGATGCTCTGCATCAAATGTATTGATAAAACTCTATCCGGCCAGGGCTGGCTAAAGAAAGCGGAGAGAATCAGGTGTTCGGCTCGACTTCCCGAAGATACTGCCGATCCGTTATTAACAAGGATGCTGGCTCCGGCGCTCTATCAAGTGCCTATGGGGGAAGATAAAGAGGAGGACAAAGAGGCCCAAGGCAACTTCCACTCTGGAGGCTCACCAGGCAATTCGTCCGGGGAGATTAGAACTCCCGCTTCTAAAAGTGGAAGGGAAGGGCGAACTGACGTCCCTTCTCCCCATGGGAAGAAAAGGGCCACTTCCGAAGACTCGGAAAGAGAAGCTTGCAAGCGGGGGAAGGTATCCCAGACAGGGGGGATATCGACACGCAGTCACCCCACAAAGATAGGCCCCCAGCCGCATCGTAAGTGAATCCGGGTGATCTAAACATGTCTCGTTCTTTCCTGGCTATAGGGGTAATATTTTGAACTCATGTTTGCAGTCCGGCACGCGGCCCTCCTCAACAGTCCTCTTCTTCGGGGGATCTACTTCTGGAAATGATGGAGAGCAAGACGCCTCCACAGATTTCCCTGCCTGATAAGGCAGACGACACCGAGGTGTCGTCCCGTAGGATCCTTCCCAATCTGCAAGTGGCGCAAAGGACAGTGAGGACCGGGGCCGAAGGTAGTACTTCGGCCGCCCAGGGTCCGGGGTGTGCGGCCCCTACAGGGAACAACAAAATTCCCGGACTATCAAATGTCCAAGGGACGCCGGATGCATTCATGGACATTCTGCAGCATGCCTCCGTCTAAGAGGAACATCATACCTTGATGGGTATGGTGTTCGAAAGAGTTCGGTCCGTGAAAAGCGGATTGAATCAAGCCTTTTCTAGCCTACTGAGAGGCTTCAAGGTACGTAGTGTAATTTCGGTTATATTGTAAGTGCAAATTGCACCTGTGTATAGATAGTAGCCCCTGAGACTCTGGTTGACATCCAAAGGAATGTGATCAGAGGATCAAATATAGGCCCAGGAAATGACATGACTAATTGAAACACAGGTTGTTACATCCGCGGGGACTGCCCAAGCTATCGAGGTAGCACATTTGAAGCAAAAAGTTGATGTGGTGGATGATGACATCACACTTATAAACAGGCGGCTCAACGAGGCGCAAGGTATGTCTCTGGGGCACTCAGTACATGCTAGTATTGTGAAATGAGCGTGATACTGAAAAAAAATTATATGCATAACTGCAGACAGTGCCGTCACAGTTGAGACCCTTCGGGTGGAACTTGCCCAGGCCAAGGAGCGAGCCAGGATGAGCAATGCGGATGCCGAAAAGGCAGCCGCCGAATTGAAAGTAGAACAGACCGCTCGGCGTCAGTGCGAGGAGATAATATCTACCATGGCACTTGAGTTGAAGAATGCCACTAGCTGATGCCAAGATTTTGAGAAAGATAACAAATCCAAAGCGGCCAATCTGGACAAGGCCTTACGAGAGGCAAAGGAAGCCTGGTTTGAGTCTAGAGCAGATCGGGAGGAGATCCGACAAGCTGGGGAGATCGCAGCTGGTAAGCCCTTTTTATTGCAAACTAAGTTTGGCGATCCGAAGTACGCGCCGCTGAACCAATGATGGAGTTCTCCAAACCCTTTTATGGATCTGCCGAATAGTGCTGCTGACGCAAATTAGTTTTTCCACACGCAAGAAGGGCATGCAACGGAAAAGTTGTTTTGGTCGCAATTTGACACGCCGAAGCGTCTACTATTGAACGAACATATGGCCCAATGGGCCGAGCTCCACAAGATGTCCGACGCTGCCATGAAGGACGTCATAGCCCGGCTGTGGCCAACTGAACCCATTCCGGATAGTTATTTCGGTATGGTGTGGCGGCTTGTTGATGCGGTGTCGCGTGTCGATGCTGTGAAGCGGTCAACGTGCATAGAAGGTGCACGGATGGCCCTTGCCCATGTCAAGATATACTGGGTGACGATAACGACCACCGATATTGCAGCGCAGAGTCCACCCGAAGGCAAGGACCTTAACATGCCAGAACATTACTTTGAAGATGTCCTAGAAGGTGCCCGCTTAATAGAGGGTCGGTGCTCGAAAAATATTATGTTCGAGTAAAATGTATCAGAATTGTAATAACAATATTATGATATATTTAAGGCTATGTTTTTGTACTTTTTGCCCAAAAAGTCTTAGTGCCTCCTGTGCGACCTTCTTATATATGTAATATGTTTGCAGTCGTCGGCTTCAGCCCCCTTGCGTATAGCGCCGAGGTGTTCGGAAAAGCACTTGATCACACTTGACCCAACGTCTTGGTCTGTTAAGGAGGTGTTAGTGCGGCGAATGAGGCAATCGTACTATAGAGCTTTAACACTTTCACGTAGCCATAGGAGTTTGACGGTGGGACTACTATATAGCCCCTGGTATGTCTGTGATTATCCGAATACGGTGCGATTACATACGTGACCAGAATAACGGTCCTTCATTTAATACGGAGGGAATTGCGAAGATTCTGATGAGTCATCAAGTGGTTGACCAACTCTCGCCGCATCATGATAGTCAGCTTTCGGCTTTCTCTACTGAGGTGCTCATCCGGGCTAGCCGGGACACAATCGTAGTAGTTCTCCCTTTACTACCCTAGCCGATATAGCGGAACGTAAGGTAGCAAGCACAAGAGCCGGGCAACCCAACTATTGACCAAAGACATGATTCAGAGCTGATGCATATAAGGCCAAACTCGCGACACCGAACACTCCCTATAGGTGTTCGGACTTTAAAATATACACCGGGCTGAATATAGCCCCTGGTGATAAACCCATGGTATCAAGGCATTCGTGGCAATCCGACGTGGAGGATGAGCGCGGCTTGTGAGAGCATAAATCTCAAAACACAGTACGAACCGGGCTACTTCTATAACATCCACTTTAGTACGGTGAGCCGTATGTTTACAGATGATGCCGGTATCTTTCTTGGACATTTTACATGCCAGGAAAGTATAAAACAACAAAAGATAAAAAAATGTTTACACAGGGTCTTAATCTAAAAAAGAAACCTTAATGCGGGGCCCTGCTGCACGTCTGCGCCTTTGTCTCTGTTGTGAAGTGTCCTTGAAGGGTATAGTATAATGGCCATCTGTAAGAGAGAAAAAAAATAAAGAAAGAAAGAAGAAACCAGGTGAAAGAATCTGGTGTGGTCGTAAGTAGAGCTGGTTCATTTTAATGAACCGTGAAGGATAACTTCCAGGGTCTGAATAGGGTCAAGCCGAACTATGGACCTTTTGTGTGCAGAGTGCCCCCGAAGCCGCCCAAGGAATTTTGAGTATATCTCCTTATGGGACGATCGATGGGGGTGTAGCTGCTAATCAAGCTCAGGTTTATCTGAGCTACCGCACTGATGTGTGCGCCTGACACGTTTAGCTGTGTCTGCGGTCTTAACGACCGATGAGCTGTTCGGCTTGAATAGGCAGTTTTGTGCTTCGACTGCTAGAGCCGCCGTGTATTCCTCTGTGCAAAGAGAGCGCTCCATATTTCCACTAACCGTAATGACGCCACGAGGTCCAGGCATTTTGAGTTTTAGATAAGCATAGTGCGGGAATGCATTAAAATGGGCGAAGGCCGTTCTTCCGAGTAGTGCATGATAGACGCTTCGGAACGGAGCAATGTCGAAGATTAGTTGTTCGCTTTGAAAGTTGTCCGGTGAGCCGAATACAACATCTAATGTTAGAGAGACCATGCAGCGGGCTTCCACGCCCGGAATAACTCCTTTAAAGGTAGTGCTGCTTGGCTTGATTCTTGACGGGTCTATCCCCATCTTGCGGATAGTGTCCTGATATATTAGATTGAGACTGCTGCCGTTATCCATGAGGACTCGAGTGAGGTGGTATCCGTCGATTATTGGGTCAAGCACGAGGGCAGCCGAACCTCCGTGGCGGATACTAGTCGGGTGATGTCGGATGTTGGGTTCTGGCAGACCCTTAAGGTACGAACTCTAGGGTGCACGCGAAGACCTTCCCCCTACCAATCCGTGTCTGATCGCCTCGCGAGAATCTAAGCTAAGCGATGAACAACATGAGGGACACAAGATTTATACTAGTTCGGACCACCGTTGTGGTGTAATACCCTACTCCAGTGTGTGTGGTGTGGTGAATTGCCTCAGGGGCAGATGATGAATAGTACAAAGGAAGAACTGCCTCACGAGAGGTGTTCTTGAGATGATGCGGTGTTCTACTTGGGGTGGATTTTCCCGTCTCTAGATGATATTCTCCATCGTCTCTAGATGATATCCTCCCCCCTTCTACTCCGGTGACTAGCCCTATTTATAGGGGCCCTGGTCCTCTTCCCAAATATTGAGCGGGAAGGGCGCCAACAACGACCATTTTGTAGGGGTATATCTAGTACATGTTATCCTGACTAAAGTTGGTCTTCGGCTGCCAAAGGCACTGGTGATGACGCCGTCTTGGGCTCCACGGTGACCTCCATCCTGCCGCTCTGCTGGTCTTGGTCTCGTTGCACTGGAATGGTAACCTTTGCCTGATGCCTCGGTACTCCACGCCTGTGCTTGCCCTCTTTGCACCAAAGAGGAAACAACGACACTGCGTAGGTCGGCGCCCTCCTGGCACCCGCCTGGTCTCGATCGTCACATCTTGCGTAATGAGCTGCTCGTGAGGTACCCTTGCCTTGATCTCTCCGCCTCCTCACGAGCCTGCCTGGTGAGGCCGCTCCTGAGGAAGCCTTGCGTCGTCCGCCCCGTGAGGCTTGGCTCCTCGCGAGGGTCTTGAGTTTTGTGCTGATGAAGATGGGTCGTACTGGGCCACTACTCGAGCCACGCTGCAGGCCGCAGGCAGGCAAGTCTGGGGACCCTCGTTCCCAAAACACCGACAGTAGCCCCCGGGCCCAAGGTGCGCTCGGACTTGGCTTAGCAGAGAAGCGAAGGGGCAAGTGCGGAGTGCCGCGGGCCCCAACAGCCTGCGGCCTTGGGCGCCGTGTGGTGGTTGATTGGACGTGGGCATCTCCGCTTCCCCACGCTCCCTAATTACATGCCTAGCTAGGTGGCCATGAGGCTTGTACACAGTTATTCTCCCCTTGCTGCCTGCGCGCTTCTTGTTCCCCTTCCCGCCTTGAGCCTCTGCTTCTGCCTCCAATCCATCTTGAGTTCTTCCCCCTTTCCATTGCCATGGCGCCAAAGAAAAAGGAGAAGGGGAAGAAACTTGTGCCTTCGCCCAGCGCACCTCCGGCAGCTGCTCCCGCCGTCGACAAGTCGCTCATACTCAATCTGGAAGCCTTGGAGAAGGTCCGCTCCGCGCTCGCCTCCAGCTCCAACGAGTGCGGGAGGACGACAGTCTGGCCCGCGTCCCATGCCTCCTTCGACAGGATCATCACGGAGGTCCAATTCTTTGCCGACGCCCTGTGGGCGGGCCTGGTTCCCCCCTTCTCCGCTTTCTTCAATGCGGTGCTTTCCCACTACCAGATCCATATGATGCATCTTGGTCCTCAATCTATTACTCTGCTTGCTGTCTTCGCCTTTGTCTGCGAGGCCATGGTGGGGATTCCTCCTTCCATTGCTCTCATGTGCCTCTTCTTCTCTCTGCGGTTGACTGTCCCTTCCCAATGTTTGGAATACATGAGCTTCCAGGCCGTGCCGGAGATGGCCGCCTCGGGGATCGACTTTGGCCTCCCATCCTCCGCGAGCGGGTTTCGGGAGCGATGGCTGTACATGGACGTTGGGGTGCCCAGCCCCCTGCTCGTGCACCCGACACTGCCCGATATTCCCAACACTGGTTGGGGTCACGAGGAGCTTACGAGCGCCCAGCTTGCTTTCGCCTGGCATCACTTCGATAGGCTGAGGAAGCTCGGGGTGACGGCGCCCCAGGTGGTGAAGGAGTTACTCCAGTGCTGCATCGCTCCTCTCCAGTGCCATTCCTGCCCGATGTGGGCCTTCTTCGGGCATCAGGACCATATGAGGCTCCAGGAATGAGATCTCGCACCTGAGATGCTGAAGAAGGTGTTGAAGGTTCTGACTGACGGCCCCTCTCCTGGCAGCGTCCGTCATGGAGGCGCCCTGTTGTATCTTTCCTCAAACAGGGTCGAGTTCATGAGGCAGATGCCCCGCTTCAACGAATGGGGGTTGTGCCCGGCTGGCCTCGCGGGGCCCCGCGAGAACCCGGTTGTTGTGGTTCTTCCCCCAGTCGCCCGCGCCGGTCTTGCCTCAGGAGTCGTTGCAGGGAGGCAAGCATCGGCAAGAGCTGGGGGGCCTGATGTCGAGGTGCTGATGTCGCGTGGGGCTCCCGAGGTGTCATCCTCTGGAGCTTACGGAGGCCCTCTCGAGGTGGTGGCTGATGAGGGGGCGCGACCTGCGGCTCCCGAGGACAAAGCCCCCGAGGCCTCGGCAGGCCACCAAGAGGTGGCACCTGATCGTTCCTCTCAGACTGGTGCCCTTGATGTAGGTTGCCCTGATGCTTCGGCTCCTATGCCGCGCGCCGGCCCTCACGTCGAGAGGTTGGGCCGGTTCCGCGTAGATTTCGAGGCCCTTCGCAAGAGGAAGGAGGCTTCTAGTGGTGATGATCGCCCGTGCCGCCCATTGAAGCACAAGAAGTACTTTGCCATGGACGAGTAAGTCCCTCCTTCTTATAGTCCCTTGTTTGCAGTTCCCTTTGCTGACCGTGGCCTATCAGGATCCCCCCTGCCAAGCCCGCGGAACCAGCCAAGGAGTCGCTTCCTTAGGCTTCACCTCCACCGCCGACCTTGATCGCCCCGAGCCTGCGCGCCACCCTCGGCGCAAGTTCAGCTGGAGAGGTAGGCCGGCCTGCGGCGTGCCGCTCCTCCTTCGCGAGCTCTCCCTGGGCACAACTAGCTTGCCCGGGCTCCTCCAGTTATCATTGGCGGCGAGTGGTTGAAGTCGATCTTTGGTTCCTCATCGAGGGGTGGATCAGCATCGGGCGGGGTCCCTTGCAGGGCCCGTTCGGCAATTGTGGGAGCACCAGCCCCCAACCCCCTGCCAAGAGGGGTTGAGTCACTCCAGGGTCCTCCGCCGACGTCGATGGCGGAGGATGATGTTGATGATGTGCTCAGGTGTGCGCGGGAGCGCAGCGCCGTCCGCCGAGAGTTCCTCCAGAGGGCGACCGATGCAGTGAGCCAGCTTGGCTCAGAGCTGGCGCGCGAGGACGCTCGTCTTGAAGCTGAAGGCCTGCGGCTGGTCGAGGAGCAGCGCAAGCTGAAGGCGGCTGTTGGTCTCGCACGTCACCGGCGGGACCTCGAAAATGCCAAGGCCCAGGCATCTCTGGTGGCCTCTCGGGAGGCCTGCTCCCGAGCCACTGAGGAGGCTCAAGAGGCGGATCGGGGACGCGAAGCTGCGGAAGAGCGCGCATGGTAGCTCCATGACTGGTGCAATTCTCTGGAGCAGCAAGTGGAGTTGCGCCGAGCTGCCCTTGCGTCGCTGAAAGGGGCGCCCGCCGAAGAGGAGGAGCTCCGGAGGCGCGAGGAAACACTGACATTGGAGGCTGCCGAGCGCAACCTCGATCTTGAGCGGTTGGAGACGAGGGCGGCTCTCCGGAGACTCCGGGGCATGTACAGCCCCAACTCATTATTATGTGAGAGTGTCACGGGCGGCGAGCTTCACAAGCACTTGGCCTTCTTCACAGGTACCAGCCTTGCTTCATATCGCTAGATGAGGGCCCCGCCTTGCGCCACCCTTGACCACCATTGACGGCGACCAGAAACCAGGACGATGCCAATGGGGAAAAGGGGACGCCAGCGGTTCCCCCGACGACCACGGGTCCTCTGCCGGGGGCAGGCCTTGGGGCACATCCCCGGCAGAGGGCCTACCTCCAAAGAATGCCTTGCTCCGCGTGCCGCGAGGAGGAGCCTGGCTCCCGGCCCCTCTCCTGCTACCCCCACTGCCCTCCTTCTGAGGGGAGGGAGGCTACTGCACTGGGGCAGCCATCCGCTGCAGCGACCTGAACCTCCTATGACCCATGGTTAGCATAAGCTTGCTCCTGAGGAATTAGCATTACCCGAGAGTTTCTGCCGCTGGCACGGCTTTCAAGGCTTCCGTGAGGATCCTAAAAGAGCTCGGCTTCTGGCGCCTCTTCCTCCCAGCCTAGCCCGAGGAACGAGCCATGGTCTTCTTCCAATGCGTACACTCGATCCACCATGTGGGGCACATAGGCCTCCGGGGTCACCGCCCCAAAGGCCTCGCCGTAGTGCCTCGCGCGCCATGCAGTTCGACTTGAAGCTCCATCTTGGGGGCGGTAGGGCGGTGGCCCGCCCGGGCCGTAGGCTGTGATGCGCATGCCCTCGCATGCCAGGGGCGGTGTCGGCGTAGCCTATCGCCCGGCGCTGACGGCCAGGCTGATGTTGATGAAGCCTTGAGGTGCGCCCGGGGGCGCGTGGGCACGGATAGGCCCGCGGTGTGATCCGCCCGGGGCCTGGGGTGGAAGCTGGACGCAAAACGGGGGTGCCCCTGAAGCAGCGACATCCAGGAGCTCGGCAACGCGCTCCAGCAGCATGTCGTGGCCGCTTTCTTGCAGTCTGCACCGCAGCAGTTCTCGCGCCACTGTGAGCGTGGCCTTCATGTTTGCCTGGTCCCGTCAGGTGTGCGGTGCTATAGCCACAACATGGCTTGAGGCCCTTGCTGCCGATTGCACCTGCCGTGGAGTGAGGGTAGGCGACGCTTAACCGCGTCGCCCGCGCCCCGCAGTGTTCTGTGGAGCGCGGGCTGCCTGAGGTGCGGGGTTGAGGTCACCTTGGGCAGGTGGCGCGGCATGGGCACGCCATGCCGCCCAGCGGTCGGAGTTGGTTGTCGGGTCGCCGGACATGGAGGCGGTGAAGTAGCGGAACGCAGGACGGAAGAAGGAAGATTTTGGCGCAACCCTACCTGGCGCGCCAAATGTCGAATGTTGGGTTCCGACAGACCCTTAAGGTTCGAACTCTGGGGTGCGCGTGAAGATCTTCCCCCTACCAATCCGCGTCTGATCGCCTCGCGAGAATCTAAGCTAAGCGACGAACAACACGAGGGACACAAGATTTATACTAGTTCAGGCCACCGTTGTGGTGTAATACCCTACTCCAGTGTGTGTGGTGTGGTGGATTCCCTCAGGGGCAGATGATGAACAGTACAAAGGAAGAACTGCCTCACAAGAGGTGCTCTTGAGCTGATGCGGTGTTCTACTTGGGGTGGATTTTCCCATCTCTAGATGATATTCTCCATCGTCTCTAGATGATATCCTCCCCCCCCTTCTACTGCGGTGACTAGCCCTATTTATAGGGGCCCTGGTCCTCTTCCCAAATATTGAGTGGGAAGGGCACCAACAATGGCCATTTTGAAGGGGAACATCTGGTACAAGTTATCCTGACTAAAGTTGGTCTTCAGCTGCCAAAGGCACTGGTGATGACGCCGTCTTCGGCTCCATGGTGACCTCCATCTAGCCGCTCTGCTGGTCTTGGTCTCGTTGCACTGGAATGGTAACCTTTGCCTGATGCCTCGGTACTCCACGCCTGTGATTGCCCCCTTTGCACCAAAGAGGAAACAAGGACACTGCGCAGGCTGGCGCCCACCTGGTCTTGATCGTCACGGCTTGCCTCTCGAGCTCCTTGCGAGGTACCCTTGCCTTGATCTCTCTGCCTCCTCGTGAGCCTGCCTGGCAAGGCTGCTCCTGAGGAAGCCTTGTGTCATCCTCCCCGCGAGGCTTGGCCCCTTGCGAGGGTCTTGAGTTTTGCGCTGATGAAGATGGGCCATACTGGGCCACCACTCGAGCCACGCCGCAGGCCGCAGGCAGGCAAGTCTAGGGACCCCCATTCCCAGAATGCTGATAGGTGATCCCTGCGATCAAAGGTGATCGGGCAGGCCGACCATGGGTTGAACTTGGGGGCAACGGGCTCAACAGCGTAGACATCACGGAGTGCGTGTTTGCGCTCCCACTTTGGGATATGAGTGACATAGATCATGTTCACTGTTTTAATCTTCGGTGGAAATTTCTTTTGTCCCCCCATGTTCGGCTGGCGAGGTTTGTCCTCGTCCTCGCTCTGAGGTCTCTTCCCTTTGTGTTCGGCGTTAAGTTTGTCAGCCTTCTTGAAGACCCAACATTCTCTGTTGGTATGATTAGCTGGCTTATTGGGTGTGCCGTGGATTTGGCAGGTCCTGTCTAGGATCTTGTCCATGTTGGATGGACTATCCTTGTTGCCTTTAAATGGCTTCTTCCATTGACCAGGTCTGGAGCCCCTGAATCCGGCGTTAATCGCTGTATTTTCTGGGCTTTCTTCGTTGTTCCGACGTTTGTTTTTATTGTGTCATGGTTTTCCATTGCCATCCCTGACATCAGAGGTGCCGGGATCACTGGTGCTGCTACGGGCTAACCAGCTGCCTTCGCCCGCACAAAAGCGGGTCATGAGTGTAGTTAAGGCGGCCATTGTCCTTGCCTTTTCCTGGCGGAGGTGTCTGGCCAGCCATTCGTCCCGGACACTGTGTTTGAAGGCCGCTAAGGCTTTGGCATCCATACAGTCGACAATTTGGTTCTTCTTAGTGAGAAACCTGTTCCAAAGCTTACAGGCTGATTCTCCGGGTTGTTAAATTATGTGACTTGGATCGTCTGCATCTGGAGGCCGGACATAGGTCCCTTCGAAATTGGCCCGGAAAGCGTCCTCAAGCTCTTCCCAGCTTCCGATGGAATTTTCGGGGAGGCTTTTCAGCTAGTGCCGAGCTGGTCCTTTTAGCTTGAGGGGTAAATATTTAATGGCGTGGAGATCATCTCCGCGAGCCATGTGGATGTGAAGAATAAGTCTTCTATCCAAACCATGGGGTCCATCGTTCCATCGTATGCCTCGATGTTTACGGGTTTGAACCCTTCTGGAAAATCATGTTCCAGCATCTCATCGGTGAAGCACAGGGGGTGTGCTGCACCCCTGTATTTGGCTGTGTCGTGGATTGGGTCCGACGGTTGTAATGTTCGTTATTGGTTCCATGCTAGTAAATGGCCGGCATGTTTTGTTTGATAATCGTGATCCCGTGTGGGGGCATGTTCCCTGGATCGATAGATGGACCTGGTTTTGCCAGCTTTTTGTCTAGGTCCTCACGTAGATCGTGCCTCTGGTCCTGTGCCGCGGCCTTCCTTCCTTTATGGGGAGGGGGTGAGGGCTTGTGTACGGCATTGTTGGCCGCTCTGTCTCGACCACGAGGTGGTCGGTCTGGCCTTTCGGCCGTATTATACTTCGATGGTATGGGCGCGATAGCCTCGTCACCGAATTCGGGCAGCAGCTTACGTTTTGGGATAGCTCTTAGTTTGGCAATTACCGCTGTATTTTTCTTCAGTGTCTAGCACTTCGTTCCATCTGCCATTGAGCGTGTCCTGTGCGGCTTTAAGCCGCTGCTTCTGCTTCTTCAGGCTCCTTGCAGTGGCGATAAGCCTTTGATGGAGGTGTTCGGGTTCTAATGGTTCTTTTGGGATGACGAATTCGTCGTCGCCAAGGCTGATCTCTTCTTTAGAGTGAGGCTGATAGTTGCTATCTTCGGCATCGCTGTGGTCAGACAACATCTCCGGACTGTGTTCGCCATCCTCTCGCATGCCTTGCTCCAGCGTTGGGTCTGCCGGGTACTCCGCTTGGTTCAGATTATCGTCGCCGTCCGCGATAATATTGTTTTTTTTCTTTTTGCCATATCGAGGTCGGCGCTTGGGACGTCGGCGCTTAGGAGGTTCATCGACAGGCATGCTGTTATCGCCGTTGGCCTCATTCTCCTTTGGTGTGTCCACCATGTATATATCATATGACGATGTAGCTGTCCACTACCCTAAAGGTGGTGGTTTTTGTGTCTGCTCGTCTCCGGCATCGTCATCCATACCGTCGATGTCTTCAGAGTCGTAATCGAGCGTGTCGGTTAAGTCCTCGACAGTGGCAATGAAGTGGGTGGTGGGTGGGCAACGAAGTTCTTCGTCATTCGCTTCCCACTCGAGCCAGACATAGCTCAACCGAGAGTCCCCCGACAAGGAGAGGGACTTCAATGAGTTTAATATGTCGCCAAAAGGCGAGTGCTGGAAGATGTCCGCGGAGCTAAACTCCAAGACCGGCACCCAATCAGGTTTGGTGGACGCGGATGCACGCGGTCCAAAGCTCATGGCCGGAGACGAGTCCAGGGTTCTGGTTACACAAGCCCAGCCTGATTTTGGGTCTGTGTGTGGCTCGAGCGCCGCTGAGTCTGCCGCCTCCGCGGCGGGTTTGAGCTTCCCGTCTTCGGACGACGCAGTCCGCTCCGGCTCTAGGGCCTGGGCAGTCACAGGTGCTATCTCCTGTGTGCGGCCAGATGACAGATCTAGGTCATGTTCATCGTGCTGGCCGAGGACAGCCGTCATGGGATCAAATCCGTCGAAGATCAAGTCTCCGCGAATATCAGCCACGAAATTCAGGCTTCCGAACCTGACCTGATGGCCAGGGGCGTAGCTATCAATCTGCTCTAGATGACCAAGCGAGTTAGCCCGCAGGGCGAAGCCGCCGAATACGAAGATCTGTCCGGGGAGGAAGGTCTCCCCCTAGACTGCATCGTTTTGGATGATTGAAGGAGCCATCAAGCCTATCTTCGACGACATAGAGGAACTCTCAATGAAAGCACGAATGTCGGTGTCAAAACCGGCGGATCTTGGGTAGGGGGTCCCGAACTGTGTGTCTAAGGCTAATGGTAACAGGAGGTGGGGGACACAATGTTTACCCAGGTTCGGGCCCTCTCTATGGAGGTAATACCCTACTTCCTGCTTGATTTATCTTGATGAATATGAGTATTACAAGAGTTGATCTACCACGAGATTGTAATGGCTAAACCCTAGAAGTCTAGCCTATGAGATTATGATTGTTGTGACTAAACCCTAGAAGTCTAAACCCTCCAGTTTATATAGATGTCGGGAGGGGCTAGGGTTGTACAAAGTCGGTTACAGAGAAAGGAATCTACATATCCGAATCGCCAAGCTTGCCTTCCACGCAAAGGAGAGTCCCATTCGGACACGGGATGAAGTCTTCTATCTTGTATCTTCATAGCCCAACAATCCGGCCAAAGTATATAGTCCGGTTGTCCGAGGACCCCTTAGTCCAGGACTCCCTTAGACACCATTGTATATGACCCTTGCAATTGCATTGTTAACCCCTAGCCCATTTTGCGTCACTTGCCCATCGAACTAGCCATTGAGTATTGTCGGCAACGTTACTTGTGCACATTAGTGATCTACACCTTCCACTGCATACATACCATATCATCTTGGTATCATCATAGTATCTCTTGTGTCACAAGATTATTCCCGCATATACACAATTGCTATCTTGGTTTGTGCATTGGTGCAAAAGTGGCCATATCAAAAAAAGAGAGAATAAGCTTTTAAGCAAAGAAAAAGAGTGAGCAAAGAAGCTTGTAGGCAATAGCCATAGCATCACAATATATCACATGGTATCATACTTGATCATCTTGGATCATCGTGTGAGAAACACCGGGAACCATACATACATAGCATACTTGGGATAGAAGTTTATCCATCTTGCATCTTATAGGTTGTGCACAAGTGTCGTATCCGCCTATTGAGCAATCGTGCCAGTGTCTCTCTTGAATTGTGTAACACGAGCGTTTTCCGTGGATTCCACATTTTGTTCTCATTCCTTGGTTGCATGACCCCATTTTTCTATCTGTGTGTGTGTTTCCGTGTGCCACTTATTGCTATTGGTCTACTTGTTTCACTTGCGACTTTGTGAATCTCTTTCAACATTATTGACTCTTGCTAACATTTTGCATCAAATTTTTGTGCCACTATCTTCACTGAGCTCTACCATAAGCTTTACTCGATAGGTGTGAGTGAACAAGTCCGGTACCAATTCCACTATTCTTTCATTTCACAATGAGTGAAACGGGATACATCCTCAACTTCGGGAAAAGGTAACTTGGTATTATTTATCTCATTTCCTACTCACCTCTACTCGAGTCTTGTGATGGATAGGCAAGGCATTTTGATGTAGGGCGGAACCCTAGGGGCCGATCTTTCACACTTGGAGTAGATCCTACGAGGAGATACGAAGAACGCACGGAAGAACACGAGGGAAATCTCAAAGGGAAACAAGAGAAACACTCAACCGACAAGTGATTGATCACACAAGGGCTAGATCACCGAAAGCACAAGGTAACACGAGATCCAAAGTCAACAAAGGACGATACACGAGTAACCATTCTTCTCCGTGAGGAGGTCTTGATTGTCTTCTCCGGATGGAGGCCTTGAATCCGAATGGATCTTCTCCGAAGAGGCGCGGTCCCTCACGTGGAGTAGATCCGGTATGGATGAGCAATGCTCTATCTCAGATGAGCTATCACAATGATAACCCAATCTAGGAGGTGAGAGTGGTCTATATATAGTCTTAGTGCAATAGAGGGGCAAAGTGAAGGGGTACATGGGCCTCAGCCCGCAGCTGGACACAGCCAGGGTCCGGACGTCCGTGGGGCGCCGGTCATCCGGAGGCTCGCGGGGTCCCGGACATCCGGGATTCCTCGGATGTCCACAGATTCTGTTCTTTGGTCCCTAGCACGGTCATCCGGACGCCTTCGGATTTCCGTAATTTATGTTCTGTGGTCGCTGGCACGGACGTCCATAGGGGCTCAGTCGTTCGGAGCCTGGGAGTGTCCGATCGTCCGGGCTGGGCCGGTCGTCTGTAGCCTGGAGGTCGGGTCTGCCTCTCTTCTCTTGGTTGTAGCACCTTCCACGGGTCGGACGTCCGTGCCTGGCCGGTCGTCCGGGACCTGTAGCTTTTGAAGTAGCTCTTCTTCTTGATGTTCATGCTTGGTGTCCTTGCCACCTTGGCCATTGGATGTAGCTGTCCCGTGGTTCTCCTCCAAGTACCTGATCACGCATAGAGTCTCCGTATGAGGTAGTAGCCAAGTCTCGTGAGTAGGAAGAAGGAGTTCGGAGAGGCCCGAGTTCACCTTATCTTTGATAGCCTTTGCTCGAGCTCTTGTAATGGGTCCAAGTGGGGTTGAGGGAGATGTAGATACGTCCATGGGGATGAGGGGGGGATGCTCCGCATCATCTCCCCCCCCCTTGGGAAAGATCCGACCTCGAATCAAAAGTTTCATCACCATGGTATGGCGCGAGGTCCTTGATGTTGAAGATGTCGCTCATATTGTACTTGTCTCGTGGGAGGTCGATCTTGTAGGCGTTGTTGTTGTAGCGTGCTAGCACCTTGAAGGGTCCATCGGCTCGCGAGAGAAGTTTGGACTTGCATTCGTTGGGGAAGCGGTCCTTGCGAAGGTGTAGCCACACAAGATCGCCTATGTCGAAGATCATGGGTTGCTTGTTGACGTTGAGCTTGGTCGCTAGTCGTTGTACATGGCGCTCGATGGTGTTCCTTGTATCCTCATGCATCTTCTTGATGTAGCTTGCCCGTGCACTCGCATCCATGTTGGTGCGCTCTTGTAGAGGAAGAGGTAGAATGTCCAATGGGGACAACGGGTTGAAGCCGTAGACGACCTCGAAGGGGGACTTGTCGGTGGTCAAATGTCTTGCACGGTTGTAGGTGTACTCAGCGATGGGTAGACATGCCTCCCACTCCTTGATGTTATTATTGATCAACACGCGAAGTAGAGTGGAGAGTGTCCTGTTCGTCACCTCCGTTTGGCCGTCGGTTTGAGGATGGTATGCGGATGAGAACAAGAGCTTGATTCCGAGCTTGGCGCATAGCGTCTTCCAAAAGTAACTCAAGAACTTGACATCACGGTCGGAGACGATAGTCTTTGGTACTCCATGGAGGCGCAAGATTTCCCTACAAAAGAGATTTGCAACGTTTGAAGCATCGTCTATCTTGTTGCAAGGAATGAAATGTGCCATTTTAGAAAATCGGTCCACAACAACAAACACGGAATCCTTGCCATTTTGAGTTCTAGGAAAACCAAGTACAAAATCCATGCTAATGTCTTCCCAAGGTTGATAAGGAATAGGAAGAGGCATGTAAAGACCATGGGATTGAGCTTTAGACTTAGCTTGGCGACATGTAGAGCATCGGTTGGTGAAACATGAGACGTCACGGAATATCTTGGGCCAAAAGTAGTTCTTGGAGAGCGTGGCGAATGTCTTGTCGCGTCCAAAATTTCCCATGAGTCCGCCTCCATGAGCCTCTTGCAAAAGGAGCAAACGAAGAGAAGACTCGGGAATGCATAGTTTGTTAGCTCTCATAAGATAACCATCCTTGATGTAATATCATTCCCAAGATGTGTGCGTCAAACATTTAGCATAAGGAGTAGCAAAAGATGGATCATTAGCATACAAGTCTTTTAGGTGCTCAAAGCCAATAACATTCAACTCAAGTTTAGTGACAAGTGTGCATATGCGTGAAAGTGCATCCGCAACTACATTTTCCTTGCCCTTAATGTACTTGATCACATAGGGGAAAGATTCAATAAATTCACTCCATTTGGCATGACGCTTCTTCGACTTAGTTTGACCTTTTAAGTACTTAAGGATCTCATGATCGGTATGGATGACAAACTCATGAGGTCTAAGATAATGTTCCCAAACATGTAGCACACGCACTAAATCATACAGTTCTTTGTCATAGATGGGATAGTTAAGTTGTGCACCGGAGAGTTTTTCACTAAAATATGCAATGCTCATTTTTCTTGCATCAAAACTCCGCCAATTCCGGTACCACTTACATCACAATGAACCTCAAAAGTTTTGTCAAAGTTGGGTAAAGCAAGAATTGGAGCATGAGTAAGCAAAGACTTGAGCTCATCAAAAGCGGTGGATTGAAAAGATCCCCAAACAAAAGGAGCATTCTTCTTACTCAAAGCATGTAAAGGATCGGCAATTGTGCTAAAGTCTTTCACAAAGGGACGATAAAAACCCGCAAGACCAAGAAAGCTACGCACTTGTTGCAAATTGGTGGGTTGGGGACAAGTTTTAATAGCTTCAATTTAAGATTAATCAACATGGACACCCTTGGAAGAAACGACAAAACCCAAGAAAACAAGTTTGTCAACACCAAACGTGCACTTTTTCATGTTGGCATAAAGACGTTCCTTGCGAAGCGTTTGCAAAACAGCCCTAACATGATTAAGATGTTCTTTCATGGATTTCCTAAACACAAGAATATCATCAAAGTAAACCACAACAAAGACTCCAATATAAGGTCGAAGCACAAAATGCATAAGACGCATGAAAGTACAGGGAGCTTCCGATAAACCCATAGGCATGACCAACCACTCTTACAAGCCAAATTTGGTTTTGAAAGTAGTTTTCCACTCATCACCTTCTTATATGCGGATTTGATAATAGCCACTTCTAAGATCAATTTTTGAGAAAAAGGAGGCACCGCTAAGTTCATCAAGCATATCATCTAAGCGAGGAATGGGATGCCTATAACGAACGGTAATAACATTGATGGGTCTACAATCGGAACACATGCAATAACTTCCATCTTGCTTAGGGACAAGTATAACGGGAATGGCACAAGGGCTTAAGCTTTCACCTACATGACCGTTGTCGATTAGTTGTTGTACTTGCCGTTGGATCTCCTTAGTTTCTTCGGGGTTGACGCGGTATGGAGCTTTGTTTGGAAGGGGCGCTCCAGGGATGAGGTCGATTCGATGCTCAATGCCTCGTAGAGGAGGTAGACCCGGAGGTAGCTCATCGGGGAAAACATCTTGGAATTCCTACAAAAGAGATTGAAGCACTAAAGGTAGCTCATGAGAGGAGTTAGTTTTCGGTTCCCCATCCTTGCACACAAGGACAAAGTGCATAACACTCGATGGGTTCTCACACACTTCTCTCTTCTCACTTTTTGTGGCAAATAGGACTAGGTGTTTCTCCATGGCGAAGAGGCACTCAAGTTTGGCTTGTGGCTCTCACTCACTTTTTGGTGGATCACTTTCTCACTCTTCTCTCCACGATGGGTGGCTTGCTTATCGGCTGTCACTTGACTAGGAGACATAGGTCGTAGCACATACTCCTTCCCTTTCCTCTTGAAGATATAGTGATTGGTACGCCCGTTGTGGATAACACCACGGTCGAATTGCCATGGTCGACCAATAAGGAGGTGGCAAACGGACATTGGGATGACATCACACTCCAAAGTGTCCTCATATGCACCAATTTTGAAGGAGACTTGGACCATATGCTCAACTCGTATAGTGCCGGAGTCACTTAGCCATTGGACTTTGTATGGGTGCGGGTGCTTCATCTTAACCAATTGAAGCTTGCAGTATAGTTCTTCACTTGCCAAGTTGTGGCAACTACCTCCATCGCTGATGACCTTGACGGACCTTCCATTGATGCCAGCCTTTGTGTGGAAGATGTGGCATCTTTGGTCTTCTTCTTGTTGATGTTGAAGAGTCAAGACGTTGGAGACAACGAGAGCGGGGCTCGTATCTTCATCACAAAGGACTTGATCATCTTCATCCTCTTTCACGCATCGGTGCATGGCCACTTGCTCAAGAGCTTCCATCTCCTCATCACTCATGGAGTCGTATGTGCCATCGTCGTTAAAGATCATGGTGCGCTTGTTGGTGCATTCATAAGACTTGTGGCCTCGGCCGCCGCAAGTGAAACACTTGAAGGAGCTTGTCTTGACGGTCTCATCGATCGGAGTAGATGACGAAGCACGCGGCTTGAAGTTGCTTGTAGCAGGAAGAAGACGACTTGAACTTGCCGAACTTTTCTTGTAACTTGACTTGTCGTTGTTGCTTGGAGAAGGCTTGGTTGATGTTGAAGTTGGAGTAGTTGTTGAAGCTTGGTTATTGGAGAAGCCGTAGGTCTTGGATGAGTACTTGGCGTACTTGAAGTCATCTTGCACTTTACGTTCCTCCTTTGTAGCTTGGTGCACGAGCTCAATGAGGTTGGAGTAGGGTTGGAAGTCGGCGATCTTCTTGATGGGATGATTGAGTACATTCAAGAAACGTGCCATTGTTTTCTCATCATCTTCCGTGACATTGGCTCAAATCATGGCTATCTCCATTTCCTTGTAGTATTCTTCAACACTCTTTGTTCCTTGCTTGAGTAATTGTAGCTTCTTGAAGAGATCTCAGTTGAAGTAGGTGGGCACAAAGCGTGCTCGCATGACATCCTTCATTTGAGCCCAAGTGGTGATTGGAGGTTCACCTCTTGCTTCTCAGCGCTCGAGGACTTGTTCCCACCATATGAGCACATAGTCTTGGAACTCTAGTGATGCCATAGAGATCTTCTTCTCTTCCTCATAGGTGTGCAAATGAAATATTTTGTCGACCTTCAATGCCCATGAAAGGTACTCTTCCGGATCATTGCTTCCATTGAACTTGGGCATGGTGAATTTAAGCTTGCCATAGCGTTGCTCTTCATTGTGTTGTTGGCTATGGTGATGATGACGCCCTTGACGTGGAGGGTAATCATCCTCATGTTGCTCTTGGCGTGGAGGAAGTCCATGATCAACTTGGTCTTGTTGAACTTGAGGTTGAGGTGGAGCTTGACGAGCTTGTGGAGGAGCTTGAGGAACTTGACGTTGCACTCGTGGTTGGTAGTTCCTCTCTTGGATTTCTTCTAAAAGGGCTTCCTCTTGATTGCACTGTTCGCGATTGCGGTTTGTGATGGCTCGACTTGATTCTTTAAGGGCACATTGCGCCTCAAGAGCTTGCGCTTCACGTTGTTGTTGTTGAAGAAGTTGAGCCTCGGCGTCTTGTTCCTCTTGATGGAGACGCACTCGTTCTTCCTCTTGGCGCCGTTGTCATTGTCGTTCTCGAGCTTGAGCAAAAGCGACTTGGTGTGGTTGAGGACGAGGTACTTGCTCATCGACTTGCTCTTGTGAATGCTTGTCGTGTGTGGATTGCGAGATGCATGACGGTCTTGACGCGCGGCTCGTCGAAGAGTGTTCGATGACGGTGTACTAGAGCCGGAGAAGGAGTCGTCGGAGTGTCGACTTGAGTGGCTCCGTCTTGAGTATGACGATGTAGAAGGAGGACGGTTCACCAACAAAGCGCGGATCTCGTCCATCCTTGCGTCGTCTCTTGCTTGTGCGTGTCGAGGTTGTTGTCAAAGTAGTCCTTGGTACATTGCTCGGAGAGTCGCAAGTCAGTGGCGAGGTTGTCGATGCATTCGTTCATAGCTTGTTGCTCTTGATGCAACGTTCGTTGTGCACCAAAGAGGTGGCTCTTGGTGACGTATGATGACATGTCCTCGTCTTGATCGATGAAGAGTGGGTTGGTAGAAGTACTCGGCCTATCCATCATTCCAAGCAAAAATGTGAGTGGTAGAAAGAGAAGAACTTATACCAATGTACCTTGACCGATGTTGACGATGAATCAAGTTCACTCAAATGCGGACAATGAAATAGCACTATTGGTACCGATTCTTGTCGGTTCTCACACCTACACAAGTACAAGCTTATGGTGGAACTTGGTTAGGATGGTGGCACAAAATTTGATGCAATTGTAAGTGAGCTTCAATAATGTTGGAAAAGATTCACAAATTTGCAAATGCAACTAGTAGACCAAGCAAAAAGGGGTACACGGAAACACACGCGCAAATAAATAAATGGGATTGTGCAAACCAAAAGTGAGCCAAAATGTGGAATCCATGAATATGCTCTTGTTGCACAATACACGAGAGACGCTAGCACGATTGCACAATAGGCGGATACGGAACTTGTGCACAACCTACTAGGCAAAAATGCAACGACCTTTATCCCAAGTATGCTATATGTGTGGTATTTCAGTAATATGATCCAAGATGATCGAGTATGACAATCTTAATGTAGTATGATGCTATGGTTCTTGCTTATAAGCTCTTTGCTTATCTTTCCCCTTTGCTTAAAAGCTTGGGTGGCTCTTTCACTTTTGAGCTCTATTCTCATGCAAAACTTCACGAACCAAGATAGCAATTGTGTATGTGATGACAACTTTGTGACACAAAAGTTGATGCCAAGATATGCACCACTATGGTATGGTATGTATGCTATGGAGTATGATCACTAATGTGCACAAGTCACATTGCCGGCAATACTCAATGGCTAGTCTCGATGGGTAAGCTATGCAAAAGTAAGGCCATGTGGGTATCAATGCAATTGCAAGGTATGACAAAGATGTCGTTGAGGTTACTGTCCTTGGCGATGATGAGACCTTTCCAAAGATGAGCCGCGGTGATGATGATGTCGAACCGTACCTATATAGCCGAAATACAATAGGACACGGGAGCCACAACTCAAAATCTCAAAGACCAAAACGTGTCAAAATCGTCCTGGGAGGTATTGGGAGATGATGGTGGTGTATGTGGGTTTGGAATATGTGGTGGAAGGTGGAGATGTGGTGATGGCCGAACTGAACAAAAGTCAGTTTCGATAGAGTTACCCGGACGTCCGGGTGGTCACGGTCGTCCGAAGGTCGTCGGACGTCCGGCTGGGTCCGGTCGTCCGTATCATGGGCAAAAATCGAGCACGGGATGAACTGCATGATTTCAGGGTGGAGGGAGATGGTGATGTCGAAATCGAGAGGATTTGTGGATGGAAAAGGGTGGGGAGGGTGGGGAAAGCTAGATCCACAGGTGGCAACACAAATCCATGGACCAAATCCAACAAAATTTCAACTCACCAACAAATCCCAAAAACAATTGGGGCTATTTTTGGTGGGGATTTTCGGATTTAGGAAGAAAACAACAAAATCAAGCTAGAAAACACGGGGTAGAGGCTCCAAAAACGTGATCAACGTGGCTCATGATACCAAGATGATGTAGAGCGGAACCCTAGGGGCCGATCTTTCACGTTTGGAGTGGATCCTACGGGGAGATACGAAGAACGCGCGGAAGAACACGAGGGAAATCTCAAAGGGAAACGAGAGAAACACTCAACCAACAAGTGATTGATCACACAAGGGCTAGATCACCGAAAGCACAAGGTAACACGAGATCCAAAGTCAACAAAGGACGATACACGAGTAACCGTTCTTCTCCGTGAGGAGGTCTTGATTGTCTTCTCCGGATGGAGGCCTTGAATCTGAATGGATCTTCTCTGAAGAGGCGCGGTCCCTCACGTGGAGTAGATCCGGTACGGATCAGCAATGCTCTATATCAAATGAGCTATCATGATGCTAACCCTATATAGGAGGTGGGAGTGGTCTATATATAGTCTTAGTGCAAAAGAGAGGCGAAGTGAAGGGGTACATGGGCCTCAGCCCGCAACTGGACGCAGCCAGGGTCCGGACGTCCGTGGGGCGCCGGTCGTCCGGCTCGCGGGGTCCCGGACGTCTGGGGTTCCTCGGATGTCTGCAAATTCTGTTCTATGGTCGCTGGCACGGTCGTCCGGACGCCTTCGGATTTCCGTAATTTCTGTTCTGTGGTCACTGGCTCGGATGTCCGTAGGGGCTCGGTCGTCCGGAGCCTGGGAGTGTCCGATCGTCCGGGCTGGGCCGGTCGTCCGTAGCCTGGACCTCGGGCCTGCCTCTCTTCTCTTGGCTGTAGCACCTTCCAGGTCGGACGTCCATGCCTGGCCGGTCGTCTGGGCCCTGTAGCTTCCGAAGTAGCTCTTCAACTTGATGTTCATGCTTGGTGTCCTTGCCACCTTGGCCATTGGATGTAGCTGTCCCGTGGTTCTCCTCCAAGTACCTGATCACGCATAGAGTCTCTGTATGAGGTAGTAGCCAAGTCTTGTGAGTAGGAAGAAGGAGTTCGGAGAGGAGCAAGTTCACGTTATCTTCGATAGCCTTTGCTCGAGCTCTTGTCATGGGTCCAAGTGGGGTTGAGGGAGATGTAGGTACGTCCATGGGGATGAGTGAGGGATGCTCCGCATCACATTTCACCTTTCGTCTACAACAACGATGAGTTCCATGCCACAAACAACAACTTCGACGCCAAGATGCAAGCTCAAATGGAGTAGATCAAAGCCCTCATCAAGTCCTACAAGCGATCTTCCACATCTTCGAGAAGACGCTCAAGCGCACATGCTTCCGAGATACCATCTCCGGCAAGATCACATCAGCATCGACACCATCACCAACAAGAACATGAAGGTCAAGAGCTCAACACCAACTACCGCTCAACGACTTCACCATCTCCCTTGGCATCTTTGCCAAGCGACTTCAAGGCATCTTCGCCTACGGACATACGACATCTTTGCCAACAAGCACCCCAAGACTACGCTCAAGAGAAGCTCCCCAAGCTCAAGTCCGCGACTTCCACGAGCTACTACGACCTCGACCGACCATGCGATTCCTTTCTATGGGACTCAAGAACCCGAGGAGTATCTCGAGTGGGAGCGCTTGATGGACGAGTACCTCAAGCTACATCAAGTTCGTCCCGAAGATCAAGTGAAGTGCGCCACAAGGAACTTCCACGACTACGCGTACACATGGTGGCTTCACACACCTTCGGTGAGCTACAACATGAGTTGGTCCAAAACAAAGAGAGCTATGCAGTGAGAGTTCGTGCCTCCAACCTACACAGAACAATTTCTACGCTAATTGGAGAACACCATCCAAGGATCCAAGTCCATCGACAAGTACTTCAAGGAGATGAAGATTGCCTTGTGACGAGCTGGCGTGGACAACCCCATTTCGATGAAGTTCCACTTCATGATGGGATTGAACAACGACATCTCCAAGACTATCTTCCTCGAGAACTACAAGTCCGAGCACACTTCACGGCGACCAAGCTCTACGACAAGCATGAGGCTAGTACCACCACGATGTCCAAGCCCGACGATCTCCAAGATGATGCACCCAAGTTCGACTTCACCACCATCCCTCTTTGTGGCATTGATGATGCCGAGTCTACCATGACTCCTTTTCAAGATGGTGCGGTGGCGAGTACGACTACAGAGACCCTCAAGGACCAAGCTTTGGAGGCGAGCGACAAGGTGGCGAGCAAGGATGAAGTTTCCATATTTGGAGGCGAGAGTGATGATGTGCCATCTTCGGCCTTCATCCACGGCGAAGATGATGAGATGATCGAGCATGGGATTTCCCTTCCGTCATGGAGGAGATCCATGATGTGCCAACTTCGGCCTTCATCCACGGAGACGACGATGAGATGGTTGAGCATGGGATTCTCCCTTCGACCATGGCGAGGTATGATGACTTGAGTGACTTGTGCCACCATATTAAGAGTGAGAGTGACATCACCACTAGCCCCATATGTGATGTGTTGCCCCAATTGCCATGTGAGGAGAGCCACAACCCCCACCACTTGAGTGAGATGAGTGACTCCACCATACGTGAGATTGAGTGCACCTATTTTGAGGGAGTGAGTGAACCACCACATAGAGAGAGTGTGATAGTTGATAGGTCTCGTGAGGCCATTTGCATTTCTAACAACTTGACATCTACCTCTTTGTGTCTTCTCATTTGGTGCTAGGTCCCATTTATGATGACGCGCCGATCCTCGACGACTTCATCCTTCCTTTGGACAAGACGATCGCCATGGTGGAATATGATGCACCCCCCACCTGGTTCCATCAAGATGAAGATGACCACTATTTGGTCTTTCCAACCTCACCTACACCACTTGAGTGGAATGACAAAGGTAACAAAGGTGACGGTGATACTCTAGTCCCACTAGTGGACATTCTTGACATTGATTGCTTGCATGATGTTGATCCACCTAGTACCATGCTTCATGCTAGTATGATTTCACCATGTGATGATTTGCCCATTTATGATGAATATGATGATTCTCATGTGGAGTCTATTAGTTGTGATGCCATGTTACATAGGATTTCTTGTGACAATTCTTTAGGTCACATCATGTTTGACAATCCGCTTGACTTGTCATATGCTATGCATGAGATCCACCATATGTCATATTTGCAATCTCATTTTAGTGACTATGCATATGCCATTAAAATAAACCCAATTTGCACATATGGCATAGATGACAAGCCCATGGTTATTGGCATTTGTTTTTCTTGTGATGATATTGATATGCTACCTTTGCATCATTTATCTCATATGCCATGCCATGACAACCTAGCTTCGGATATGCATTGTTTTGGATGTTGTCCATTTTCTCCATATCATGCTTCCGATATTGCTCATGAGGAGACCCCCATAGTTTCCTCATACATTTTAGGAGATTTTGATCCATCCCATTCATTGCATGGTCCCAATATTTGTGTGCACCATATGCTCCCCATGAACATACATGCTATTTATGTGCCATATACTTGCATTCTCAATTTGTGTCCCCATCATGTCATACACAATAACTATTCTTTCATGATGGATGACATGTTCATGTACCATGCATCAAATTTCTTTGAGGGATGCCTATCTTGTGATAACTCTAATGTGCACATACACATCATGATGGATGATGTGTATATTTACTGATGAGGACATCAATACCATTGTTACACCCACAACCCCTGCTGCTATACATACTGGACCAATTACTAGAGCTCGTGCATGCCAACTAAATTACCAGGTACTTTCGTTTCTTGGTAATGATTCTAATGTTCATGAGAATATGATGCTGCCTAAATTGGATACATTTGTTTTGCTTACAAATGAAGGGCCTAGCTTGGAGAAGGATGAACATTGGAGCAAGAACAAGCATGGAGATGATGGCATGCGCAAGGGGAACAAGAACGGAGTTACAAGTGATGATTTCAGGACTTTGAAGCCACCATAATGGGTGCATGAAGCCTTGGACGAAATATACAAGATGCCACTTCATAAATTTCATCCCGAGGCTATTTTAGGTGCTGCGTCACCTTATTATTGGGCCAAGCCCATGTAATTTCGAAATACATAAGTATAGGCTATTTTTAGAGTCTGTATGTGTGGGGAAACAAGAGATAGGGTTGATTTCGGACCCCTCCACCAAGGGCCACGAAATTCCCCCCTCTTCCTCCATATATACAGCCCTTAGGGCATCGTTTAGACTTTGGGTTTTGTTTAGATTAAAGTTCGCCATGGCTACAACTTCGCGTACTTCGTTTGTGTTCAACGACCAGACAAAGGCGTTACAGAACCCCACCCTCATTAATAAAGATTTCCTCTTATATTTGCAATATCCAGATTGCAATCTCAGTTTCTTGCTTGTTCTTCATTTGCTCGCAGGAAAATAGACCCTCGTGGTCAGGTTGATCGTGCTCCAGCATGGTCAATAACCCCTTGGAAGTTGGTTTAGCGATTGCTAAGGCGCGGCGTCTTGCACGTTCGTAGTCAGATCGTCAAGGTCGACTCCCACAGAAAACGATAGCCACCATCTCATTGAAAGACGGGACACCTTTGCCTCTATCAAGTGGTATCAGATTTTCAGGTTGCTCGGTGAGATTTTACAGTTTTTTGTAGTTTAGATTGAGTCTGTTCTTCATACCTATAGTCCACAAAAAAGCAACCAAAAAATTAGGGTTACTTCATCATATCCGAACCAATCTGAGCTTTTGCATAATCTTTTTAGGGTTTTGCTTTGTTGAATTTGCGGTTGCATCTCGTGTCTAGTTGCTGGTCTTAGCGTTTAGTCCTTTAGAGTTTCGAGTTCTGTCACAGTTTGTCACGCCACAACCGCACCATCTTCATCGCTGTTGCCATATCCCACCACGGTGCCATGTACCACCACCGCTGCCATATCCCACCAACGCTGCCATATACCACCACCGCTGCCATATACCACCGATCCATATCCATATACCACCATCGCTATCATATACCACCACCACTGCCATATCATACCACCACATATCCACCACCAATCCGAGTTCTTTTCATATTAGGTTTGTTTTCGAGATCCGTCTAATTTCCGATTCGTGTTTCCTTGCCTGAGTAGGTATCAAAAAAAAAAGAGTCTGGAGACCCCCGGGCAGTTTTTAGGCCAAAATTTCGGCGACCGAAAATATTTTTTCCTATCCTATTTTTAGGTCCCAGGGAGTGTTTTGAGACATTCGCCATCATAGTGATTTTTTGTCGCACTTTTTCGTCGTCGCTGCCCTGATTTCTGAAAAAAAATTGTCAAAAAAATTTCGTGCCCATCCTGTCAGTTTGACCTGGGAAGAGTTTTGAGACACTGGCCCTTATAGTGATTTTTCGCAAAAAAAAAGAGGAGCGCAAAAAAAACAAAGCAAAAAAAATTCTAGAGTGTGCTTTTCCCTTGTTTATGTGCAGCGCCGTGATTTTGTTAGTGTTCTAGGCTCGCGTCTCTAGCACGGTCTAGCCTAGGACTAGCACAGTACCATCATTGAGCGTTTATTCAACTTTGCATCTCTGAATTGATTATTGCTGACCCCTTTTTGCTACCATATTATAAGTCTTCCCGGCTCCACATACATCTACGTTGTGCATTTGACTCTCCCTGGTAATCGCTCTACCCAAGCTTTGAGAGTTTTGACTACAACGGTTGCCGATCACCACCTGCTGCTGGGTAAGAACTGGTAAGAATTTGAGATTCGCTTGACGGATTTGTGACACCCCACCACCACCATTTTCCAGTAGTCTGTAGGATCATATTCTTGTCCTTTGTTATTGTTGCTAACTATGGCAGGACCACAAGCCGACGAGATTGACTGGGAGAACATGACGAACAAGGAGCTTCATGATAAGTTTCATCAAATGTTGGGTCAACAGGTGGAAGATGTGATGGCCAGCTTTGGAAAGGCATTGGAGAGGATGGATGACATTGAGAAGACAATTGACACCAAGTTGGATGCCAAGTTCGATGAATTACTCAAACGTCTCCCACAACCAGTTCTACACCGCGATATAGTAGGGCGAGCACAGCATGTTCCTATTGAGCTAGGACAAAATTCTGCTGCCGCTGCTACTGCTGGTGGTGCTTCTGTAGCTCCTGCTGCTACTGCAGAGGTGGAGGACAATTATGAGGATGAGGTTGATCAAAATCAGAACTACGTGCAGCCACCAGCACCACCACCAGCAGGTCGACCTCAGGTATATATTCGCAACGGTAGGCCTGCACCACCACCTCAGGTACGAGATAATGACCATATTCTGAAACTGAAATTGAATATTCCACCATTTGAGGGTAGATATGTTCCTGATATATATCTTACTTGGGAGTTAGAAACTGAACAACGTTTTACATGTTTACAATATCCCGAGGAGAGATGGGTTGCTGCTGTTGTTTGTGCTTTCACTAGTTTTGCATGTGTATGGTGGTCTGAACATTGTAGATTATATCCTATTCCAACTACTTGGGCTGCTTTGAAAACTGCTATGCGTACTCGTTGGGTTCCACCATATTATCAACGTGAATTGCTTCAGAAATTGCAGTGTTTAAGACAAGGAAAAAATTATGTAGAAGAATATTATCAGGAATTACAAACTGGCATGATTAGATGTGGTATTGTTGAGGAGAATGAAGCTATGCTTGCACGTTTTATGGGTGGATTAAATAGAGATTCAGACCATTCTAGAGTATAAGGAGTATACTAATATCACTCTTTTATTCCATCTTGCTTGTAAAGCTGAACATGAAGTGCAGGATCGACAAGCATTGGTGCGAAACTTTTCTGCAGGTCGACCTTCATCATGGACACCGCATGCATCCTCTACTTCCACTGCACCAGCACCTCCATCAGCTGCTACCTCCAGCCGTGATACAAGAAAGCAGGCACAACCACCACTATCTGCCAAGAGCGCACCTGCCGGGCCTGCACAGAGCTCTTCTTGTTCCATGGCATCAACAGGGCACACAAGTGATATTATTTGTCGTTGTTGTAAGGGAAGAGGACATTATGCGTGAGAATGCAAATCTCGGCGTGTGATGATTGCTACTGAGGATGGTGGGTATGAGTCTGCTAGTGACTATGATGAGGAGACTTTGGCCCTTATTACAAGTGAAGAACACAGTGGATTATGAGACACAATACATGGCTCCTGAAGATGCTGACAGGTATGAATGTTTAGTTGCTCAACGTGTTTTGAGTGTGCAGGTTACACAAGCTGAGCAAAATCAGAGGCATAATTTGTTCCACACAAAGGGAGTTGTGAAGGAACGTTCTGTGCGCGTCATAATAGATGGAGGGAGCTGCAACAACTTGGCTAGCATGGAGATGGTGGAGATGCTATCTCTCACCACAAGACCACATCCACATCCTTACTACATCCAATGGTTCAACAACAGCGACAAGGTTAAGGTAACACATACTGTTCATGTGCATTTTAGTATCTCTACATATGCTGATTATGTTGATTGTGATGTGGTACCTATGCAAGCATGTTCCTTATTACTTGGTCAACCATGGCAATTTGATAAAAATTCTGTACACCATGGTAGAAACAATCAGTATACTCTTGTTCATAAGGATAAAAATATTACTTTGCTTCCTATGACTCCTGATTGCATTCTGAAAGATGATATTAATAGAGCTAATAAAGCAAAACAGGACAAGAATAAGAGTGAAAATCAGATTGTGGCAAAAGAATTTGAGCTCCAAATGAAGCTTAATAATAAACCATCTAGTGTTGCTTCTGAGATTAAATTAAAAAGTGCATGTTTATTTGCCACCAAATCTGATATTGATGAGCTAGATTTCAGCAAATCTGTTTGCTATGCTTTTGTATGCAAAGAGGCATTATTTTCATTCGAGGACGTGCCTTCCTCTTTGCCTCCTTCTGTCACTAACATTTTGCAGGAGTTCGCTGACGTCTTTCCTCAAGGCATGCCATCAGGATTACCGCCTATTCGAGGGATTGAGCATCAGATTGACTTAATTCCCGGTGCTTCACTGCCAAACCGTGCGACATACCGTACCAATCCAGAGGAGACAAAGGAGATTATGCGTCAAGTACAGGAGCTGCTCGACAAAGGTTATATACGTGAATCCCTTAGTCCTTGTGTTGTTCCTATCATTTTAGTGCCAAAAAAGGATGGTACTTCACGTATGTGTGTTGATTGTAGAGGCATTAATAATATTACTATTCATTATCGTCATCCTATTCCTAGGCTAGATGATATGCTTCATGAATTGAGTGGCTCTACAATATTCTCCAAAGTTGATTTGCATAGTGGATACCATCAAATTCGTATGAAATTGGGAGATGAATGGAAAACAGCATTTAAAACTAAGTTTGGATTATATGAGTGGTTAGTCATGCCTTTTGGGTTAACTAATGCACCTAGTACTTTCATGAGATTAATGAACGAAGTTTTACGTGCTTTCATTGGACGATTTGTGGTAGTTTACTTTGATGACATATTGATTTATAGCAGATCTTTGGAAGAACATTTGGAACATTTACCTACTGTTTTTATTGCTCTGCGTGATGCACGTTTGTTTGGTAACCTTGGGAAGTGCACCTTTTGCACCGACCGAGTATCTTTTCTTGGCTATATTGTTACTCCACAGGGAATTGAAGTTGATAAATCCAAGATTGTAGCTATTGAGAGTTGGCCGCAGCCCAAAACGGTCACACAAGTGAGGAGTTTTCTTGGACTTGCTGGATTCTATAGGCGTTATGTGAGAGATTTTAGCACCATTGCTGCACCTCTCAATGAGCTTACAAAGAAGGATGTGCCTTTTGTTTGGGGTACCGCACAGCAAGAAGCCTTCATGGTGTTGAAAGATAAGTTGACACATGCTCCTTTACTCCAACTTCCTGATTTTAATCAGACATTTGAGCTTGAATGTGATGCTAGTGGAATTGGATTAGGAGGTGTGTTATTACAAGATGGCAAACCTGTTGCATACTTTTCTGAAAAATTGAGTGGGCCTAGTCTGAATTGTTCTACCTATGATAAAGAATTATATGCTCTTGTTCGGACTTTAGAAACATGGCAACATTATTTATGGCCCAAAGAATTTGTTATACATTCTGATCATGAATCTTTGAAACATATTAAAAGTCAAGCTAAACTGAATCGTAGACATGCTAAATGGGTTGAATTCATTGAGACTTTCCCTTATGTCATTAAACACAAGAAGGGTAAAGAAAATGTTATTGCTGATGCATTGTCTCGTCGTTATACTATGCTTTCACAACTTGACTTCAAAATATTTGGTTTGGAGACCATCAAATATCAATATGTGCATGATGTTGATTTTAAAGATGTATTGCAGAATTGTAAAAAAGGAAGAACATGGAACAAGTTCGTCGCTAATGATGGATTTGTGTTCCGTGCTAACAAGCTATGCATTCCAGCTAGCTTCGTTCATCTTTTGTTGTTGCAGGAGGCGCATGGAGGAGGATTAATGGGACACTTTGGCGTGAAGAAGACGGAGGACGTACTTGCTACACATTTCTTTTGGCCAAAGATGAGACGGGATGTTGAGCGCTTTGTTGCTCGCTGCATTACATGTCAAAAAGCTAAGTCACGACTCAATCATCATGGTTTATATATGCCTTTTCCTGTACCTAGTGTTCCTTGGGAGGTATACCTATGGACTTTGTTTTAGGTTTACCTCGAACAAAGAAGGGGAGGGATAGCATTTGTTGTCGTGGATAGATTCTTGAAAATGGCACACTTTATACCATGTCATTAAAGCGATGATGTTGTTAATGTTGCTGATTTGTTCTTTCGTGAAATTATTCGCTTGCATGGTGTGCCAAATACTATTGTTTCAGATCGTGATACTCAATTTCTTAGCCACTTTTGGAGATGTTTATGGGCTAAGTTGGGGACTAAACTGCTTTTTAGTACTACTTGTCACCCCCAAACTGATGGACAAACTGAAGTAGTCAATAGAACATTGTCTACTATGCTTAGGGCTGTTTTGAAGAATAATAAGAAAATGTGGGAAGAATGCTTGCCTCATATTGAATTTTCTTATAATCGTTCTTTGCATTCTACTACTAAGATGTGCCCTTTTGAAATTGTGTATGGTTTCCTACCTCATGCACCTATTGATTTGTTGCCTCTTCCATCTTCGGAGAAGGTTAATTTTGATGCTAAACAACGTGCTGAATTGACTTTAAAAATGCATGAGTTAACTAAGGAAAACATTGAGCGTATGAATGTTGAATATAAACTTGCTGGAGATAAGGGTAGAAAACATGTTGTGTTTGCACCTGGAGATCTTGTTTGGTTACATTTGCGTAAGGATAGATTTCCTGATTTGCGCAAATCAAAGCTAATGCCACGTGTTGAAGGTCCTTTTAAGGTCTTAGAGAAAATAAATGATAATGCATATAAACTTGAGCTGCCTGCAGATTTTGGGGTTAGTCCCACTTTTAACATTGTAGATTTGAAGCCTTATTTGGATAAGGAAGATGAGCTTCCGTCGAGGACGACTTCATTTCAAGAAGGGGAGGATGATGAGGACATCAATACCATTGTTACACCAACAACCCCTGCTGCTATACATATTGGACCAATTACTAGAGCTCGCGCACTCCAATTAAATTACCAGGTACTTTCGTTTCTTGGTAATGATTCTAATGTTCATGAGAATATGATGCTGCCTAAATTGGATACATTTGTTTTGCTTACAAATGAAGGGCCTAGCTTGGAGAACGATGAACACTGGAGCAAGAACAAGCATGGAGATGATGGCATGCGCAAGGGGAACAAGAACAGAGTTACAAGTGATGATTTCAGGATGTTGAGGCCACCATAATGAGTGCATGAAGCCTTGGACGAAATATACAAGATGCTACTTCATAACTTCCGTCCAGAGGCTATTCTAGGTGCTGCGTCACCTTATTATTGGGCCAGGCCCATGTATTTTCTAAATACTTGAGTATAGGTTGTTCTTAGAGTCCGTATGTGTGGGGAAACAAGAGATAGGGTTGGTTTTGGACCCCTTCCCTAAGGGCCACGAAATCCCCCCCCCCCTCTTCCTCCATATATACAGCCCTTAGGGCGTCGTTTAGACCAAACAAAGGCGTCACAGAACCCCACCTTCATTAATAAAGCTTTCCTCTTATATTCGCAATGTCCAGATTGCAATCTCAATTTCTTGCTTGTTCTTCGTTTGCTCGCAGGAAAACAGACCCGCGTGGTCAGGTTGATTGTGCTCCGGCGTGGTCAACAACCCCTCGGAAGTTGGTTTAGCGATTGCTAAGGCGCGACGTCTTGCACGTTCGTAGTCGGATCGTCAAGGTCGACTCCCATAGAAAATGATAGCCACCATCTCATCGAAAGACATGACACCTTTGCCTCTATCATTTACCACACGCACAATTTCTTTGGATTGTGTCTCTTTTGTGTAGGTACCCATGAATACTTGTCAACCTCGCAATTCCATGAGTTGACAAAACGAGCTCTAGAGAGCAATGATGACTTGGGATCACGTGGATTGTCTTTCCCACCGCTCTCTTCGCGCAAACACTTCGCGCATTTCTTCTACATGTCCCTCACATGGTTATGGCTTATTGCCCATTATGTATCATTTGCCCATATTGCCATGTTCACTTTGCATGATATGCCCATTACTATGTCTTTGCAATGCATTTGTGACCCGTGCTTTGCATTACACATGATGATTGATTCTACTACTTTTATGTGTATTTGCAAGCTTGGTAGAGATATCTCTTGTTATTTCCATGTTTGCTTTGTGTCCCATTCCTATGATGATACTTTCATCTTGCTCTGTGCTCGTGCTTGCGATATGTCATGTGCATTGTCTATGCCTAGTATTTACTCACATGACATGATTGCCATGATTTACTCTAGTGTGTTGCATATTCCTCCACTAGTTTGCACTACTTGATTACTATGCTTGCTTATGTTGCATCACCAATGACTCATACTTGCTCATTTCATGCGGTTGATGACAACCATCTACATGCTTTGCACATGATTGTTATTGCTTCTTGTCACATATCTCCATATGTTGCTTCTCTCATGCTAGATGACTTGACATGTATCGAGTGCAACAATGCTTTTAGTCTTCTTATTGAGATTGCCCCCATAGCATTCTCGCATATATTTGGAGATTGACATATTCCTTGTGAAGCATGCTTGTCTTACCTCTTTGCACCATATGCATCGTGCCATGAACATAAAGGTTGTTGCATCATATTATTCATGCACTTGTGCTTCTAATGGTTATGTTCATGAGAAGAGAACCATCATGATGGATGATATGTTTATCTACTATGCGCATATGTTCTTTGTTTTGTTGTGTGCATGTGTAGGATACTTGGACATCGTGTCGACTTCCACTTCAGTGAGTTGACCATTCGAGCTCTTGAGAGCGAGCCTCATACATTCTACCACGACTAGCTTCTACACCACATTCCCTACCACTTCGGCATTGTCAAGAATGCACAAGGACACGCTTTCATGGTGACATCCTTATTGAGCTTGGATATTGTGGATCATACTTCATGTGTTGCTTGCACCCACTACAAAAAAATACACTTCCGTGATGATACGTGTTTGTCACAGTAGGTCGCGTTTTTTGTCATGCATGTACATCCATGACGATTTTATGACAGAATCAAGATAGTCATACTTGTGCTGTCGTAGAAGTGTTCCATGACATTACCAAAATTATCATCACAGAAGTGTACATTTCCATGACGATAAATCGCTCGTCATAGAAGTGCTTTCGTCAAGGGTGACCGACACGTGGCATCCACCGTAACAAAACACCGTTAAGGTATCGGGTCGGGTTTTGGATCCGATAACCCATTAACAGCCCCGACCAATGGGGATTTTCCACGTGTAAAATCATCATTGGCTGCAGGAAACACGTGTCGGCTCATCGTTGGGACAGATGTCATCCACTCATTGGACAGAAGGCGCCTATGATACGTCGACATGTGGCACGGCCCAACAGAGGCCCATTCCTGTGAAAAGGCTGGCCCATTTGACTTGGTCAAAAGGTGGCGGGCCGGCCCATGCAAAGCCTGTTAATGGCCTGTTCGCATATAGCCCATTTACAGCCCGCTAACCCAAGGCCCGTTATGCCCTATCCGAATTAGGCCCAGTAGCGTCATCTGGGCCATCCAATATGATTCTAGCCCGTTTTCACTTCTGCCCATGTATGGCCCATGACGTCTTTCGGCCCATATGTGGCCCTTTGTAACTCTTGGCCCATTAACGGCCCATGGTGAAGTTGGCCCGTAATGAACAGTGTATCACTTTACACCCATTAACGGCCCGTGGTGAAACTGGCCCGTAATGAACAGTGTATCACTTTATACCCATTAACGGCCCATTATTCCGTTGGGCCGTTTCCAGCCCATGTTATCTTTCGGCCTTCTCAGAGCCCATTAATTCTTGGTCTCATTTCCAGCATTCATTACTGTCATTTTCTGCTTGTGGGCCAAATCCAGCCCGTGGTTATAGTCGGCCCGTTTGTGGTCCGTTAATACGTTGGGCCGTTTTCATAGCGTCATCAAATACGGCCTATTAACGATGGCCCGTTATGGTCGGCCCATGAACGGACGATTCCAACTCTAGCCCGTTTATGGCCATAATGCGGTCTGTTATTGGCCCATGTTTGTCCAATCGATCATACGGCCCGTATAAGGCCCATTGATGATACGGCCCGTAGAAGGCCCATTGTTTCTACGGCCCGTAGAAAGACCATTGTTTCTACGGCCCGTAGAAGGCCCATTGTTTCTACGGCCGGTAGAAGGCCCACTGTTTCTACGGCCCGTAGGAGGCCCGGTGTCACTACAGTAAATATTAGCCCATGGTTATTGTGGCCTAGTTTTAAAAAATAGGTTATTGCAGCCACTAGCAAACCGCGGAAAAAGAACTACAATGACTACAAGCAAACACATAAACAAGACAACAAGGAAATAAATAAGCAAGCAACTTACGCTAGGCTATCACGGCTATCACACATATTACATCCACTGGGCATCAAAGTTCGCCACCAGTGCAAATAAACGTGCCGACAAAAGAATATACAAAACTGAGAGCACTTCAGAAGGCACTAAGCCTGGCCAGGTCAGGCCCCCCAAATAGCCGAAGAAGCTGAGTAGACCTCATTTGTGTCAACTATAGATGCATCAACAGTAGATGTATGGCATGATGGTGCGCACGGCAGTCCTCTGACATCTTCTTTGCATCTTTGACTTCAAGTCGGAGCTGAGCTAAAGCAAGCCTTTCCGCTTTAAGTTGATACTGAAGAAGTCGAACTGATTGAGGCAGCGACTGCACAGAGGTTGTCTCACACCTGCTGGTGAGTAGCTTAAACTCACTGTCTTCATCAAGACAGGACCTTGGGGTCATCTTGCTGTCCTCAAGATGGTTTGGCTCACTATCTTCCTTAAAGTTCTGCCTGGCGTAAGAGATACGACTCTGAAAGAGAAACAAGGAGACACGTAACAGGTTTCACAATTATATAAGCAAAAAAATGGATCTGTTCTACATAAGGAACATGTTTTTACAACTACAATTCAAAACTGGTAGTTGTTGCAAACATCCAATCAGATGTAAACAGCAAAGCAAGCAGAAGTGGAGGAAATGATGCCTATCCAAATCTATACTAGAACAAAGTTTGAAGGCTTGAGAAGGATGGACTTACATTACATGTTAACACGGGCTGGACAAAGCCCTTCTCCATGTTGATGGAAGGATAATTCAATAAATTCCCCAAAGAAAATTCTTTATAAGCATTGCCATTATTCTACATTTTGCAAAGAGTAAATATAGATCAAATAATGTTGGAAGAAATAGAGGATAATGAAGCTCAGGTGCAGACTGATGATACATAATCAAATAGCAATTAATTAAGTACAGTGTTACAAGGCAAAAGGGAGAGAGGTACTGACAAGAGTAATGCAGAGCCCAGTATTGTTGTGAGATCGTATGATCCTTTGAGCAAGGAGATTCATCTGAAATTAGTTTTCATACAAGAGAGAAGGTAAGGCACATGCAGAAATTTAGGAGTTCAAATTTTGAATTGATATCATAGACAGTACCTGACGCTGGGCTCTCAGCAGTTCTAATAGGGGTTTGGCCACTGGAGTAGGGGTAAAGTGTGGTACAGTTGGGCCTGTGTTTTCTGTGGCTGCTGATCTATCTGATTTAACAGGTATCACTACCTTCTCCAAATACCTAGTTTGTACTCCTTGAGGATCTGCACTCACCCTCTTCCTTTTGGACATCTATTACAAAAGAACAACATTTGACTGGAAAAAAATAGTGTGACAACACATGGAATAGGTACAGAAAATGGATAGGTACGGCATATACTCATATATGATGCTTAAACTAAGCAGATGGTGTAACAAAGTAGAAGTAATGCAAGAGGTCAGATGTAAAATATGTGCGACCAATACAACTTTGCAAAGTTAGAGCAAGCACCTTGATGGGTGAATAAGATAGGCCATCCTCCACCATGCCAAGTTTGTTAGCTAGTGGATTGTTCCGCCATATTCCTCTTGTGCGCCCATTCTCATATTCATTTTGAAAATGTTCAATATCTGACATGCATGAAAACATAAAAATAAGTGAGACTTTCTTTGTAATGCAGAACTGATTCTAATCCAATACTGCCTCCATGTAAACCCCTTTGTGCTATCTCTGCAATTCTTTTAAGAGATGCCATGCATGATGTAATTTGGTGTGTGCATTAATATAATGTGGCCTACTACTCAAAATATGAGAGCTCCAGAAGTGATGACACTTCGCAGATGACAGATTCAACATATTGTAAAGAAGAACAAGTCGACCTGACCTGACAGATTCAAAATATACTAAGGGGGAACAACTCGACCTGACCAGTCGACCGCAAGAGAAGAGGATCATCTTAAAGAAGAGCAGAAGAGCAAGCAGATTGAAGATATTACAAGTCTTTCAATACAATGTCGGTTGGCCACCCATGATGAACCCGAGCGCAAAGAGAAATACTATTCTTTCCGATCTCTCCATATGTGGCTCACATGCATTTGGAAACTAAAGTAGGAACATTTAGCTAACCAATTAAACATCTCTGAGTTTTACTAATATCAGCAATAATATCAGATATAAATTTATACAACTAAGCTTGTTTAGCTCGATGGGTGGAGCAGTGCTATTACGACATGAACCACGTAGGCTGATTGTGGTCATCATAAAATGGGGAAACCATAAGCATGATGAGTACAGTGTTGACCGTGGCAGTGGGATGGCAGATCTAAAGCTGCAAAACACGCAAAGGGTAGTTAGCAACCAATGTTTGCTTTGAAATAACAACTAAGATTTGGTATGGACAAGGAAGTACGGTCAACAAGTGACAAAGAAATGCAATTATGCTGTCTCTCTATATGTCGCGACATGCATTTGGATACTCAAGTGGGACCTTTAGCTAACCAATTAAATGTGTCGGTTAACTAATATCAGTATCATATCACAATCATATTTGAACAACTAAGCTTTCGAATTCTGAGTGTTGTGTTGTTTAGCTTGAAGGGTGGAGTAATGCTAGTACGACAGAAAGCACCTACGCAGATCATAGTAGAGTAGAAAAAAGGGGGAAACCCTAAGCATCAAGAGAAAAATCAGGAAAGTGGAACTAGCTGGACCAGTGGGTGGCGGACATGCTTTTTGAAACAAATATAGGAACATTAGGTGACCAATTAAACGTTCTCTATTTTAGTGATATGAGCATCATATCAGATTCGTATTTCAACACGTAAGCTTTGGGTTGAGGTCTTGAGGAGCAGTGCTAGCACGACACGAAGCACCTACGATGATGGTAATGAATATAAAGGGGGGAAACCATAAGCTTTACAAGTATAGTGCCCGTGCCATGGCGGATCTGAAGGTGCAAACGGGACAAAGCTACTTCGTAACCAATGTTTGCTTTCAACTAGCCACTATGATTTGGTACGGACAAGAAAAGTACAGTAAACAAATTACGATCTATTTTTCGGGTGAGATCAATAACATAAGCACATATGGAAGAGTACCACCTCTCTTGCGACGCCGTGTAGGCCTATGCTGATACGTTGAGGGTGTTGCGGGTGCGATGGCTGTCGGTGATACGTCTCCAACGTATCTATAATTTTTTATTGTTCCATGCTATTATATTACCCCTTTTGGATGTTTATGGGCTTTATTTTACACATTTATATCTGTTTTGGGACTAACCTACTAACCGGTGGCCCAGCCTGTATTGCTGTTTTTTTTGCCTATTTCAGTATTTCGAAGAAAAGGAATATCAAATGGAGTCCAAACGGAATGAAACCTTTGGGAGCGTGATTTTTGGAACGAACGTGATCTAGAGGACTTGGAGTGCAAGTCAAGAAGCAGTCGAGGAGGCCACGAGATAGGAGGGCGCCCCCCCCCAATAGGGCGCGCCCCCTGTCTCGTGGGCCCCTCGGGCGGCCACCAACATACTTCTTCCTCCTATATAAGCCTACATACCCCGAAAACATCCAGGGAGCCAACGAAACACAATTTCCACCGCCGTAACCTTCTGTATCCGCGAGATCCCATCTTGGAGCCTTTGCCGGTGCTCCGCCGGAGGGGGAATCGACCATGGAGGGCTTCTACATCAACATCATAGCCCCTCCGATGAGTTTTGAGTAGTTTACCACAGACCTTCGGGTCCATAGTTATTAGCTAGATGGCTTCTTCTCTCTTTTTGCATCTCAATACAATGTTCCCCCCCTCTCTTGTGGAGATCTATTTGATGTAATCTCTTTTTGCGGTGTGTTTGTCGAGATCTGATGAATTGTGGTTTATGATCAAGTTTATCTATGAGAAGTATTTGAATCTCCTCTGAATTCTTTTATGTATGATTGAGTTATCTTTGCAAGTCTCTTCGAATTATCAGTTTGATTTGGCCTACTAGATTGATCTTTCTTGCCATGGGAGAAGTGCTTAGCTTGGGTTCAATCTTGTGGTGTCCTTACCCAGTGACACAAAGGGTTGCAAGGCACGTATTTTATTGTTGCCATCGAGGATAAAAATATGGGGTTTATATCATATTGCATGAATTTATCCCTCTACATCATGTCATCTTGCTTAAGGCGTTACTCTGTTCTTATGAACTTGATACTCTAGATGCAGGCAGGAGTCGGTCGATGTGTGGAGTAATAGTAGTAGATGCAGGCAGGAGTCGGTCTACTTGTTGCGGACGTGATGCCTATATACATGATCATGCCTAGATAATCTAACAATTATTTGCTTTTCTATCAATTGCTCGATAGTAATTTGTTCACCCACTGTAATACTTATGCTATATTGAGAGAAGCCACTAGTGAAACCTATGGCCCTCGGGTCTATCTCTTATCATATTTGCTTCCAATCTACTTTTATTTGCATCTTTACTTTTTGCATCTATATTATAAAATACCAAAAATATATTTATCTTATCATACTATCTCTATTAGATCTCACTTTCGCAAGTGGCCGTGAAGGGATCGACAACCCCTTTATTGCGTTGGTTGCGAGTTCTTTGTTTGTTTGTGTAGGTGCGTGGGACTTTTGAGGAGCCTCCTACTGGATTGATACCTTGGTTCTCAAAAACTGAGGGAAATACTTACGCTACTATTGCTGCATCACCCTTTCCACTTCAAGGAAAACCAACGCAAGCTTAGACGTAGCAAGAAGGATTTCTGGCATCGTTGTCGGGGAGGTCTTCGCTCAAGTCAAGACATACCAAGTACCCATCACAAACACATCTCCCTCGCATTTACATTATTTGCCATTTGCCTCTCGTTTTCCTCTCCCCCACTTCACCCTTGTTGTTTTATTCGCCCTCTCTTTCCCAATCTCCTCCTCTCTTTTCGCTTGCCTTTTTCTGTTTGTTTGTGTGCATGTTTGTCCTTATGGCTTGGCCTAAGGGTACTGATCACCTTCTTAGAAGGTTGGAAGAGATTGAATCAAATATTAGAAGCTTTATGAATTTGCAATTTGAGCATAGTAATTATTTCTGAAAAGAGCATAAGGAACAAAAAGCTTTTTTTGGGTTTATGAACAAAGAGCTTGATGATATGAATAAAGAATTTTATGGTGTGAACTCCCAAATTGCCCGGCTTGAAAATGCTATAGCCAAAATTTCTGATAAGCAAGCCACCTTAGTCAATAAGATGGCCGCAAAACAAGAAAAGTTAGATGAAAATAATGATGAAGATCTTAAAGTTATTAATGCGTCTCCTATTAGATCTTTGTTTTGCAATATGAATCTTGATAATTATGGGACTGATGATGAGTCAACTTTACCTAGGAGGCGTCCCAAGAATTCGGAGTTTTTAGATCTTGATGCTAAATTTGGTAAAAGTGGGGTTGGAGAGGTCACGACTTTAAATAGCATTGAACCCACCATCTCGGATTTCAAGGAATTTGATTATGATAATTGTGCTTTAGAAGGTTGTATTTCCTTGTTGCAATCCGTTGTTAATTCTCCACATGCTTATAGTCAAAATAAAGCTTTTACCAAACATATCGTTGATGCCTTGATGCAATCTTATGAAGAAAAACTTAATTTGGAAGTTTCTATACCTAGAAAATTTAATGATGAGGTGGAACCTACTATAAAGATTACAATTAAAGATCATGAGTGTTTTGCTTTGTGTGATTTGGGTGCTAGTGTTTCCACGATTCCGAAAACTTTATGTGATATTCTAGGTTTCCATGATCTTGATGATTGCTCTTTAAATTTGCACCTTGCGGATTCCAACATTAAAAAGCCAATGGGAACGATCAATGATGTTCTCATTGTTGCAAATAGAAATTTGGTGCCCGTAGATTTTATCGTTCTTGATATAGATTGCAATCTTTCTTGCCCTATTATTCTTGGTAGACCTTTCCTTAGAACGATTGGTGCGATTATTGATATGAAGGAAGGGAACATTAGATTCCAATTTCCATTAAAGAAAGGCATGGAGCACTTTCCAAGAAAGAAAGTCAAATTACCTTATGAATCTATCATGCGAGCTACTTATGAATTTAGTGCCAAAGAGGGCACTACTTAGATCTATCTTCGCTTTTATGCCTAGCTAGGGGCGTTAAATGATAGCGCTAGTTGGGAGGCAACCCAATTTTCTTTGTGTTTTTGTTTTTGTTCCTATTTAGTAATAAATCTTGCATCTACCTTCTGTTTAGACGTGTTTTTATCTTTTAATTAGTGTTTGTGCCAAGTTGTCGGCGTTCTGGGAACGGGGGTACCCAGACTTGCCTGCCTGCGGCCTGCGGCGTGGCTCGAGGAGTGGCCCAGTACGGCCCATCTTCATCAACACCTGCTCAAGACCCTCGCGAGGGGCCAAGCCTCGCGGGGTGGACGACAGGAGGCTTTCTCAGGCACGGCCTCGTCAGGGTGGCTCACGAGGAGGCGGAGAGATCAAGGCGGGGTACCTCACGAGGTGCCCATGACGCAAGCCATGACGACCAGGGCGCCGGCGGGCGCCAGGCGGGCGCCGGCCTGTGCAGAGTCCTTGTTTTCCCTTTGGTGCAAAGGGGGCAAGCGCAGGCAAGGGTATCAAGCAAAGGCAACCATTTCGGTGCAACAGGACCAAGACCAGCAGGATGGCAGGACGGAGGTCATCGTGGATCCCAAGCCAGCGTCATCGTCAGGGTCTTTTGGTAGGCGAGGACCAACTTTAGTCAGGATAAATGTACTAGATGTTCCCCTTCAAAATGGCCAATTGTTGGCGCCCTTCCCGCTCAATATTTGGGAAGAGGCCCGGGGCCTTCGCCTATAAATAGGACTAGCCACCCACAGGGTGAGAGAGAGAAGGCGAGAGATCCACAAGACAGAGAGAGAGAGAGAGGCGACTGAACCCTCCTAGTAGTTCATCGCCCCAACCAAGAACAGACCCTCGCGAGGTTGTTCTTCCCTTGTACTGTTCCTCATCAGCCCTAGAGGCAATCCACACACCACAAACTGGAGTAGGGTATTACACAACAATGGTGGCCTGAACCAGTATAAACCTTGTGTCTCTTGCGTTGTTCTTCGAGTAGTTTAGGTCCTTGCGAGGCGGTGAAACATGGGTAGGCTGAGGGTGTGATCTCCGCGCGCACCCCAGTGTTCGAACCTCAAGGGTCTGTCGGAACCCGAAATCCGACATTTGGCGCGCCAGGTAGGGGTGTGCTGGAATCTGCCTTCCGTCGCCTCGTGTTTTCACCGCCCATCCCATCCATGTCAGACGCATGTCGCGCCCGCGCTGAGCGCCAGGCCACTCTCACCGCTCGCGTCGCCCAGACGGCCCCCATCGGCGGGCGTCCCCGTCGTTCCCCGTCGCCTGCCGTCAACACCGCCACCGGTCCAGTGGGGAACAAACAGCAGGTGTCGTCCCTGCATCCATCGGTGCGGCGAGAAGGCCGCACCGCCACTCCGTCGCTGACTCCGGCCGGCTCCTCGTCCCACGCCCGTCGCGCTCCTGCGGACGCGCACGCCATGCTGCTCCTGGCGTGGGAGCTCCTGCACTACCATCCCGTCGATGACCTCTACGACGAGTGGCTCGCCCGCATCACCGAGCTCGTCAGCGCCGCTGGGGGCTCCCCTGCACCGTCCCTCTCGTTGCACCGCGCACCGCCCTGCGCGGGCGACGAAGCTCCGGGGGTGCCTCAGCCGCCTCCACCTCAAGAAGGTGCCTTGGCTCCAAGGCGCATGGCCCCTGGGCGGAACCCGCTCCGTCCGGCGCCAGCACAGCAGGAGAAGAGCAGCCAGGAGATCCCTCGTCCCCAGGAAGCCGCCCGTGTGCTCCCCGCACCGGCTCGGCACGAGCACGCACCTGCTCCAGCACATCAAGACCCCGCGTTGCACCTAGCAGCAGCGCACAGAGACCTGCAAAATCAAGCTCTCCGTCACCAAAGGGCTCCCGCGGCTACCGCAGGCTGTCGTGCCTTCTCCGCCGAGCTGCGCAGCGTGGCCTGGCCGGGCAAGTTCAAGCCAGACCTGCCCCCGTGCTACGACAGCACGACTGACCCTGCTGAGTTCCTCCAGCTCTACGAGCTGGGCATCGAAGCCGCCAATGGAGATGAGAAGGTCATGGCGAATTGGTTCCCCATGGCGCTCAAGGATGGCGCCCGCACCTGGCTCCTGGCACGATATCCTCCTGGGATGAGATGCGCACCCGATTCATCACCAACTTCCAAGGCACTCGTGACCGGGCCCCGGCCATGAGCGACTTGCGCCGCATCAGGCAGCAGCCGGGGGAGACCCTGCAGAAGTTCATCTAGCACTTCAACAGCGCTCGCCTTAAGATCCCCAAGGTGTCTGAGGAGGCCATCATCTTAGCCTTCTCTGACGGTGTGCGAGACGTCAAGATGAAGGAGGAGCTCACGATCCATGAAGACTTGTGCACCTCCCTGGAGCTGTTCAATCTGGCGACCAAGTGCGCAAGGGCTGAGGAAGGGCGCCTGTCCCTCCTCGAGCTGCCAGCTGCTGATCCAGAAGATAAGAAGCCCAAGACCAAGGACATGAAGCGCAAGGGGGCTGCCGTGCTTGCAGTAGAGCCAGACACCAAGCGAGGCAGGGATCAGCCTGAGTCATCCAAGGGCAGCCGGTACTGCGTGTACCACGACCTCCACACCCACAACACCAACGAATGCCAAGAGCTCAGAGCTGTGCGAGACATGCATGCCGGCCGACGCCCCGAGCGCAGTGATAGGGGCTATGGCCGAGGAGGAGGAAGAGGTGGAGGACGATGGCAAGACCGTGGCCCTCGCCAAGGGTGGCGTGACCGGCCTCGCGAGGACCGCTGGCAGGACCAGCCTCATGAGGGAGGTCGGAGGGACCCACCTCGCGAGGGGGGCTGGAGAGACCAGCCTCACGAAGATCGCCCACAAGGCAATGCAGGCCTCCCTCCTCTGCCACCACAGCCAAGGAGGAATGAAGACCATCACCAGGACGAGGGGGCTGGAGGCTTCCAGGAGCCACGTGCAATCGCTTGCATCTTGGGTGGCGCTCAAGCCCCGGCCTCTCAGTGCATCTTCAAGAAGTTTGCCCGTGAAGTGAATGCAGTCCTCCCCAAGATTGATGCCACACGCCCTCTCAGGTGGTCATCGTGCGCTATCACGTTCAGCTCAGCGGATCAGCTCAAGTGCGCGGCCACAGTAGGAGTCCTCCCGATGCTTTGTTCCCCAATCATCAGCAACGTGCAAGTCACCAGGACCCTCATCGATGGCAGAACAGGGCTCAATGTCCTATCCTTCAAAACGTTCAACAATCTCCAAGTGCCATAGAATCAGCTACGGCCAACCAAGCCCTTCTCAGGAGTCACCGATGGTTCCACGGTTCCGATCGGGCAGGTCTGCCTTCCTGTTACCTTCGGGAACCGCAACAACTACCGCACGGAGCTCATCGACTTCGACGTCGCTCACATCCGCCTGCCGTACAACACCATCCTCGGGTACCCAGCCCTGGCCAAGTTCATGGCTATGACCCATCACGGCTACAATGTCCTCAAGATGCCAGGAAGCGGCGGAGTCATCACAGTACCTTGTGAGGAGAGAGACGCTGTGTGTTCCCTGGAACGTGCTTTCCAGGCCGCGTCAATTGAAGACCCGGATCACAGGAACGGGAGGCCTCCCAAGGCTGCTCCTAAGAAGAAGAAGACATCGCCTGGTCCGACCCCTTGGAAGGCTGGCCCCTCAGGGTGAGCGCTCGTCCAGGGGGCACCTCCTTCTGTCGCATAGGAAGGCGTGCCCGGCACCCTCCTTGAGCAGGGCTCGGGGGCTCTCTTCTGCAGGGCCATCGACTTTTCTAAGATTACAAGGGAGGTGCTCGGGCACCACTTGGAGGCGTGCTTCAACGCATGTTTCCCTCAGGAGGAAGCAAGGCAAGGAGGGCCAAACCCTCAGGAGTTCATCAGCGAGATCATTCAGGAGTTGCAGGAGTCAAGAGTCATGAGTGGCAGCCGCCGCTTGCCCGCCGTAGCTCCCCATCCAGGCGAGGATGGTGGGCTACGCGTCTACATCGACATACCAGGACTCAACCGAGCCGCCTCTCAGGAGCGCCTATGGCCCTCACGCATGGGGCGCTGCGAAGGCCCACCTCACAGCTATGTTCGCATGCCTTACGGCCTGCCGAACGCGGCTGCGGCATGTCAGCGCCTCATGAGGAGCATCTTGGAGGCTCAGGCGGTCAGGCATTCCGCAGTCCTGGCGGAGATGGAGATGGTCCGCGAGGAGCCGCCAGTGCCCCCGGACCCTCCCGAGGCCCCTGGGCCTGGGGGCTCGTGAAGATCGTCTCCCACAGCGCATGTCGTCCGCTACTTCAGCATCCCTTCATCTTCAGCATCATCAGGTGACATCCTTCGAGTTTCATTTTCAGCTGGGAGCGCTCCCCCCAGGGCTGAATCATTCCCAAGCCACGTGGGTCCGTCCCTGCGGCATGTATCCCCTTTAGTTCATGTTTTCAGCTCACTTTATCGGGGGCGCCCCTCGGGCTGCATTATCCCCAAGCCACCCAGGCCAGACCCGTGGCATGTATCCCTCTCGCGTTTATTCAGGTCGCGCATTTAACCCATCGCGATCGGTGTTTGATGCTTGCCTATGGAACCCTTCTTTCTTCATGTCGGCTGCTTGCATGTTAAAGGGGGGTACCTGAGCATCGCGACTCACAGACTCTTACTGGCTCTCCAGCCCTCACCCTTTGGCCTTGTCCACGGCATCGCGACCTGGCATACCAGCGACGGCTGAGCCCCGCTCGAGGGCCGGGACCCAAGGACGTAGAGTACCGACATCTAACCAAATTTGCAGGGACACATCACAAGTAAAGGCCCAGAGCCAGGCGCAACCCGCCTTGAGGTAGGGCCCCGTGAGTCTCGCGCTGGCTCACAGGTGCCCAGATACACCTCGCCAGGCCCTACCGTGCCAGCCACGTGTCAGGGCGGGGCTGTATACGCCCCGGGGGCTTCTCCCGGAGGGGAGCCTCCTCCCACGCACCAGTGGAAGCACCATGCTCCGCGCTGGCTGACGACACTGCGAGGAGCGGCTATGCCCGTACACATACAGAAGCGCTATGCTCCGTGCTTGTGATAAACAACTGAGGGTGGCCCCCGGCTGCATCAACCTCAGGGAGCCCAGAGCTCAGTGTCCGGCCTCATCGTAACGCCTCCCCTCGGGAGTGCCGCACGAGGGGGCTGGGCACGGGGGCTGCGCCCGGGTCACGCCCAGGCGCACGCCACCCAGCCAGGCCCCTCGGGCCTGGTTCGTCGCACGCCTCTCCCCGAGCGGAGCCAAGGTATGAAGGCCGTTTGAACGTCAAGGGAGACTCCTGAGCATCGCGACTCAGGAGCCTAACTGGTCACGTAGCCTCTCACCCCTTAGTTCCGAAAGGCTAACGGCGGTTGAGGTATGCGCGGGGCTGGGCTCTGCCGACGTAGAACGGTAATCTCACTCATACGTCTCACCTCCCTACTTGTTGTTCGTGCATCCAGGGGGACTCCTGAGCATCGCGACTCAGGAGCCTAACTTGTCACGTAGCCCCTCACTCCTTGGTCCCGTCCTGGTTTCCGGTCGGGTCTAATGGCGGCTGAGCTATGCGCGGGGTCGGGCTCTGCCGACGTAGAACACAAGCAAGTAGGAAGGAAAAACGCAAATCTCAAGAAATTCAAAAGCAAATATTACAGTCCATAGAGTACTTTGACAACGCCAAACACAAGTTTAAACGCCTCCACGAGGCAGAATGCATATTGCAGGAATTAAAAGCAGGACGGGAGCCGCGAAGGGATCACTTTTTGGAGCCGCCATCACTTGTAACGGAGCTGCGCTGGGCGACTTCGCCTCGTGGAGCCTCAAGACCGGCAGCGCCTCGCTTCGGCTTGGTGCTGAAGGCCCGGAACTTCGCAAACAGAGCCTCCGCATGACCCTTCACGGCCTCAGCAGCGACGGCGGCAAGCTCGCCGCTCACAGGCTCCAGCAGGCTGTCGAGGTCAACGCTGGGTTGCGGAGGTAGACGTGGGTGAAGACGCGCATCAGCGCTGCAGAAGAAAGGGCACGCGCCTCAGCCTCAGCCGTGGGGCCAAGCCCGAGGGTAACATCTTCGAGGGCATGGACCAGGAAGGGAAGCAGCTTGGCGGGGCCCTCCTCGGCGCCTGCTAGCGGGCTTTCTAGGCCGCTGTCATAGAGCGACTTCAGCAGGGCGCGAGCCTTTACCTCCAGCTTCGTGAAGGCCACGCGGTCCTCGGCCAGGACCCGTGCCTTGCTGTCCAGCTCGATCTTCTTTGCCTCCAACGCCTGCTCTAGTGCATCGAGGCGACCTTGGTGTCCGTCAAGCTCCGCATCCCGGTCCTTGGCGGCAGCCTCGCGAGCCTTCATGTTTTCCTCCTTCCCTTGGCGGACACGGGCCTCCTTGGCAAGCTGGTCACGCAGACCTTGCAGCTCGCTCTCCAGCGCCTTGAAGCGGCCTTGGACATCCGCAACCTCACCCAAGGCGGTGTTGCGAGCAGCCTTCGCCTCAAGGACGGCCTGCTTCTTCTCGTCGCAAGCTGCCACGGCCTGAGCCAGCGCCGCTCGGACTGAAGCATCAGAGCGGACCCTACCAGAGACCAGCTCCAGGCGCCCGGCCACCAAGCGAGGGTCAACGCCCAGAAGATCTTTCCGCAACCGATCTAGCTCAGCAGCAGCACGATCCAGGACAGTAGGAGGAGCCGGAGAGAGTGCGATTGGCGGAGTAGGAGGAGAAGACGGCAGCGTGATCACAACACCAGGGGTCAGGACCTTCTGCACCCTGATGGCGTCAGGCACGGATGCCTCGGGAGTCGCTTGGGCCATGGGGGCTGAGCTCGCTCCAGCTAGCCCCGCCAGGCCTCGCGAGGATGACCGGGAAGGAGTGGCCCATGCCTTGTCATCCCCTTCTCTCGCGGACGGGGGTGCTGCCTCAGACGAAGCCTTAGGAGGCCCTTTTCAGCTTCTTCGCCGCAGGCACCGGCCTAGCCAAGGCATATGGACGTCAAGCCTCAACAACAAAGCAGGAAGCAAAACGAGAGTCAACTGCTTACTCGTCATCGCTCGCGGCCTCAAGCAACCTCCGGCCGAACTTGAAGCCCGAGAGTCGGATGTTGGGATCAACCTCAAGGGGCTCGGGAGCAGGAGGCGCGTCAGTAGATCGCCTCGGAGATGGACCAGACCCGCGGGGAACCATCCCCGTCCTGTCCTTCTTCGGGATCAAGGGCGAGCTCTCGCTGCCCCGCTCATCACCGTCCTCATCGTCATCCGGCATGAGGCGGAGAGTGCAGGACCTATGCCGAGGAAGGGGCGTTCTTGACTCCCCGTCGGTCACCTCCGAATCATGCCCCTCGTCCTCCTCCTCCTCCTCATCTTCCTCCTCTCCGCTGGAGTCGCTGGAGGACACGTTCACCGTCGCCAGGGCTGCCGTGGCCTCCGCGGGCACAGGCCCGCCCTCATTGAAAGCGGACATGGAGTTCACCACCTGCTCCCAGTCATCCCGAAGGAACAAGGGCACGGGAGCACCCTCCAGCCTTGCCACGTTTCCCCCAACCAAGGATTGAAGGACCGCAGCCAGGTCCTCGTCGGCCAGGGCTTCGCGGTTCGAGCGGAGGGCGGCATCGGCCCTCCCAAGCCTCCATAGCGGGAGCGAGTATTCCCGGAGCGGAGCCACCCGATGCTCCAGGAACTCCCTCAGGAGCGACGCCCCGGTCACAGGTCACGTCCATCTTCTCCAGCACCGACCTCGCGCGGGGATCGACGAGCTCCGCACGGGACCAATCGTCAGCAGACTTGCGCTGCCCCGTGGGCAGAATCAGCCGGGCGTGGGTGCGCCCAGCATCCACCATGACCCACTTGCTCCTGAAGCCCTCAATCCTCTTCCTGGGCTTCGAGATGGCATTAGAGCTGCCGTGCGCGATAAAGCTCGCGCACACGGTGATGGAGCCGCGGGAGACCCGGAGGTAGAAGTAATGGCGCAGCAAGGCCACCGAAGGCCTCACCCCGACATGAGCCTCGCAGTAATAGGCGAGAATCTCCAGGAGAAGGACATAGTTGGGATGGAGGTGTAGAGCTTGCAGATTGTAATGTTCAAGAACAGAAAGGAAGAACTCGAAGAAAGGGGGCACCAGACCAGCGGCGATGGCGCTCACGAAGAGCGGGTAGAAGGTGCTCCTTGTGACCTCAGGAAGGGCGGTGCTGGCCTTGAGCATGGCCGCTCCGTCGTGGCCTTGCATCGCCATCATCTGGCGCGTCCGGGCAAGATTCTTCTCTGACACATTCAGAGAATCCAAGGTAGGCGAGTACCATGCTCCAGCTGGGGTCTGGCGAGGCGCCATGCCTTGCTAGGGTGCAGAGTTGGAGTGGATCTGGGGATTTCGGAAGCAATAAGGGCAGGAGCAAGAAAGGAGATCTGGGCAGTGAAGGAGAAGGCAAAGAAGGAAAGCCTGGACAGGCACCGCTCCCTTATCAGCTTGTGCAGTTGCCGAGGCACCGTGGGGGAGCCAGGACGCCCACGTCCAATCAACCGCCACGCGGCGCCCAAGGCCACAGGCTATTGGGGCCTGCGGCGCTTCACACTTGCCTCTTCGCTTCTCTGCTAAGCCAAGTCCAAGCGTGCCTTGGGCCCGGGGGCTACTGTCGGCATTCTGGGAACAGGGGTACCCCGACTTGCCTGCCTGCAGCGTGGCTCGAGGAGTGGCCCAGTACGGCCCATCTTCATCAACACATGCTCAAGACCCTCGCAAGGGGCCAAGCCTCGCGGGGCGGATGACAGGAGGCTTCCTCAGGCACGGCCTCGTCAGGGTGGCTCACAAGGAGGCGGAGAGATCAAGGCGGGGTACCTCACGAGGTGCCCATGACGCAAGCCATGACGACCAGGGCGCAGGTGGGCGCCAGGTGGGCGCCGGCCTGTGCAGAGTCCTTGTTTCCCCTTTGTGCAAAGGGGGCAAGCGCAGGCAAGGGTATCAAGCAAAGGCAACCATTTCGGTGCAACAGGACCAAGACCAGTAGGACGGCAGGACGGAGGTCATCGTGGAGCCCAAGCCAGCGTCATCGTCAGGGTCTTTTGGCAGGCGAGGACCAACTTTAGTCAGGATAAGTGCACTAGATGTTCCCCTTCAAAATGGCCAATTGTTGGCGCCCTTCCCGCTCAATATTTGGGAAGAGGCCCGGGGCCTTCGCCTATAAATAGGACTAGCCACCCACAGGGTGAGAGAGAGAGAAGGCGAGAGATCCACAAGACACACACAGAGAGAGAGGCGACTGAACCCTCCTAGCAGTTCATCGCCCCAACCAAGAACAGACCCTCGCGAGGCTGTTCTTCCCTTGTACTGTTCCTCATCAGCCCCAGAGGCAATCCACACACCACAAACTGGAGTAGGGTATTACACCACAATGGTGGCCTGAACCAGTATAAACCTTGTGTCTCTTGCGTTGTTCTTCGAGTAGTTTAGGTCCTTGCGAGGCGGTGAAACATGGGTAGGCTGAGGGTGTGATCTCCGCGCGCACCCCAGTGTTTGAACCTCAAGGGTCTGCCGGAACCCGAAATCTGACACAAGTAGAACCTATAGGATAACCTATGATGATAGTTGATTTGATTCTGTTGAAAAACAGAAACTTTGCGCGCACGAATTTAGTTTTGTTAAATCTCAGAAATGTGCTTTTGCGTTGGTTCATTTTGCTGCTGATAAATAGACAAATTTCCAGGACGTCCTATTTTGGTAGGATTTTTAGAGTTCCAGAAGTTTGCGTTGGTTACAGATTGCTACAGACTGTTCTGTTTTTGACAGATTCTGTTTTTCGTGTGTTGTTTGCTTATTTGGATGCATCTATGGCTAGTAAAATAGTTTATAAACCATAGAGAAGTTGGAATACAGTAGGTTTAACACCAAAATAAATAAAGAATGAGTTCATTACAGTACCTTATGTGGTGGTTTTGTTTTCTTTCAATAACGGAGCTTATAAGATTTCCTGTTGAGTTTTGTGTTGTGAAGTTTTCAAGTTTTAGGTAAAGCTTTTATGGATTGTGGAATAAGGAGTGGCAAGAGCCTAAGCTTGGGGATTCCCATGTCACCCCAAGATATTCAAGGATAGCCAAAAGCCTAAGCTTGGGGATGCCCCGGGAAGGCATCCCCTCTTTCGTCTTTGTTCATTGGTAACTTTACTTGGAGCTATATTTTTACTCGCCACATGATATGTGTTTTGCTTGGTGTGTCGTGTATTATATTAGTGTTTGCTTTTTAGTTTACCACAATCATCCTTGCTGTACACACCTTTTGGGAGAAGCCTACTTGATTAGAATTTGCTAGAATACTATATGTGCTTCACTTATATCTTTTGAGCTTGATAGTTTTTGCTCTAGTGCTTCACTTATATCTTTTAGAGCACGGTGGTGTCTTAATTTTGAAGAAATTTCTTCTCTCTCATGCTTCACTCATATATTTTTGAGAGTCTTTTAGAACAGCATGGTATTTGCTATGGTTACAAAGTTGGTCCTAGAATGATGAGCATCCAAGTTGGGTATAATAAAAACTATCATAGAAAAAGAATTGGATGCTATGATCAATATGATGCTTGATAATTGTTTTGAGATATGGAGGTAGTGATATTAGAGTCATGCTAGTTGAGGTGATTATGAAAAGTACTTGTGTTAAGGGTTGTGATTCCCGTAGCATGCACGTATGGTGAACCGCTCTGTGATGAAGTTGGAGCACAATTTTATTTATTGATTGTCTTCCTTATGAGTGGCGGTCGGGGACGAGCGATGGTCTTTTCCTACCAATCTATCCCCCTAGGAGCATGCGCATAGTGCTTTGGTTTTTGATGACTTCAAGATTTTTGCAACAAGTACATGATTTCTTTTGACTAATGTGGAGTCCATGGATTATACGCACCTCACCCTTCCACCATTGCTAGCCTCTCTTGTGCCGCGCAACTTTCGCCGGTACCATACACCCACCATATACCTTCCTCAAAACAGCCACCATACCTACCTATTATGGCATTTCCATAGCCATTCCGAGATATATTGCCACACAACTTTCCACCATTCCGTTCATATGACACGCATTACTTTTGTCATATTGCTCTTTGCATGATCATGTAGTTGACATCGTATTTGTGGCAAGGCCACCTTCATAATTTTCATACATGTCACTCTTGATTCAATGCATATCCCGGTACACTGCCGGAGGCATTCATATAGAGTCATATATTGTTCTAGCTTTGAGTTGTAATTCTTGAGTTGTAAATCCATAAAAGTGTGATGATCTTCATTATTAGAGCATTGTCCTAGTGAGGAAAGGATGATGAAGACTATGATTCCCCCACAAGTCGGAATGAGACTTCGGACTTTACAAAAAAAAGAAAAAAAAGAAAGAAAAAAAGAGAAAGGCCAAAAAGAAAAAAAGGCCAAAGAAAAAAAAAGAAAAAAAGAGAAAAAGAAAAAGAAAAAATAAAATGAGAGAAAAAGAGAAAAGGGACAATGCTACTATCTCTTTTTCCACACTTGTGCTTCAAAATAGTACCATGATTTTCATGATAGAGAGTATCATATGTTGTCACTTTCATATACTAGTGGGAATTTTTCATTATAGAACTTGGCTTGTATATTCCAATGATGGGCTTTCTCAAAATGCCCTAGGTCTTCGTGAGCAAGCGAGTTGGATGCACACCCACTTAGTTTCTTTTGATTGAGCTTTCATATATTTATAGCTCTAGTGCATCTGTTGCATGGCAATCCCAACTCACTCACATTGATATCTATTAATGGTCATCTCCATAGCCCGTTGATACGCCTAGTTGATGTGAGACTATCTTCTCCTTTTTTGACTTCTCCACAACCACCATTCTATTCCACATATAGTGCTATGTCCATGGCTCACACTCATGTATTGCATGAAAGTTGAAAGAGTTTGAGATTATTAAAGTATGAAACAATTGCTTGGCTTGTCATCGGGTTTGTGCATGATTAATACTTTGTGTGATGAAGATAGAGCAACAGTCAGACTATATGATTTTGTAGGGATAACTTTCTTTGGCCATGTTATTTTGAGAAGACATGATTACTTTGATTTGTATGCTTGAAGTATCACTACTTTCATCTTAATATGCACTTTTATTTTGTATCATTTGGATTTGAACATTCATGCCACAATAAATAAAATTACATTGAGAATTATGCTAGGTAGCATTCCACATCAAAAATTCTGTTTTTATCATTTACCTACTCGAGGACGAGCAGGAATTAAGCTTGGGATGCTTGATACGTCTCCAACGTATCTATAATTTTTGATTTTATATTACCCCTTTTGGATGTTTATGGGATTTATTTTACACATTTATATCATTTTTGGGACTAACCTACTAACCGGAGGCCCAGCCCGTATTGCTGTTTTTTTTTTGCCTATTTCAGTATTTCAAAAAAAAGGAATATCAAATGGAGTCCAAACGGAATGAAACCTTCGGGAGCTTGATTTTTGGAACGAATGTGATCCAGAGGACTTGGAGTGCAAGTCAAGAAGCAGCCGAGGCAACCACGAGATAGGAGGGCGCCCCCCCCCCCATAGGGCGCGCCCCCTGTCTCGTGGGCCCCTCGGGCGGCCATCGACATACGTCTTCCTCCTATATAAGCCTACGTACCCCGAAAACATCCAGGGAGCCAACGAAACACAATTTCCACCGTCGTAACCTTCTCTATCCGCCAGATCCCATCTTCGAGCCTTCGCCGGCGCTCCGCCGGAGGGGGAATCGACCATGGAGGGCTTCTACATCAACATCATAGCCCCTCCGATGAGTTGTGAGTAGTTTACCACAGACCTTCGGGTCCATAGTTATTAGCTAGATGGCTTCTTCTCTCTTTTTGGATCTCAATACAATGTTCTCCCCCTCTCTTGTGGAGATCTATTCGATGTAATCTCTTTTTGCGGTGTGTTTGTCGAAATCCGATGAATTGTGGGTTTATGATCAAGTTAATCTATGAGAAGTATTTGAATCTCCTCTGAATTCTTTTATGTATGACTGAGTTATCTTTGCAAGTCTCTTCAAATTATCAGTTTGGTTTGGCCTACTAGATTGATCTTTCTTGCCATGGGAGAAGTGTTTAGCTTTGAGTTCAATCTTGCGATGTCCTTACCCAGTGACAGAAAGGGTTTCAAGGCAAGTATTGCATTGTTGCCATCGAGGATAAAAAGATGGGGTTTATATCATATTGCATGAATTTATCCCTCTACATCATGTCATCTTGCTTAAGGCGTTACTCTGTTCTTATGAACTTAATACTCTAGATGCATGGAGGAGTCGGTCGATGTGTGGAGTAATAGTAGTAGATGCAGGCAGGAGTCGGTCTACTTGTTGCGGACGTGATGCCTATATACATGATCATGCCTAGATAATCTCATAATTATTCGCTTTTCTATCAATTGCTCGACAGTAATTTGTTCACCCACTGTAATACTTATGCTATCTTGAGAGAAGCCACTAGTGAAACCTATGGCCCCGGGGTCTATCTCTTATCATATTTGCTTCCAATCTACTTTCATTTGCACCTTTACTTTTTATATCTATATATTTATCTTATCATACTATCTCTATTAGATCTCACTTTCGCAAGTGGCCGTGAAGGGATTGACAACCCCTTTATTGCGTTGGTTGTGAGTTCTTTGTTTGTTTGTGTAGGTGCGTGGGACTTTTAAGGAGCCTCCTACTGGATTGATACCTTGGTTCCCAAAAACTGAGGGAAATACTTACGCTACTATTGCTGCATCACCCTTTCCTTTTCAAGGAAAACCAACGCAAGCTCAGGACGTAGCAGTCGGCGGCGGGGAAGAAGACTTTAGACGGCAAACGGCCGGGTCGGGGGATAAATCATGTTGTCGTGGACGAGGTGGTCATAGGAGCGGCAACGGCAAGGTGGACGATGGCGCCGATGAAGCGAGAGGAGGCGATGAAAGGATCCTGGTCCAGCGCCGTGGATGAGAGACGTCCATCTCTTGTAGTGGACGACGGGGTAGGGGTAGCGGCTCCGGCAAGGTGGAGGGTGGGGTGGCGGACGGAGGAGGCTGGCCGCAATGCGGAGGTGGTCGTGCCGCCGACGGTGTATGAATGGGGAAATGGAGGGGAGGGGGGATCTCAAACTTTGGGACGCGCTTGTCTGAAATGTGGGAAAGTTACGAACTTATCCCCCATTTAAAATTTCGAACATCGTGTTGGTTGGGGATAGGACGGTAATCTCGCATCTCCCAAATATTTTCTGGTAACTATTTCCGGCGAGGATAGGGTGTTTTGCCGCCCACGGTTGGCGCCCATGGTGTATGAACGGGGCTGACAGGTAGGGCGGTTTGTGTCACGTCTGAGGGAAGTTACACATTTACCCCTATTTAAAATATTAGCCTACATCAATTTCGGACGAAGAGAGTTTGTTTTGCCGCCCACCGTGTATGAATGGGGAAATGGAGGAAGAGACACATGTCTTTCGGACGAGCTTGAATCAAATGTGTTTTGCCGCCCACGTTTGGTGCCCACCATGTCTGAATGGGCTTAGAGGTCGTCATGTCACGTCTGATTGAAGTTACTAGTCTACCCCTATCGACAGAAGTGTAAATCCGGTCGATAAGGATGTCAAGTGTCAGGGGTAGAGAGTAATTTCCATCTCGCAAACACTTGCTTCGGGGAGCCTACAAATTATAGCGGGTGTTTAGCCGGTTCATTCAAAACTTGGGAGAATTAGCATTCAGGTTTGCCCTGGGCCCTGGCAAACTAAATTGAAATCCAATTTGTATTCGATTACGAATATTCACAGATAATTCTATGTTTTGTTATTTAATTCTTCAAAACCACAACAAAGATTTATTCCACCTTTATATATGATTATGATTTAGAAATGCCATGATGTTCGAATTCAGTATGTTGGATACACTCTGAGTCAAACAGTTGTTTCATCAAATACAATATGCCCACACGAAAAACAGTTCACCTTATGTCAATCATACAAGTACTGAGGATTACCTCGCCTAAAAATTTGGATCATTACAACACATGGACAACATAGGGGGTCTTGCAACATAATCCATTTAGAGACATGACACAACATGCAAGTACAATAATCTAATGACAATTTCAACTGGTATCTAAACAAGAACCGGGATTACCCTGGGCTTCAGATAGCAGAAACAGCAGGACCTCCTCCATTTTCAAAAGCAACATTCTTACTTCCTCCAATTCTTGGGTTGCTTGCATAATGTGTGCCGCTAATTCCGTAGTTTCCAGCCTCAAGATAAAGATTACCTCATTCATGGCAGCCACACCATCTCTTTCTACCTCTAGTAGATCCTCAAGCACTATAATATTTGTGCTCAGACTGCTCTCCGGCAGTGTTGCCTCTGAACTGCTACCATCTGGTAACATGGATGGCACACTGCTTCCACAAATAGATTCTAGGGTTGTACATTGTGTCCTAGTGTGAACGGAATCCTAAAAGGTTTCCGCTGGACATAAGTAAGAGATAGTTATCGTATGATCCAGGCAGTAAGCTTACATGGTAAACAACAGATGAATTATTGCCGAGCATGGCAAGCTATATTTAAATGGTTCGAAGTAGCATCAGCCGAAAAGAAATTAAAATGGTAAGATGAAACTAGGGATGTAAGTGGCAAATAAACGACATCCTCTAGTCCCATCTAGTTAGTTTTTGCTAGCTCCCTAGTTCATTTTGCTCAAAAAACAAAAACTCTTTTGAACTATCATACCACTAGTGGACTTTAATCAGGATTAAACGGGACCCAGTTGACATCCCTAGTTGAAAGCGAGTGTACCACCGCTATATTTAAGTTGCCAAGGCATCTAAGTAGTTGAAATAATCTAAGAAAGCACTTAACAGTGTGGCCTCATATAAACTACGAAGAAAGTCTTGTGATGAAGTTGAGAGGAAAACTTAAGGACTCAAATGAAATAGGCATGCATTTCTTTACGATAGTACAGCAGGCACTGCTGACATATTGGCCAACTCAGGTATAGCGTAACAACAAACAAGCATTCGAATCAAGCAATACAACAAAGCAGACAACTAAACTATTTGTAATTCGGTAGGATTACAGGTTGAGGGCACAAGCCAAGAAAGCAGCCCACTCGCATTACATTTCACATGTACTAAACACACTGGCTTACCATTTGTTTCTGTGAAGCCTCGCTGCTGTTGCAATGTTCTTTGAAGATATCGTCAGCATCCCGTGGTTGCAAATCTAGTTGTTGTAGTTTATTCTGCACCCTCTATTTAGATAAAATTAATTTTAATCGCATGCACTGGTCCGAATTGATCATCAATGGTTCATCTAAACTAATGAAAGAAGGGTGTGTGCATACACGACAATATATCTGCTTCCCTCTATTTTTATGCTTGTTCGAGGTGCCAGCCCCAAAAGAACAAATATTTTGCTTGATGGGGTTGGCAGCTCCATAATTAATAGAAGCATCAAATTAGTCATGCAACTTGGGAAGATCAAGAACACACAAACAAGTAATGAATAGAGGCTCGGAGTAGTGATGTAATAGCTAGCATCAGAAAATGTAGGGTAAAACGAACAAAAAGCAACGGAACCACATGCTAGTTTGTTGATGTGTAATTAAGCATAGAGAACATTAAGCAGTCTGATGGAACCAACAGGTGGCATCAGAACAACACCATTATCATAAATATGGCATTCAAGAAGTAAAATAGTAGGCAGTGATATCTAGGGAGTACTTAGGACAAAACTAAAGAATATTAACTATATGTGCACTGGTATGTAATTTAGCACATGTAACATGTTCACTGCCAGAAGTATGGCCCTACAGGTGCAAGCAGAATAACGCGTCTCATGAAAAACTAAATGATGCCCTGAAGAAATTCAAAGGTGTGGTGCTTATGCTACGAAAGT
>NC_041389.1:179325016-179345975 GCF_002162155.2 Triticum dicoccoides | reverse complement strand
TGGCATTCAAGAAGTAAAATAGTAGGCAGTGATATCTAGGGAGTACAGTAATACTCCCTCCGTTCCAAAATAGATGACTCAACTTTGTACTAACTTCAGTACAAAGTTAGTACAAAGTTGGGCCATCTATTTTGGAACGGAGGGAGTACTTAGGACAAAACTAAAGAATATTAACTATATGTGCACTGGTATGTAATTTAGCACATGTAACATGTTCACTGCCAGAAGTATGGCCCTACAGGTGCAAGCAGAATAACGCGTCTCATGAAAAACTAAATGATGCCCTGAAGAAATTCAAAGGTGTGGTGCTTATGCTACGAAAGTGAACGTAGGCGCCAGCCGTTGGATAATAGTACCTGATTCTCGGCGGCGTATGGGTATCGTTGTCATACTTGATAGCTAAGGATCATCGATGGTGCTCGTGTTGCGGTTGAGTTTGGGCCGGCTGTCGTCGTCGCTGAAGCGGCTTCGGTGCTACGGTTGCGGTGCCTGTCGACATACAAGAAAGCTCATCTGTGGTAAGTGAACAGTTGCATGATAAAGAGAAAAACCGATGGACTACAAATCGAAATAACCTGATGAGGCTGCGGCGTCAGTAAAGCAGGGCTGGTGGAGTTGAATATGGCGCCCGTGGAGCGGGTCCGGTGCAGTGGACAAAGGCTTCGTTGGGCGCGTTGTACAGTGCTTTCGGTGAGGCGGATCTGTTGCGGTGGATGAGGGCTTGCATGAAGGGCCGGCGAAGGGGCAGACGAGGGAGTCAGTGAAGGGCCTACACTGTGGTGGACGAGGGCGTCGGTTAAGCAGATCCGGTGCGGTGGACCATGATGGTGGTAAAGGAGATCTGGAGCGGTGGACAAGCCAGTCGTTGAAGCGGCTCCGGTGAAGTGGTGACACTACAAAAAAAAGACACATCTGTGACATTTTGGACCGAACGAAAAAAAAATTATGTCATACATATGACACTTCTACGATGATAATTGTGACAAAACCCGATATCATCATAGATGTGGTGGGCTCCTACTTCTATGACAAAAAATCATGACAGAAAATGGGCTTTTCGTCCTGGGCAGGCCGGAGACGCAGCTGCATGACATTCTTTGGGTCGTCCATGACGGAAAAAACCGTGGTAGAAGCGAGGGGGAGGAAAATTTCGGGGAGTTGCCGGTTACGGTGGGAGGTCTGGGGCCGAGCGATGGGCGTTTCTATCGTACACCTACGCGCGTGTGTGCGAGGCGTTGGCTCTAACTGAACCCGAGCGAGGCGTTGGGCTCTAACTGAACCCGAGCGATTGCACTGCAGGCTACGTGTTACTGAACCCGAGCGATCGATCGATGGCTGTTAACTGAACCTGATGGAGCGATTCCTTCGCTACTGCTGCTAACTGAAGCCGATCGATTGGATGAACAGTGAGTGTTGCGGGGGGGTTGGATGAATAGTGAGCGGTGGCGTTGCCTCTGCATGAACAGGACCCCGTGGTGTGGAGGGCTGGATGAACAATAGACGGTGGAGGGGTGGCCGTGGAGGGGTGGTTGAACAGGACCTCGTGATGTGGAGGGCTGGATGAACAGTAGACGGTGGAGGGGTGCCTGTGGAGGTGTGGTTGAACAGTAGCCAGTGGAGTAGCGCGTGGTGGAGGCTGGATGAACAGGAGCCCGTGGAGGCTGGAGGAGGTTGATGGTAGCCCGTGGAGGCTGGAGGAGGTCGACGGTGGAGATGAACAGTATCCCGTGAGTCCCGTTTTGTGGTACGCCACACCCCTCCCGATGAACAGGACCCCCATTTCGACCATAGCGCTCCAACACAAGTCCGTTTCGTCCATTTTGCGGTACGCCACACCCCTCCCGATCAACAGGAGCCCTGTTTCGACCGTAGGAGGTCCGTTTCCTCAGTTTTGCGGTATGCCACACCCCTCCCGATCAACAGGACCCCCGTTTCGACCGTAGGAGGTCCGTTTTCTCCGTTTTGCGGTACGCCACACCCCTCCCGATCAGCAGGACCCCCGTTTCGACCGTAGGAGGTCCATTTCCTCGTTGTGCGGTATGCCAGGCCCCTCCCGATCAACAGGATCCCCTTTCGAACGTGGTCGGTCGAACACAAGGTCGTTTCCTCCGTTGTGCGGTACGCCAGGCCTCGTTTCCATCGCCTATTCCGTCCAAGACCTCCCGATGAACATGACCACACATTCCGTTCCAACCCAGCCAGTTGGCTCCCCATGAACACGACGACGACGTTGTTTCTCCGTTCCGACCCAGCCATGTACGTATGCGCGAGTAGGCATTCGAGACCCTGCCCGTATGTACGTACGTGGCCGTATTTTCTTTCTTGCACCCTCGCCGCTGTACGTACGTGTACATGCTACGTGCGCGCCTCTACTACGACACGTGCGCGCCTCTACATCTACGACACATGCGCGCCTCTACATCGACCAGTATGTACGTACACGTTCGCGACCAGAATGACAACGGTACGTACGCTTCGATCAGGTGGGTCCCGACTGTCAGGCACTTCCTTGCGTGCGAAGATGTAGCTGGTGGGTCCCAGCTGTCAAGGGGGCGAATCGTTTTTTTTTTGCCCGGACGCACTTCCTTGCATGCGAAGATGTAGCTAGTGGGTCCCAGCAGTCAGGGGGGCGAATCATTTTTTTTGTGGCCCGGACGCACATCCTTGCGTGCGAAGATGTAGCTCGTGGGTCCCAGCAGTCAGGGGGGTGAATCGTTTTTTTCGCGAAATACGGTGGCCCGTCCGGTGGGTCCCCGCTGTCAGGTGGAGGAATAATTATTTTGCGCGTAATAAGGAGGCACTTCCTTGCTGCGGCCGTGGACCCAGCTGTCAGCCTCTCCACGTATAGTCCACATCCGATGGAAGCCATTCCTTGACCAAGTTGACCACGCCGTGCCGAGAGCACCAGGGCGGTGGACGACGGCGAGGCCTAGGAAGGGGACGACGCGGAGCCAGGGAAGACGCGGCAGTGGATGCCCACGCGTAGAGGAGTACGAGGGTTCACTGGTTCGCTGCGGTGTGAGGCTGCCATCGCCACAGACTAACAGGAGGTGTGGGTGAGTAGAGGGATGGCCTGGCCAGCGGTGGGGTAGTAGGGGGCGGTGAGGCCTCCGCCGCATCGCAGTCGGCCACGGGAGGCAGGAGCACGAGGCACGACCGGCGCTGGTTTGGGCGGCTGGAGCAAGAAGACCAGAGGTTGAAGAAGCACTACGGCCGTTGGATGGACATCGTACGGTCACTGGAGCTAGAATCATGCATATTGACTAAGTTGACAAACCCCTCCGTCCCCGTCAACTTAGTAGGCCCACAAGTCAGCCTGCCACTATACTGGGTCCCAGCTAACAGGCGGAGTATTCATTTTTTTGTGCGTAATAAGGAGCTACTTCCTTGCGTGCGAAGATATAGCTGGTGGGTCCGAGCTGTCAGCAGCGGTAACATTTTTTCACGAAATACAGAGGCCCTTTCGGTGGATCCCTGATGTCAGGTGGAGGAATCATTATTTTGCGTGTAATAAGGAGGCATTTCCTTGCGTGCGGCCGTGGACCCAGCTGTCGGCCTCTCCATGTACAGTCCACTTCAGATGCATGTCGGTCGTTGACCAGGCCGCGCCGAGAGCACTAGGGCGGTGGACGACGGCGAGGCCTAGGAAGGGAATGACACGGAGGCAGGGAAGACTCAGCAGTTGTTTCCCACGCGGAGGGGAGTACGACTGAACGAGGGTTTACTGGTTCATCTGCCGTCGCTGGAGAATAACAGCAGGTGTGGGTGAGTAGAGGGATGGCTATGCCAGCAATGGGAGTACGGTGGGGCAGTGAGGCCTGCGTGGCAGCACAACCAGCCGCGGGGAGGAGGGAGCAGGCAGTCCCGCTGGCGCTTGTTTGATTGGCTGGAGCAGGAAGAGCAAAGATTGAAGAAGCACGACGGCCGTTGGATGGCCATCCAACAGTCACTGCTTGTGCGTCAACCTTTTTTAGGAAAGCCTCAAATCTGTGGAAAACAGCATACAGCCCATCTGCCATTATTTCTAATAATTTACAGCCCATTTACTAATTCTTAAGGTTATTTTTTGGAGCCCATATTCTTTTTGTTAGCATTACAGCCCATACTGTGGCCACGGTTAAAAAATTATACGAAATTTTGCATATTTTGGTGCGGTCCGAACTGTTTTTAATCCCGAAATTTCGACTAACATTCAAACTGATTTTAAAAATAAATGTATATCAATATAAAATCTAACAAATTATCCACGCATAAAATTAATGTAATTTAAAATCTCAAAATGAAAAAAAAAGATATTTGAAACTAATTGTCGGTTTGATGTGTTTTAAAAATGTACAACCCATTCCTCATTATTGATGGGCCATTTTCTCGGCCAGCCGAATGAAAGATCTCCTCGTCTTGAAAGATTTGCAGCCCAACAGGCTTGACAAAGCGACTTATTTGGCAAATCACAAAAAAACTGGGCTGTGGCCCTGGACCCAGCTGTCAGCCTCTCCACCTACAGTACTCTTCCGATGGAAGTCGTTCCTTGACCATGTTGACCATGCCGTGTGGAGAGCACCACGGCGGTGGATAACGGCGAGGCCTAGGAAGGGGACGACGCGGAGCCGGGGAAGACGCGGCAGAGGAAGCCCGCGTGGAGAGGAGTACGAGGGTTCACTAGTTCGGTTGCGGTCTGAGGTTGCCGTCGCCGCAGGGCCTTGCCAGCAATGGGAATAGTAGGGGCAGTAAGGCCTCCGCGGCAGCACAGCCGGCCACGGGAGGCAGGATCATGAGGCACGACCGGCGCTGGTTTGGGCGGCTCAAGCAAGAAGACCAGAGGTTGAAGAAGCACTACGGCCGTTGGATGGACATCGTACGGTCACTGGAGCTAGAATCGTTCATATTGACTAAGTTGACAAAGCCCTTCATCCCCGTTAACTTAGTAGGCCCACAAGTCAGCCTACCACCATGGTGCGTCCCAGCTAGCAGGGGGAGTATTCATTTTTTTGTGCGTAATAAGGAGGCACTTCCGGTGGGTCCGAGCTGACAGCGGGGGGAGGCGTTTTTTACGCGAAAGACGATGGCCCATCAGGTGGGTCCCAGCAGTCAGGGGGCAAACGTTTTTTTCCCAAAATACGGTGGCCCGTCCAGTGGGTCCCTGCTGTCAGTTGGAGGAATCATTATTTTCCGCGTAATAAGGAGGCACTTACTTGCTGCGGTGGTGGACCCAGCTGAGAGTCTCCACGTACAGTATACTTCCGATGGAAGTCGTTCCTTGACCACGTTGACCTCGGCGCGTTCTGTTGCATACATGCTTCCATGGGTGTGGTGCGTCCCCACTGTCAGCCTCTCACGTACAGCCATCTTCCGATGACTCTCGGTTGTTGACCACGTTGACCACACCGTGCCGAGTGCACCCAGACTGGAACGACACGGAGGTGGGGAAGACGGGGCAGTGGAGTCGCAGATGGAGAGGAATGGGAAAGTTCACTGGTTCGGGTGCGCGGCGGCACAGCCGCGGTGCACGGGAGACGGGAGCAAGAACAGAGGTTGAAGAAGGAGCACGGCTGTTGGATTAACATCCAACGGTCCAGCTGCTAGAATCATTTGTTGATTAAGTTGACAAAGCCGTGTGTACACGTCCGCTTAGCAGGACCACAAGTCAGTCACCAAATCTGACGGGTCCCAGCTGTCAGGTGGAGGAAACATTTTTTCAGCTTAATAAGGAGGAACTTTCCTTGCTTGCGACCATGGACCTCGTGGGTCCCAGCCGTCAGGCTCTCCACGTACAGTCCTCTTTCGATGACTCCCGTTTGTTGACCACGCCGCACCAAACACAACGAGGCGCTGGACGACGGCGAGGCCCCGGACAGGAACGACTTGGAGATGGGAAAACGCGGCAGTGGAGTCGCAGATTGAGAGGAGAAGGGTTATAACTGGTTCTGTTGCGGCATGGGGCTGTAGTCTGTGGAGAATAACAGGAGGTGTCGAGGGGTGGAGGGATAGCCTGGCCGGCGGTGGGGTAGCGCTTCGCAGCGATGCGTGCTAAGAAGAGCCGCTAGCCGCCGGAGGCCGGACCAGGCGGTCCCGGCGACGCTGGAGGAAGAAGACGAGAGATTCAAGGTGTATGTCGGCAGTTGGATATGAATCCAATAGTTGTGGATGACACAATCATCTGTTGACCAAGTTGACAACGCCCTGCGTAGGCTTCGACCTATTGGCCCACATGTCAGCCTGCAAAAATGTGGCATATATTTAACCCATGTTTTCTAGAATGTACAGTCCATTTGCTGGGCTCGGTGAACAAGTAATTTCGTGTCAATCAGGCCCATTTATATTTTCTAAGAAATCCCAGCCCATTTGCACTTCCTTGAAATACACGTATTAGGTGGGCTCATTATATATATAATGTTATGTTAGAAGGAGCAATTAATATCAAAGAATAAACCGGAAAGGCACATTTTTTATATATATAATTAAGAAATTAGCGATTTATTGCTCAAAATAAAAATGAGCGCGTTATTATTTAACTTGTCCTTAAAATCTTCGCAAGCTTTTGTACGCAATCACCAGGATTTTCCTTGCCTGTGAGTCAAAAACAACCAGGATTTTCCGTTAAACATTTACTTTTATAAATTAATAACACGTGGGATGTTTTTATAATTTATATATAAGTCTCTATAAAATATACGATAACAGTATAATATAAATATATATAATGTGGTTAGAAGGGAAAACATAAATTGGACACTGCATTACTTTTATAAGAGACCTGCGTTTTATACCCCGATAGTAGGCATACTAAAAAGTTCACACACAAATACAACAGAAAAGGTAAACATTCATATCAAACTCAGGTTCACAGGACACATTCATATTCATAGCCAACATTCACTATCAACAACTCAAAAGATTCAGATATACACAAGCTCAGCATATCTATGCATCCAAATGATTGATAGATCACACGACAATATTCATACATAATTCACAAAAAGATTCAGATATACACATGTTCAGTATGTTTATGCATCCAAATGATTGAGATCACAGCCAATATGATCCATGGACGAACTTTAATTACCTAGGGTACAGACTCGTAAATGGTGTTCAATTGGAGGTACTTCTTGCTAAAATTAGGTCTTGTACGAGTAAACTTTCGAGTACATAATAGGCAGCACAAACGGTCTGAACTTTGCTTGTAGGTTTATCCTCAAATAGTGGCCTCGAGCCGAGGGAGGTTTGAGCAACTTGGCCACTACTTTCATCCAACTAGTTTACTGGCTCATCTTGGTCATGTATCTCGCCAAAATTCTACATTGCAAACGAGAAAGGAGGTGGTTGAGAAAATGAACCACCCAAATTTTTTGTGCAGTTCAACTGAAATAGAGCATCCTTGGCGTGCAGACTGATTAAGTGTCAGATGAATATACGCGTCAACCAACTTGTCTGGAATCTTTAGACTCCATGCCATATAGTTCGCAACCATATGTTCCGATAACCAAAAGGCACAAGTTGGGACCAAAGACTGGACTGCGTTTTTCTGGGCTATGCACCAAGCAATATTTTTGGCATTCACTCTCCTAATACTTGGAGTTTGACAATTGGTTGACGCCGGTTGATACTCGAATGAATATAGGCACTTCTTGTCAACATTGATGCTTATCTGAGTGAACTTAGGAGTACATAGCAGCAGCATAAGTACCTATCCATCTGATCATTTTGTGCAGTTCTATTGAAATCACCCGATGTAATGATTTGCCTGCGAGTTCAGGATCCAAATTACTCCTTTATAAAATCGGCAAACAGTAGCACAATACCAAATTACCAATACATATGACAGGCACAATAATCAGGATAAAGACCAGTACCAACCTGTGTGAGGTAGCATATCAATTACTATTTCCTTTGACTGGAAGCCGAGATAAGCCAAGCGACTGACAGCAAAGGAAGAAAGAAAGCGGAGATTAGTGACTGACAGGAAAGGACGGAAGCTGTCGAGGCAATGAAGCACCCAAAGTTTTTGTGCAGTTCCACCAAAATCGAGCATCCCTGTTGGCACATATATTGAGTGAGATTACTGTAATAGTGGGACTAGTTGATGAAACATACACTAACAAATAGAAGCACCCTCATTATCTTAATTGGTAAAGTTAGCAACATAGTAGTCTTGCTTAAAGAGAGGTATTAGTTTATTTAATCAGTGCCAATTAGCTCAACTCAACACTCAAAGCATTGCCATTTATCATAGGTTGCAAAACTTAAAAGTGCAAAGATAAAGGAGTTTCTCATGACAGTAGCACGATACAAATAGAGATGACAGCAAACTAATATGGATGAAGGCCTTAGGCCCGTACCAACCTGGAAAAAAAGCTTATTCATGTAGTCCCATAAGAGATGATAAAGCACTCACTGGAATCACACAATAGTATATATTTTTGTGCACTTCAAATGTATGGTTGAAATCACTCTTGTTTACCAGTGCTGAGATTATATCGAAAGATTATCAAGAACTTCCAGCAGAGTTAAAGCACTGGCTGGGATACAGTTCATTGTATTGTCTTGTGTAGTTCCACTAAAATGTATGATTGGCACAACATGATCCCTGTTTGCACAAGTAGGAACAAGGTGAAACCTTCATTAGCTTAGTGAGAAAGGATAGGAAGACATTAGCATATTACTCAAACAGTAGCATCAAATTCATGATGGACAATACGCAAAACATTGCCTCATTGAACCAATGGCAATAAATTGACATGCAAAACAATAGCACTATTATGTCATGACACTAATAATATTCCCTCCCTGCTCCACCACATGATTCACCTCCATAGACAAACATTCACACGTACATGATTCGGCATAGGGTCCTACTAAAGATTTATTTAACTCCAACAGGAAAATTAGGCAGTAATAAATTAGTGCTACTTAAGTACTCCTAATTAATTAAGTGAGACAGTAGAAGTGGAAGAGCTCCTTGGAGGATCGTCTCACATGTAAGGTAGTCGTTGCCGGAGCCCTTGAATAGTCTCGACTGAGGCCTCTGGCTTCAGCAAGATCGCCTTGGCACTGTTTATTCTTCTTCTTCTTCCTCTTCATGCTCTGTTTCTCTTTCTCATCACCAGTTGGTGAAACCAAGTACATGATTGGCCTTCTAATTCAGAATTGGTTTTGTCAGTGAGGGAGTACAAGTGTACTAGTAAAAAACAGCATTATTTTCTCATGGCAGTCGGAAAATAGAGATGAACACATGCATTAAATATCATTCTTACCTAAAGGAAGGTTATGGCGCCAATATGGATGATGAGGATTGGAACACAGATCTCCCTTTGTGCAGTTCCACCAAAATGAACCAACTGTTCCATTCTGACATTCCAGTTAGACAGCACAAAAGTCACTTCTTTTAAGAAGAGTTTTGTGCAGTGCACCAAAAGGTCACAACAGCAACCAGGTGAATTGGATATCCCTGTTTACACAAAAAGGCACAGAGGAAACAGTCAGAGTCTCGAACAATTACAGGCAAAAACATTTGGCTAAACTTGTCAGAGTCTCAAACAATTACAGGCAAAAACAATGGCATGGCTTCATTTTTACCAGGGACATTATATTAAGAACAACTAAGGCTGCGTTCGGTTCACAGGTTTGGTGCAGGATTTTCGTAGGAACACAATTCCTACGGTATTCTTTCCCTTCCAACCGTTCGGAACACGGGAAAGGTGAATAATTTCATAGGAAAGCTGGTCTGGTAGTACTGATTCCATCGGATTAGAAACATCCATGCGCTACTCATTTTTTGGGCGGAAGCCCGAGGCAGGCGCTCGCTGCCATGCGTTAGACAGATTGTGTGATGTGTTTGCCCGAATAAAAAAATCAACATATGTGTGGTACGTGAGGTGAGGACAAGAGTAGTCACTGTGCAGCTGAATAAACAAATAGCATCTCATACTGCCAATCATGCTACTCTAAAAAAACAAATCTGTATATTTCGTAGTCCATCCGAACACATTCTCTTGAGAGTTTCCTCCGGTTCGTTGTTCCATAGTTTTATACCTACATTCCTTTCCTATTCCGGTCCTCTTTTCTGCCCCTTTATTCCGACCGGAGCGCAAATATTTGGTATAAGGGCATGGGACAGTGGGTGCACCAGCAGTACAGCACCATGTACGTAAACAGGGGCATAAAGTGGTGATTCATAGTTTGTTGCCCCGAGAAACAAACATCCAAGAAACATATCTGGGTTGGTCCCATTTTTGTTCACTCTAGCCACCTACTCCTATGTGTGGATAGCAAATCTAGTCCTGGTCATACCAGTCTGTACAACGTTACCCCTATATTTCCCTTTTCGACCAAGAGACCGGTTGGATGACCAGTCTGTACTACTTTCATCCCCTTTCCTTCCTGTTTGTACCAAGTCCGATGTACTCCCTCCGTCCGGAAATACTCGTCGGAGGAATGGATGTATCTAGATGTATTTAGTTCTAGATACATTCATTTTTCTGCATTTTTCCGACAAGTATTTCCGGATAGAGGGAGTACATACTAAATTCCCCCACCCCTACTTTATTTCAATGACAAGTATTTTTGGACAGAGGGAGTACAAGATTCGAATCCATGAAGTAGCTTTACCTCTAACAATAGAAAAAAAATAGGTGACGTTGGACCATCCGATCAAGAGGGGTTGAGAGGTAGAAAATGATGCACATGCAGCGACGTAGCGAGCTGGGGAAGTAGAGCTAAGGCGGTTTTGAACGAAGATATACCTGAAGGTCGTCGGGATGTGGATAGGTGCGCGGCGGGAGGCCGGATCCGCACAGGCAACGACGAAGGGATCAGAGGACCTCCCACGCCGGCGCTCGGACAGAGATACGGTGTGGCCGACAGTGGGTCTCCTCCCTCGCTGTTGACGACGGCCTAAACGCTGCCCCTCCTCCCCTTCACCGGCGGAGGGGGATACGTACGGATCTGTAACCAGCGGTGAGGATAGAAAGCCAGTGTTTTTTGAAGGGAGAAAGACAGTGTTACTACCCCTATCTTGTTTAGATCTGGAGAGGATGAGAGTGTGTGAATAGAGCAGCCCTAGCAAGCAAGCGCGGAGGCTCTGGCCTATATATAAGTAGTGGGGTAGTTTTCATTTTTCACTCCATCAAAACAATCGTTTAAAATTGTGTACTACTACATGCCAGGTCGCGGTTTTTTTTAGTTGTTGATTGTTTTTTGAGATAGCTACCTGCTTGTTCCAAGTGGTGTTACGGTGTGCCAGGTCGCACTTTGTATCGTTCAAGTCTGGTACTACAAGTCCCTCTAAAATTAGCGGAAACGTGGGTTACCCCAACATGCATTATTATTTATATTTTCTACTCCCTCCATTCCTAAATATAAGTCTTTTTTATTAGCCACACCTAAGACAAGAATTTTTTTTATTAGCAGTGAACCCCACATGTCATAGACACAAAAATTGTGGCAAGATTCCCTTAGGCAAGCCAAAGTGTGTCTAACAATTTAAGCAACTCAGGTTAGGCAAGTGTGGCAAGTGTGGGAAAAATAATGTGCCAACATAAGACAAACATAGTCACAATCCAAACAGCCCCGTAATTTTTTGTGACATGCATGAAAATTTGGTTAGTTAAATTTATAGTCAAAATTTGGCAAGGTGCATCAAATCAACACATGCAAGTATCAAAAGGAAAGTCACGGCATGCATGCATGCGTTGTACTCCCTCCGTTTCCAAATATAAGTTTTTTTAGAGATTGCAACAAGTGACTACATACGAAGCAGAATATGTCTACTCCTACATACGAAGTAGCCCATTTGAAATGTGTAAAAAGACTTTTATCGAGTGCAGTGCTTTGATGTGTCGCGTCAACTCGTACAAGACCGAGAAATTTGATTACTACGACGCCCTCTCCCTCGCGGACGAGCTTCGGTGCCTTAACTGCACCTGCCTTTGGCTGCATGACAGGTGGGCCAACCACCTGTTGGGCCCACCTGTCATAGACGCAAAGGCAGGAGCAGTAAGTAGAAGCTTTCGCTACACGCTATCTCTCCCGCATGAGGTGGACGGACATGCAGCAGTGGATTCGATACTGTAGAAGTAGGAGTAACATCATTGTTCGTCTTCTCGAAGAGGCGAAGAGCCAAGCACAAACCGAATGTGGCAGTTGTGAATGCTCGCGTGGTGCGGTTCCTTGGAGTACTAGCCAGGCTCTTGCATGAGACAAAATTGCTATTGTTTAACAATTAAACTCCATTATCCATTGGTTGATACTCATTCTGCATAGGTCCACGCGCTTAATACCGTTTCCTCCTAGGGTCACCAATGTTTATTTGCTAATTAATAGCATTCCATGCAATGAACTAGCCATTGCAAGTCATTAAAAGCATGCACACCTCTCATCTCTTATTGGTTGATACGTATGTCAAGAAACAAGAAACAAGGTAGAAATTAATGCACCGCGCCTAAGTGTTTTGGGACTATTTAGTTTTCGTAAGATGACTTACACACCTAGACAGAGGGAGTAGTATAGACCTGTAAACCGGAAAGGAGTATTTGCCTTTCTAGAGATTTCAACAAGTGACTAGACTACACCGTGTGCAGTACCCCCTCCCTTCCGGTTTATAGGGCTCAAATCTCAAATCTCATGAACCAAGGCATTTTGCGATTGGAGGAGTGTACTGTATCTCGTACTTTACAAAACTACCCTAATTAAACTCATGCATTAACTACATAGTTCTCTCGTTTTCCTCTCTGCCTTGGTCGCGGTGCACAATATTGAGCACTCCTATATGACTAGCCGCTCTATCTACATGCGGGACATTTCAAAGCATCCGGGCCCGCGTGCCATCCACCAAATCACAGCGAGGTGCTACAGTCGAGACACAGCTGTCACCCCGGTGTGGCCGTCATGACCCGTGATATCACAAAACCCACACCTTTACCAGCAGTGGTAAGGTGGCCTCCAAGTTGGACTGAACGAAGCAACCATCATTTCATTGGAACGCTCGTTCAAGCCCTTTCTTCCCTTTCTTTAAGAAAACCTCACTCCAGCTTACTCACTTCTGCCATTTTTCTTCTCTACCGACAAAGGAAAGGTGGGCGAATTAGTTATGTTGCTATATTTTCATTCCAATAATCTTCTTTTTGCGAAGCACCGACCGATTCTCACATCCTATTCTTTTCCCGTTTTCATTGCGATTGTGGTTTCCTTTCGATTGCTTTTTGTTTGTCAGTTCATTGATGGATCCTGGAGCACTAGGCAAAGAGTTGCCGGCGGACAACCCACTGGAGATAGCGATCTCCAGGAAGCGAGCACCAACCAACGACTTGACCATGTTGGCGGGCCAACCCATGGACATGAAGAACTCCAAGAAACAAGCACTGGCCAAAGAGTTGAGGACGTTGGCGGACGAACTCCTCAAAGAAAGTTGGAAGAACAGCAAGGGCCCCACCGTGCCTACCCCAGGAACTCTGATCGCCACCTATGTGAGGCTCAAGACCGAGTTTGAAGAGATAGTCGCTGTTGAGAAGCAGTATTCCCCTGGCAAGGTGATGGCCCCCATCGAGGACGAGGAGATGGCCCCCGGAGGGATGAGATCCCCCGATGAGCTGCACAAGGTAAAAAATAATGGCTTATTACCATAGTTGTGGTTTTTGATTATTTGCAATGTGCTTGCTTTTTGATTATTTGCAATGTGCTTGCTAATATGTTAGGGTTGTGCAGGTGCCGGTGGTTGTCCTTGATGATTCCGATGTCGTGGCCCGTCCTGTTGGCATCGCCCCGGAGATCGATTCTGATGCCGCTGTCCATCCTGTGGACATCGGCCCAGAGATCGATTCCAATGTCGCGGTCAGTCCTGTGGACATCGCCCCAGAAATCGATTCCCATGCCGCTGTCCGTGCTGTGGTCATTGCCCGAGAGATCAATGACAAGAAATAGTTGGTCGCGCTAATCCTTCAGGGTAGTTTGCATTGCCCTGTGTTTAATTACCAGAACGATGCGTGTTATCAAACCATCTTAGGGCTAGTGCACTGTCTTGTGTGGGTGGATCTTGCTACTTTTGTTTGATAGTGAGTCATGCGATGAATCATGTGAACCCTCTCTGAGTTATGGAAACAGATGTATCCTCACCAGCTTTTGATGTAATATATGGCATGCTTACATGTAAGTTTGAACTGTTTATCATATCAACGGGGCTTGTTTGATGATTCTTGGTGTTAGTAGGCTAGCTACTGTGCGAGATATAGTACTTGCAAAACACTCACCGAAGAGAAATGTTGGGGCTGATGAGCTCGTGGTATGCTTATACTTATCCCTCGTCGATCGACCAATAGCCCTAGCTCCTAAAATTGTAGGCTTAGCGATCGATCAGACAATAGTCGACATACATTCAGGCCTCATTTGGTTCATAGGGTAGGAAAATCGTAGCAAAAGTACAGAGAGCGTGCAACACAAAATCATAGCAGTGCAGAGACGTATTCCCTCCAAAATAGATGACCTAGGCGGGCTAGTTTGGCCTAGTGGGTTTCAGTGATATGACGTGGTACAGTGCCGTCCAGTCTTTGCATGTGGTAGCAGTATTGCGAGTACAGTAAGTTTTCTTGAAGAAGCGGAATTCAACGAAGTCATGATGGTTCCTTCGTCCGAACAACTTATAGTGGGAAAGGTTGGGCCTGCGATACGACCGGGGTAGACCAGGATAATTTTGTGCATGGCAGGTGGACCAGGATGGACGATGTCCCACATGTCGGCGAATGAAAGTATTCTTTCCGATATAGAGGACGAGCAACGAGTATTCATTGTTTATTTTTGATGAAATCTATTGTCTCCACTGTTACTCCTTGACTTTGTCAATGCCTCTCTCTCCTCCACATAAACGGGGACTACTTGCTATGCATGCAGCGGGCAGCTGGCGTCTTGAGGGGCCAGGGCGGTGAGAGCGGGCTCCGGAAGCGGTCCGGACTCCAGCATGGCCCACCTCACATTATCACCATATATTTCTTGGAGTCCGTGCATGGCGGGCGGGCGATCTCTTCTCCCTCCTCTGTTTCTCTCTTCTCAGTCGACGCCCGCCGAGCGATTAGATTTCGGCTATCGACGGTTTATTCAATTATGGTCCCACATGTCAGTGAAATTGCAAGATAACGCGTGTCCCCTCTAGTGAGCGGCGTGCGAGCTGGACTGTCAGGGTTGCGACGCGTACGAGTTGTAAGTGTGCCGCCTTTTCCTTTAGAACTTGCGAAGAGTAACATTTTCACGCGATCGATCGATAGAAATCCAGAACAAAATGATGAGGGTGGTGCTTTCCCGCTCGTTAGGCGGGCTAGTTCGAGTGATATGACGTGCTAAAGTGTCGTCCACTTGCTCCATTTTTATGTAAGCAAGAGTTTACACTCTTACGCGGGAGGAGTGCAAAACACCGCGGATCTGATTTTGATCGAGGGATAACTGTTCCCTGCCAAATAATGGAGGATTGTTAGCGATTATAGCATGCTAGTTAGGGCATCTCCAGCGCTGGCCCACAAATTTACACCGGCATTTGTCCGAGGACACTGATGGATGCCATCCGATGCTGCCCACATACCTTTCGACAGCTATATGAACTAACCGGACGAAATTCGTGCAAACAAAGCAAATTTCAAATTAACCAGATGAAATTCATTACATTTCGAAAACTTTTCCTACAAACTGGATGAAATTCATTACATATTTCGCACAAACCGTACTAAACCTACTGTAAACCTAAACTAAACGATCGCCGGCGCCCGACCACCATGTCCGGCCGTGAACCCGAGAAAGCCTGCCATTGCCTTTGCCTCCTCCTCATCCGCATCGATAACCTCCTCCTCCGGCCGGAGCACAAGGTTCTGAAGATTTCCGCCTCCACGTCGCCGTCAAGTGGCTAATCGGCCGCCGATGTTTACCCCACCAAGCTTGGCGTCGACTGAGTGGAGTAGCCGTGGCCTTCCCAGGACCAGAGCGGCGGTGACCTACCGTGTACTACTCTTCCTCACTGCCGGCTGCGCCTGCGCATGCACGCCGGCTTCGTGGTCGTGGCGGCGGAGGGCGGCCGAGGGGGGGTGCCGGTGATCTCCTTCGTTTGCTCCTGCGACAGTACGTCGAAGAGAGCTTTGGAGTGCGCCTGGAGCGGAGCCGCCGATGTCCCTCGTCTGCTCCTACGACAGTACGTCCAAGAGAGCTTCGGAGCGCCAGGAGGCCATGGTTGAAGTGGTGCCGACAGAAGGAAGGGACCGGAGGAGAATAAGTGTGGGTCTTTGGCTATGGCTGGGAGCTGGGGCTCAAGTTCATATAGCGGGCGAATGGCAATGAGCCACGGCAGACGGACGGACAACTGGCGCCGGAGTAGGTTCGTCGGGCATGAATGGGGACGCTGCTTCATTGACTTAACTGCAGATGTGTTTGGGTTACTGACATGTGGGCAGAACGGGCGTCTGGCCCGCATGTCAGTGACACACCAATTGCACCTGCAGTTAAGTCCGGTGAATGCGGCATTGACATTCCGGAGAGACGGTGACCGTTTCAGGCGGGAAGCGCGCGCTAGCGATGGAAGGGGTTTCGGTGTGCAGTGGCACTAAGATCGGTCGCTCACGATAATACATACTCCGTACCGTACTACCATAGTACTCTCTCTAGCTTAGGTTGTTTTATAGATTGGTGTTGTGATGGACTATATACATGAGCAAGGCGGTCCGAGTATGACCGTTGGTGTTGAGCCAGGTGAATACATGCTCGGCGTTCGCGTAGGCCTCCATCAAACGTCTAAACAGTACTGTCAGGCACCGCCGGGGCGCGCAGGTGATGGGCTTGCCGTTTGCGTTGCGCCATGAGCAGGACTTTGATTTAGAGGGCGACGTGCATGCATTAGCATGCTTTGACAGCGTGAGCGTGAGTGTCTGACGCAAAGTATTTCATTTTCATTTGGCTGACGAGGGTGCATTGCAGCGACGAGTCCGTGGTTTGATTCCCCACATATGCATAATTTTGGTTTTTACAGAATTTCTTTCTCCATTCACAGGTAGGCCCGCGCAGATAGAGAAAGAACACGAGCTGATGAGGTGCATGCGGACTGTTTGACTGGTCAACCATACAAATACGGAGCTATACGCTGAGCCAGTGACCGTATAATCACCATATCTCGTATACAATGATCAAAGTGAGCTATCAAGACAAGTTCGATGACCGCCAATGCATTTTACTCGGTAATAAATGACCAGGATTGAAGGGGAATCCTAATTTGCTTCGTCTTCTGTCCTTGAGCTCTTGACAAACCAATGCACTATACGGTTGTCCGGCCACTCCACCCCAGAGCTCTCACCAAGCGTCGTTCATGCCACTGCGCCGCACACTAACCGGTAAGGCAGTGATGGCATCCCGCCGCGCCGAGTTCCTCGCCGCCCACGAACACACACAAAATGGTAGGGAAGCGATGGCATCCCGTCGTGCCGAGTTCATCGCTGCTCGCGACCTCACAACTATGTGGGAGGAATTTGAATATGCCAAGGCCGAATGGGCGGTAGAGCAAGAGGCGGCCAAAGCCGCACAGAGGGAGCGAAAAAGTTAGAAAGCACTCAAGAAAAGAGAGGCTCGTCGCCGCAAGAAAGAAAAGGACGCACGCGCTGCTGCAGAGAGGTCGGCGGAGATCCAAGCACGGTCGGGTGTCGCTGACAAAGCCGGGAAGGAGAACGACGGCGCCTGGCCAGCATGTGAGAAGTAGTAGTACTAGTAGTTAGTGTGTGTGTCTGTGTCCGAGTATGAGCATGTACCAGTACTACTAGTTACTACTGTAGTTTTTAGAGCAAATTACCAGTACATTAGCCTAGACTAAATGGAAACATCCCTATCCTATGCATCAAATGGCATGTCTTTCTCTATAGGAATTGAGATGCATGTCATCTCACTTCCTATGATTTTCATATTCCTATCCTATGAACGAAAGGAGGCCTTTGTTGGAGTAAATACTGTAGCTAGCAGTACTGCCGGTACAGTAGTTTTCTTCAAGAAGCGGAATTCAACGAAGTCATGATGGTTCCTTCGTCCGAGCATCTTCAAAGTGGGAAGTGGGCCTGTGATTTGACGGCTCATTAGTCATTGTTACTGCGGAGCGACGACCTGGGTGACTCTCCCTTGGAGTTCTGCGTGCATGGCAAGTGGACCAGGATGGTCGACGTCCCACATGTTGGCGAATGGAAGTATTCTTTCCGATATCGAGGAGCAAGGAAACCGCATGGTATAGTATCACTGCTGATTGGTTCGCAAAAAAATAGTATCACTGCCGATTTATAATTATTTTTTATTTTTGATGAATGCTAGCGTTTCAACTCTTAAGACGAAGGGTGCCAAACACGGCACGTGCTGGATGTCCCACGCGTCAGTGAAAGGAGTGGGACATGAACAACATGGTAGAGCCTAGCGTAAAAAAACAGCATGGTAGAGCGTCTCCACTTCTTCCACTTCTGGGTCGGAGACCACACGTAGTAGTACTTAGTGGTATGAACGATACAAAGTGCGACCTGGAGAGAAAGACACGTCTAGTTGGAAGGTCTCAGGCCATACACGTAAACAAATATAAAAGTTAATATGTGCCTCCAACTAATATAGTAGTAGTAGAGTACTTAGGCACGTACTCATAACATCATCGTGCATTGCACGTACAACATTTAGTGGTAGTACGTAGTAAGAGACAAATGCTGCCCAAGAGTTCCCTTCTCGACCTACTTTTGGTTGTTTGGTAGAGTGTATGGAGGGTGCATGAGTCCACACTAGTTTAGCACAAATACACTAGAAGCATGCATGAAGAGAGCATGCATGAAGAGGGGTGTTGAGTTGAGCATGCATGAAGAGGGAACAACTATGCTGAGACGAGAACACAACCGAACACACCCTGTATGCCACGCATATTCATACCATTTGTGCCTTTCTACTTCACTTACTGTGCTACATTACTCAGGTTCGTACGTCCACTCCTGGGTACATGTCCGTCTCGTAGTTCGAGTCCCACGTGTTCTTCATATAGATGGAACGATCATTGCATAACACATGCACCTTGATGCTAGATGTCTCGCATGTTGGCAAAAGGAGGAACAAAGCTCACGTAAAAAAAATAGAGTGGAAGAACATAGATTCCAGACGACCAAGAAGGAGCAAGGAACCTCGTGGTGGAGCGTCTGCACTCATAATATTTAATACTATTCAGCGATATAAAATTAACCAATCATCTCCACAGTGGACTGGAAGAGTACGAAACACGGCAGCCCAGTGTAGTTACATCATACTAGTACATGGCTAACCCATGCTATCACGATATTTCTTGGCTTCCCTGCGACACCTATCTCTAGTAATCCAGCAGCCTGTATCGCTTCTCCCTCCTCGTCTCTATCAAAGTGCGGCGGGCTGGCGTTTCTGCCGTCTATTGAGGTCGGTTAACTATCACATGTTAGCGACATGCCAAAAGCATTCTAAAAAAATTCCTTTCACGTTCCGTTTTCAAAAAGAAAAAAATTGTTTCACGTACGAATTTGCCTGTATGCTTTGAGCAACTTGCATGTCTTATACTGCTCCTGTTTGATACTCTAACTTAGCTAGAGGTTAGACTAACTCATGACTAATCCTGAACTAACTGTAGCCAAAGGGGTGTTTGGGTGACAGGGTTAGATTGACAATAAATGCACTTCATGGAGAGAGAAAAGTGATTTTTCAGTGGTCCCAATGAGAACTATCTCCAGTTAGTACCTCTTGGGTGGGATAGTTTTTTTTGGTGGGTTCGGTGCAACTTGCTCCAATTTAAACCCTCATGCTTGGATACTTTAGGGCTATTTGAGCCCCAACTAGCTCAAACTAACTCTAACCCATGGATCCAAACCGGGCCTATGGCCAGTCTCGACGCAGAGCAGTCGCATGCACCGGGAAGCGGCGCTCTCTCGGCTGTCGCGCCACTTCAAAGCTGGCGCCAGTTAGAGGTCGCCCCCGCTCTGGCTGGGCATTAATGCAGCACTGACGCTCCAGGGTGACACTGACCATTTCATGCGGGAAGCGCACGCTGGCAAGGGAGTATAGGTTTTGAACCGTTTCAGGTGTAGTAGAAATGGTAGTTTGCAAAACTACTCAATTATTGCACTCAGTTTCCTAAGAAATTGTGATAAAAAACGTTACTCCACAGCCCGCTTCCCTTCTCCTTCATGCTCGTGATTTGCGTGGCCATGTTAATGTGGTTGTGTCAAAAAATGTCACTTCCTGCTCGTGATTTGCGTTATACAGTTACAAGCAAGATCCTCGTGCATTGCACGGAACATCAATATGCATTCTTTTACAAAACACCTATTGTGATTGACCCATGCAGGAGTAATCCCATGTGTAAAAACTAATGATATCTCGAGAATTTTATCGGAAAACTGGTATCTCGAGAATGTCATCAAAAAAATGAAAGATGAGAGATAAGGCGAGGAGGAGTGGAGCGTGGTGGTGACTGGTGGTCGGAATGGGCGGAGGCATGGGGATGGACGGCGCCGGTAGGCGGCAGGGCCACCATGCATGCTAGATTGTTCCAGAGACTTATTCCTTTTTTATTTGCTGAGCAATGAGGTTGCGGGAGATAATGATGTGGAGAGAGGTGCGGGTATCTTTTGTAAAATTATCATAGTTTGCTTTCTATCCGTCAGATATAGATCATACGGTCTGTATTACAAGATGGCAGGCACACCATCATCGCCAACTCATTTTTTTATGAGGGTACAGATGATAAGTTTGCTGACTACTAAAGTAAAGTGGAATCTGTCCATGTTATGCAAGTAAATAAAGGTGATTGTTTATCATACGGGTAAGGTTGGATGAAGGGTGGTAGGAACAAATGCTCCGCCTAGAGCATGTGTGTGTGAGATGGAGTCTTAGTGTGTGTGGGGGGTGTGTGTGTGTGAGAGAGAGAGAGAGAGGAGAGAGAGAGAGAGAGAGATGGAGTCTTAGTTTG
>NC_041389.1:179321320-179324651 GCF_002162155.2 Triticum dicoccoides | reverse complement strand
TTAGTGTGGGGGGGTGCGTGCGTGTGTGTGTGTGTGTGTGCATGTGTGTGTGTGTGTGTTGCGGGGTCCTCTGTGGCGGATGTAATTTAAGTGTGCATGGCTTCATCATAGAGAGGTGATGTGTATGGCAGAGGCCACCAACGATGGGGTGCGAGAGAGAAAATGCCCGTAGAGAGGGAAGAGAAGGTGTGTGCGCGTGAGAGGAGTCGACATCGAGAGAACGTGTTTGTTTGAGAGACACCGAGGAAGACTACTATATATCGATGGTGCATGTAGGCGGGAATTAAACAAAGGGATGGTCTTATTGGTTTCGGGGATATAGGGGAAGAGTCAGAGGCGCGCGGGGGGTAGCTAGAAGGAGATTGTTAAGTGTGAGTGTGTGTTTTGCCCATCCAGGCGGAAGTTATGTGCACAAAAGAGGAGAACAATTCGATGTGGCGTTAGGATTGAGGGTAATTAACTACGTATGGAGACATAGAGACCTTGAACGTGCATGTGTGAGAGGTATATATACATGTATACGTGGGATGTGTGTGTGCGCGCGCACATGATCGAGATAAAAGAAAGAAGACATGAGTCATAAGATCAAAGACATGGGAGAGACGGGTCAGTATGACAATATGCATGCATGTGAGAATGCAGGGAAGAAGGCCCGACAATTGAGCGTGTGTTTTTGTCTTTAAGAGATAGTGGCGTGGGCTGGAGCATGCATCTATGGCGAGCAGAGGGGGTGAGGCGCAACGATTGTGCAAAAGAGATCAACCTATAAATGCATATGTATGGAGAGACATATATAGTGTGGGTGATAGGAAGCAAGACTCCGTGCGAGAAAGAAATGTTGACGGAGAAACTACAGATAGATACAGAGATGGAGATGCTAGCTAGAGGGACATCCGTTAGTTTGGGTGTTGGAGATGACCGTCGGGTGGTTCAAAGGGTGAAGTTATACATGTGTGTGAGAGGGCACTTGACTGCATGTAGAGAGAAACATATGTAGTGTGCGTGATAGGAATCAAGAGTGAGGGCGAGAAAGAAGGTTGATGGAGAAATAGATAAATAGAAAGATAAAGATGCTAGCTAGTGTGCATTAGAGATAGGATTCGAGTGGATCAGAAGGCTGGGTTATGTGTGTGGGTGTGAGAGAGATAGAGAGAGGGTGCATGTGAGTCACATACAAACAGATATCAGAGAGAAATGAGATCTAGAGAGATGGAGTTTTGTGTCTGCGAGAGAGAAAGATATTTCACAACGAGAGTGATAGCTAGAGAGACATATGAGGGAACACAAGATATCTCTAGGGAGAGAGGGTGTGTTTGAGCGACATACAAGAGAACAATGGAGAAATATGAGACCCTGGGAGACAGAGTTTGTGTTTGTGTGTGAGAAAGAGATATTGAAGAGGAAGAGTCGTAGGTTCTCATATCTAAGGAGCGAATGACATCTCTGTATGAGGGGTGTGCGAGTGGCACACATGGGAATAGTTGAGAGAAATGAGACCCCAGGAGACAAAGTTTTGTGTTTGTGTGAGAGAAAGAGATTCCACATGGAGAATCATAGCTAGAGACACATAGCAGGGAGCAGATATACTTAGAGAGAGATAGAGTGATGAAGGTCGAGGGAGAGAGTACCGTCAGTGTGTTACAAAGATAAAAGATCATTGTCGACATACAGGTAGCACGAGAGATGCCTGGGAGACGATGAACGCGTATAGGTCCAGAGAGATAGTCCTATATAAGCATGAGTGATAGCTATATGAGACGAATATCTAGATTAAAGGGGATTCAAATATTTAAACTGGAGATCACGACATCGATAATATCATACTGCAAATTGGTGTATCAAACATGCATATTCATTTGAATTTGGGCACACGTGTAATGTTATATAGTTTATCAATATTGGTGATCCATAGATTCTTCAATTACAAACAATGCATGGTTTATATGCAATTAATGTCTAAACAGGATTACACTATATGTTGCGTGTGTGAAACACATTATACATGTTTGAGAAGTTAAAAAAACCCCGCATGAAACACACATTAATTGGAGACAGTTAGCGAGGAATGCATATATTGGATTTCAACATAAAGCGGTTTCAAATATTTGAAAATCCAAATTGATGGATACAACCTTATGAATCTGAGATCATGCCATTTGTAAACCATATTTATGTATAAATGGTGTTGTGCTTTTGAAAGTATATATAAAGAAATGATGTATATAGAATGTAATTCCAATTGAAAATGGATCCCGCTCGAAAAAAATAGTAGAATACAAACGGGATTCGAATTGAGTTGGCACGGTAAACGTGCACTGTGCAAAATTTGAACGAAGCGGGGAAAGTCGCAGTAACCCCGCCCAAAACCAAAATCTGCGAGATGGAAATCACTACTTCCTATCCCTGCCACGCAAAGCCTATCTGCTGGATTTCTATAGGTTTCGATAGGGGTAGGTTTGTAATTTCACCCAAACATGACGTAACCGCCTCTCACCCGGATTCATACACGGTGGGCGCCAAAACACAGTGTGCCCTCGGCCAAAATCGACTCCCTCCCTGATTCATATTCATACACGGTGGGCGCCAAAAGCAAACTCTCTTCGACAAATATTCGGTGTATGCGAGATTACCGTCCTATCCCCAACCGACTAATGTTGCTGTGATGTAGTAGAAATTTGAAACGGGGGCTAAGTTTGTAAATTTCCTCGCATTTGAGACAAGCGCGCCCTGAATACATGGTCCCCGCTTTCCTCTCTACCTCCCTTTTCCCCATTCGTACTCCGTAGGCGCCAAAACACCCTTTCCACCCCACCCTCCTTCGTCCGCCGCCGTCCGCCACCCCATCCACCGCTGTCCTCCTCCACCATGCCGGAGCTGATACCCCAATGCCGCCGTCCATTACAAGAGATCGACCTCTCTCATCCACGCCTTCGGACCGGGATCCTTGCATCCCGTCCTCTCGCTTCATCCCCGCCGTCGTCCACCTTGCCGGCGCCGTTCCTACGACTGTCTCGTCCACCGCTCCCCGCCGCCACCGTCTACCCTACTAGATCTGCTTCCACGCCGCCGACAGCCATCGCTACCGCAGCATAGTCAAATTCTCAGCAGATGCATACACGGCGCCGCACCAGAGGCGGTACTCTTTCGTATCTGCTCAACTTATTTATCGCAGCAAGAAAATAGATCGCCACTGCTTTACTCTGATTTCTTGTCTTGGTTGCGAAGTTGCCTTTGTCCGGTTTGCACCTTCAGATCCGCCATGGCACGCTCAACACTATACTCCCAATGCTTATGGTTTTCCCCTTTTATATTCCACACTAGTTAAATCACA
>NC_041389.1:179315108-179321120 GCF_002162155.2 Triticum dicoccoides | reverse complement strand
CACGGTAGACTAAATTTCAAAATTGGGTCAGTCAATTTTTCAGAGCTCGCCGGAGTTCGCCGGTGCGATCCAAGGGGCTCGGATGATTGTGGGGCCTCACCGAACGAAGAAAACTTGACGTGGGTGGGGGGTGGGGGTGGCGGAGGAACACAGGCGGTGGGGGCCGGTGGTCCGGCCGGCGGCCCGTGCGGTGTTCTGTATGGGAAGAATTAAGAGACGACGAAGAAGAAGGGTTAGGAGACGTAGGATCTTCATCCAACCGCCTGAAATGGTCGAGAGACAGCTGGGAGTTGCATTCTTAATGCGCTCTGGTTCATCTCATGTGGGCACTGCGCAACCAACATTTTATTATCCAAAATTTGCTTGCTCTTCTTTACCATGTTCGATAGTGCTGGCCTGTACGTGATCGATAGGCTTTCAATTACTAGCGGCAATACAACACTGTATTTTCAAACCAGTTCCACTTTCCCGATTTATATATCGTGGTTATGGTGTACCCCTGTTATGTACACTATGATCTGCCTAGTTGTTGTGTGCTCTTGTTATCATGGTTTGGCAATAAACTCTGTATACAGTATATTATGAACCTATCATCTGCCAGCTATCCTTACTTCTGGAGCCTATTTTTGTGTGTACTTGTGCTAGATTATATAAATGCACGCACGATATTACAGCACACATGACCTCTCTCATCAGAATCCAGTGATAGCACATAAGTGTTTACAGGGGCGCCCCTATATTAGAATATCATCTGCATTACAAAGATAATCTCACAACTATTTATGTTTTCATGGTTCTCAGATATTATACGCAATTACAGTGAATATCAGAATCCGTGCATCAGAAGAATATTGTGCAACACTGCAACGACTTACAAAATTAGAATATTCTGGAAGCAATGAAACTCGTACGCTCCCCACCTGTTGATTCTTGTTCAGAATATCATCCTAATGACTATTCTAACCTCGAGGAGTCAAAGGCAGATGGCCTGTCCTGTTCACCCATCAAGGTGTCTGTTCTAATTTGGCAAGGTTTTAGTGATTGTGCGTATCTTGCATATGTTGTCTTGCATTTCTTCTACTTTGTTGCACCACCATCTGCTTAGTTTACTCATCATATAACTCGAGATGCCACGCCCATCCATTATCAATACATATTCCATCTATCAGCATACCATGTTTTTCCACTCAAATGTTGTTCTTGTGCATCAGAAATCAAAAAGGAAGAGGGTGATTGTCGAACCTGAAGGAGCACCAGCAAAGTCCTTGAAAAACGTGGTGGTGTCGGAGAAATCAGACAGTGCCCCACTTATATTGGTTGTACAACCAGTGACACAAAACATAGGACCGACTCCAGCAGACTGTACCCATACTTCACTGGCCACACCACTAGCCCCACCACACAGGACCTGCACTCCATCAAAAGGTATAACGATTTCATTTGTCATAGCACCAGCCGTACCACAGAAAAATCCCACTGCAGCAAAAAGTACAGCAAGTCCACCGGCCGAAGACCTATCCCAACTGCAGAGACGGCCAATTCCTGCAGATTGGAACCCCATTCCATTTATTCCCGGTTTAAAAGACAATGCTTTCAATGTTGTTAGGGACTACGTGCATATATTCCCATCATGGGAGATTATAGTGAAGACAAACACCATTTTCACATCTTCCTGTCCAACTTACGTGTAAGTGCTATTATTCATGGTTATTATTTTCTTGTTTTCTGCTGATCGAACACATCAATGATTTACATTACATTGTTGTAACTAGGTGAGGGTCAATCTGTATAGTCATGATGAGCAAAGCTTGCTTGTGCTTTTCAAGGAAGCATTGCAGCAGTATCGGTGTTACCTGAGGAAATCACACTTTGATGGCAAGTCTATAAACGAATTTCCGGTGAAGTCTCATGTGCTAAATTTAGAAGACATTGAATGGAAAAACCTTGTTATGCACTGGTCTCGTTCCTAGGATGAGGTACTGTCTATGAAATCACATGACAATTTGAACTTCTACTTTTCCACATGTGCCTTACGGATCTTTTTTGCAGGAAATCTGCTCGAAGAAGAATTCCGGTTTGAAAAGAACGACAGGATATCGCAAATATGTTGCCCGCTGCTTTGCTCTTGTTAGTACCTGTTGTCCTGTATCACTATACTTGCATACATACCTGGTTCATTATGTGACAGCAGTATGCATGATAGCTTGCTTATCAATTGTTCGCTCCAAATTATCTGATCTGTATGAATGGTTACATTAGTGTAGAATATATCCAATGCCAATGAATTTTTTTAGCTCTGCATTGTTCTTGTAAGTACATGTTGTCCTTTATCAGTGTACTTATATTGACAGGTAGTTGTTCATGTACCATCACTTTGCAGCTTATTTTCCTTTGCCCTCCATTCTCTACACATCAGATCTATATTTACTCTTACCATAAGGTTGGTACTGAAGAAGTTTAGCTGTGCATTGCTCTTGGCTGTGCCTTTTGCCTATATCGCTGCACATACATTTATAGCTACTTGGTTATGTAGCATCACTCTTCATCTTATCTTAAATATTCTCCATTTTTTCGTATATTATCACATCTATATTTACTCTTAACAAAATGTAGAATAAAGGCAATGCTTATGAAGAACATTCTGTGCTAAACTTCTTGAATTGCCCCCCCCCCATCAGCATGGACAAGGGCTTTATAGAGCCTGTCTTCACCAGTAATGTAAGTTTGTCCTTCTCAAGCCTTCAAACTTTGTTGTGTATATTTGGTTAGGCATGACTGCAACAGCTGTTTATTTTTGGTGTTTGCATCAAATTGCATGTTTAAAGTTTATTATGTAGTTCATAAACAAAAGTTTGTCCGTCTCAATTTAAGTTTTCAATTGTACAACCAAGTTCCTTCTTCATACCATGTAAATTAAACTATACAGAGCAAGTGATCTTCTTTTGCACTGCATGTATGCTTCTGTTCTTCATCTGTAATCCAGTGGTGTGGTGAACCTACCCACTACAGCACAATGTCATATTCTGCAATGTCTTAACTATGAGCAATGTCATATCATTATACTATTATTTAAACCGTCTCTTATTTGCCAATCTGAAATGGGATAAATTGACAGCACACTAACCATTGATACTTATGAGTTCTTGATCTGTAATCCAGTGGTGTCGTGAAGCTGCCAACTCCTTCACAATGTCATTTCCTGCCATGTCTTGACCTAAACAATACCATATTGTGTTAATGCAATTTTAAACTGTGTCACTTTATTCGTCAGTAAGAAATGTGATGAATTGTCAGCACTGATACTTTTATGTGCAAAACCTGTCATCTGTCTACTTGTTTATCTTTCAGAGTGAGGAAGATATAAGTGTTGAACAAGCACAGTCTCATCATCTTGCTCAGCTGCTTGCGCTGCAGCTCCCCAGCAGGGCTAACCTTTCTTGAACTCTATTGAAGTGCTGTCGGTTTTGTATATTATTTTGTCGACGTGTTTATTTGCACTGGTGGCGATCTTTGATGCCCAGTGTATGTAATCTGCTGTCTTCTTGTGCTTTACTATCATAATGGCGAACTTTGATGCCCAGTGGATGTAATATGCCGTAATTTCTTTATTGTATAGTCTAGGTTTTTTCTTATTCATGATGTTGCAGTTATTTTATTTTACTGTATATATATCCTGTCTTCGCAGTAAACCGGCCAAACCGTAAAATTACGGTACATAATCGGGTTGTCATGCAATCACGATGTATGATCCGCATCATGGGCACCGTCAAACTGGCCCACTAGTAGATTCGGGCCTTTAATAGGCCGAGTAACCCCCGGCCCTCTTTTCGCAAGAAAACTCAATGGGCTTTTAGGAGGCTGAGAAGTAGGCTGGACCTGAAACATGTCGAATAGCTCACGGGCCGGCAGCAGCCCAAAATGGAACCCAGCCCATGATTGTGTGAATCAGTTCACGGGCTTTTAACAGGCCAAAGTTGTCTCGGTCCTTGTTTGGCCCAATCAGATATCGGCTGCGAGCAGGCCGGATGCAAACCGGGTCGTAGTTAGGCCCAACTATATGACAGGCTTTTAACAGGCCGAAATTAATATAGGGCTGAAATGTTAAATGGGCCCTTAACAGGCCGAAACTAATATCAGGCCGAATTACTAAATGGGCCTTTAGCAAATGGGCCCAAAAGCATAGCGTCCAGTCAACGGGCCGAATCTGATATGGGCCATAATTGAACCCAAAGCCTCTTAAAGGGTCGGACCTGATCTGGGCCGTGATTTGGCCCAGAAAGTGGGAGGCTTTTAACGGGCCGGATCTTATATGGGCCATTATTAGGCCCAGAACATGGCAGGCCATTAATGGACCAGATCAAATATGGGCCGGCATTTGGCCCAAAACATGGCAGCCAGTTAATGGTCCGGCCTACTAGGGTCCTCAAAATCTTGTGGGCCTACAGCTGGGCCGGCCCATTAATGTCGGCGAAATCTCGTGGGCCTTTAGCTGGGCTGGCCCATTATGATCCGCAAGAATTTTGTGGGCCTTCACCTGGGCCTGCCCATTATGGCACACAAAAATCTTGTGGGCCTTTACTGGGCTGGCCTAATATGGCCCGCGAAATCTTGTGGGCCTTTAGCTGGGCCAGCCCATTATAGTCCGCAAAATCTCGTGGGCCTTTAACTGGGCCGGCCCATTATGGTCTGCAAAATCTTGTGGGCCTTTACTTGGGCCGGCCCATTTAAACTTGATGGGCCGTGCCACATGTTAACGTATCATAGGCGCCTTCTGTCCAATGAGTGGATGACATTTGTCCCAACGATGAGCCGACACATGTTTCCTCCAGCCAGTGATGATTTTACACGTGGAAATTTCCCATTGGTCGGGGCTATTAATGGGTTATCGGATCCAAAATCCGACCCGATAGCTTAATGGCGTTCCGTTACGGTGGATGCCACGTGTCGGTCACCCTTGACGAAAGCACTTCTGTGACGCGCGATTTATCGTCATGGAAGTGGACACTTCCGTGATGATAATTTTGGTAATGTCATGGAACACTTCTACGACAGCACAGGTATGACTATCTTGATTCTGTCATAAATTTGTCATGGATGTACATGCATGACAAAAAACGCGACCTACTGTGACAAACACGTATCATGACGGAAGTGTATTTTTTTGTAGTGTGAGTTGGCAGTTGGGGGTTCCAAGGTGCGGAAGGTAGATCCGGCGGGGTGTGAGGTCCACCGCTACGGCGGAGGACTAGATTCGGCGGCTTGCCGTGGTTGGGGGGAGGGGAGGGGCTCTGGGCAAGAATGCTGGGGGCAAAGAGGGGAGAACAATTGAGTTACCAAAGCAGCCCTTTTTCGTTCATGTGGCAGGGGTAAAACAGGAATATCGCAGGGCTAAACTTTCGGACGCGTGATATTTCGATGTGAGCGGGAAGTTTGAAAGCTTTTGGCGCCTAAAATTATATGTGTTCTGCTCTTGTACGGCCGACTATGATATCGTGGCCGACAATTTGTTTGTTTTGCACACAAAAAAAAGTGCAAGTTTTGAAAATCAGTGTCTCCAACTCGAAACTTAGATTGTCCATTCAATTCAAATATGGATCATTGAGCTACTACAAGCAAATACCATCATACGATCCAATTCAAATGAAATTCCAATGTGTTTATCGTAAATATGATGACAAAAGCAAAAATGTGTATGTGTATGAATAAAGTGGATGATTATAAAGTTTGAACATGCCCGTATGTGTATATCTCTAGGTTTGATATATGAATTTGAAATCACGAAATCCCGGCTTAAAAATGTACCTTCATTTAAATGAATTACAAAAGCTAATGATGGAGTAGAATTCCAAAATTGCAATCTTAGGTTTGTAATTCTGGTACATCAAGGTATATGACGCATGTTCAAAAGTATCGTTATCTCATAGTCCAAACTATGAAACAAATTGATCAACCATGAGTGCACATATCTCAATTACGCTAAAGTCCCTCAAATATAGACACCTCACTCTTTCT
>NC_041389.1:179244336-179314805 GCF_002162155.2 Triticum dicoccoides | reverse complement strand
TCTCCCCCAAACACCAACACACAAGCACATTAACACCCATCTCTCTTCTAAAGTCCGGACCCCAATATAGGTCTATATCACTTTGTCTCTCGGGCATGCACACATCTCTTCCCTCACTCTCTAGGTCTCCCTCTATCTCTCTTTCCCAAGCACACGCACTATGTAGAGTGTATATTTCCCATACACACAAAACGTCGCCCCCAAACGTCTATCTCCCTAGTTATGTGGTTCTCGCGCACTCACCTCACACACCACCCCCACTGCAAACAAGCACACTCTGTCTCCTTGTGCACCACTCTCCTCTTTCTATCTCTCCCACATGCGGACCCGCCCCGGCTCCTTCCCTTTATACATATATGTTGTGACTCTTTTCATAGCTCCCTAATGTATCATCGTTCTCGATTTCGCACATTGTTCTCTACACCATCTATTCTAGATCTCTCATGAAGTCCCTATCACACACACGATGACTCGCTTCCCTTGTGTCTCCATATATAGGGCAATTTCGAACAACATCAACATTGTCTCCCGATCTATACGCCATTTATGGACACAAACGACCCCTCTCGCCCCCTCTCTTCCTCTCTCTCTCCATCGCTAGCTCTCTCTCTCTCTCGCGCGCGCGCTCTCACACCCCTCTCCCACACACACACTCGATGTCTCTTCCAATAGTCTGCTCCCCCCGCCCGCACCCATGATATCCTGCTACTACACATGTCACACCATTCCCCCTTCCCTTATACTAGGTTTACATCATTAGTGGTCTCTCTACTCCACATACACACACTAAATCTCACACACAAACGCGTGCACAAACACACACAGACACGCACAAACACCAATTTATCTGGATCCTCATCTCTCCCCATGTCCGCATGTGTATCTCACACACTCACTCTCTAATTATGTATATGTGTCTCCACATTACACAACACAAAGGCCCATGTACATGTCTCTCTCTATCCTCCGCACACATAGACACAAAGAATCCGTTATCATTGCCTCAGTCTCTAACATATCACACACGCACACTGTCCCTCTCTCTCTTGCAAACACGCTCAACAAGGGTTTCCCGTGAATACCTTACCATCTATTCATCAACAGTCGTGGCAGTACGGCGAACACGAGACGTGAAAAAGAATAAATCTACACGTGCTTAGACCACCTAGTATGACTACTAGGACTAGAGCAAGCCAAAAAGCGTGCCGCTGTCACCCCCTCCTTATCGACGACAGGAAAATCTTTGTTTTACACAGTCGAGAAGTCATTGTGCTAAGGCCCCACATGCCGAGGCGTTGAATAGAATGTAGATGCTAGTTTATGGAAGCAAGTATCGATAATACATTTGTATCTCCATACTTATATTTCTTTCTCTCTTATAAAAAACCGAGTTGGTGAAGATGGTACGTGTGCCATCTTGCACTATAGACCGTCTGATCTATATCTGACTGATGGAAATTAAACTAAAAGATACCCGCACCCCTCTCCACATTTGCAGACAAGGCCTTCCATCGTCCATCCTTATCTCCAACAAACCTCATTGTTGAGCAATTAAGAAAGGAAACCTCTGGAACAAACTGGCCTGGTGGTCGCTGCCGTCGTCATCAATCCCATGCCTCCGCTCAGTCCGACCACCAATCACCACCACACCCCACTCCTCTTCACCTTATCTCATATTTCTTGAGATATCATTAGTTTTTACACATGGTATTACTCCCGCAAGGGTCAACCACAACCAGTGTTTTATAAAAAAATGCATCTTGATGTTTCGTGCAATGCACGGATCTTGCTAGTACTCCTATAGAAGACTAAGTTGGTGATGATGGTGTGTCTGCCATACGTCGTTTCTGACCATTAGATCTACATCTAACGACTGTGAGGTAAGTTTGTTGCCTTTTCTCACCAACATCCCACTTGTCTACCAATTTGCAGAAAAACCCATAATTAGTATCTTAAAACCAACCACATCCCTCCCTGACCTCACCAAAACAGCCCAAGGAATATATTCTAATTGAAACATAATAAATCTCTAGTGACATATGTATATCAAAATTAGAGTGTTTTGTATCAAGTTTGTGAATAAGTATTATTCTAATTATGATTCATTGCAATGCACATGAACATTGCTAGTATTTCCAACTTTTTTCATAGTATTCCATAGTTTCGAGTTTTCCATCAAGATATTGGTCACTCATGGTTGATATTTACTTTCAATCATGTACACATATGCACTATGTAACTAGCCGTGCTTATTGGCTTCCAAAGCTTAACTTTCACTCCTACTTACAATATGTAGAGTATTTAACAAAAAACTACCACTTTCAACCAGCCCTAGGAAGAATCTATTGTACAAAAAATAGCAAAAACATACCCAAAATTTCTTAATCCACGCCAAAAACAACTACCTAGTACTCCTACCGATTAGGTTCGTTTAAACCCATTTATGACAGGGTTGGCCCACACGTCCGTGCTGACGAGGCAGCTTAAACCAACACATTTTGTTTGACCGTTGACACGAGGGATCCATATCTGACCTTCTATCTAGTTATTCCCCCTCAAATCATTATTTTTCCTGAACATTACTTCAAATAGTACTGATGCGTGTTCGTTGGTGGCGCTGGTGATGAGCTAGTTGGCCGCCGCTCCGCCGGACGGGTCGGACGCCGCGTTGGCCTCCACACGGATTGGCAGGCTGGCCCGAGCATGACTCACGAGCGAGCAAGCCTCCGCACTGGCCTTCGCTCGAGCCAGATGGTTGGCCTTAGCGCAGCGCGCGCGACCAAGCCGCCGCGCTATCGTGCCAATCTAGCTAGCAAACCTTGCAGACAAGCAGTTGGACGGAGCTGGCATCCGGGCTGTCGCAACATGGGCTGCGCACCGCCGGTGGTTTTGACCTCGCCTTCTGCCGGCGGCGGTAGCTGCGTCCCATGGCCGAGGATGACTAGGTGGACGGGTCGGAGGTAGGAGGTCACTCGGGGATTTTTGTGCAGATTGACATGTAGGTCCCACAAGTCATAACGCCCGGTCGAATAGAAGGCGTTGACTTAATGGGCGACATGGGCCCTATCAGAGGTTAGAGTTAGATTCTAACCCAGAACTAACTCTAACCAAAGTGGTGTTTGGATGGAAGGGTTAGATTGACAACAAATGTATCCAAACAGGGCCATGGGTTGAAAAGTGCCTATAACAGCACTTTGTAGAGTAGTCTTTCTTGGTAGGGCTGGTTGGTAAGAGTATGTACAATGGTTGATAAGGTAGTCTTATCTTAAGTATGCCATGTATGCAAGTGGTAGTAGTTTCTTGGCATTTTAGTGGTTTCTTGCATTATTAGGGGTTTCTTGTAAGGAACAATGTACGTACTACTAGCAACAAAAGGCGATTCTAGGTTGCGTTGTACTCTAACGAGTACTACTAGTGGTCGCGGGAGTGTATACCTCATTTTGTGGGTTCGATCCCGGCCGAACGCACGGCGGCCTTTTTTTAAATATTAACTTCGCTGCGAGCCAATATTTTACATGGGTAGTTTGAGTTTTGAAGTCAAACGGACGTGTGGCACCACAATCTGGGTGCACTGGATAGCCTAGCCACGTGAACGGGTTTTCCTTCCCAGCATCCCGTGGCTCGCGTGCTCGCCCTAGTCGCACCTCGCTTGCAGCTTCCTCATCAGCTAGTAACATATTCAAATTTAAACTAGCGCCTCCCAATTAATCCCGAGGAGCCAGAAAAGCCTGGCGGGGCATTGGGAACTGTGCAATATGGCTCTGTACGTAAAGTGCTCTACTACTACTCTGTAGCTTGTGGCATTGCACGCATGGACTTCACTCTATTATCGTGAAGAGCTGGCTAGGGCGACCGGGTCGCTTGTAGGTCCCCGTGAAGTTGCGGACAAAGGCCTCCTCGAAGTCGACCCACGCATTGATGCTGCCCATCGGCAGACTATTCAACCACGTGCAGACCGACCCATGGAGCATGAGCGGTGCGTAGCGCATGTCTAGACGACGATTCGCACCGGTGATGCCAATGGCCATGGTGTAGTCGGTGAGCCAGTCTTCTGGCTTCACGGTCCCATTGTACTTGGGGGTGTCGCGGGGGAGCACGAACCCTTTCGAAAAGGGCTCCTCCCAGATGCGTGGGCCGAAGCACACCGACCCGATAGTTCCGCTCTCCTCCACCTCCAGGGAGCGAGCGAGCTGGTCGAGGTGGTGGCGCGCGTCGGCGTCGTCGATGGCACGTGGGCCGAGTCGACTGGCGGCCAGGCCCCGAGGGGCCGTGTCGGTTGGAGCCGGACGCCGGCCAAGCTGGTCGGGTCCGCGCTGGGTCTCCGGGGCGGGCTCGTTGCCCAGAGCGTCGGCGGCGGTGGCGGCCGGGTTGCGTCGAGTCCGGGCTTGGCCAGAGTGCGCCTCACCGGGTGGCGAGGAAGCCGTGTGCAGAAGTTCGCCGGGTCCGCCAAGACGGGCGGAGCCGGATCCCGCCGGCTTGGCGAGCTGGTTTAGGCGATCCTGCTGGGTGTTGGCGGCGCGGAGGAGCTCGCGTCCGCCCGATGCGCTCCTTGAGCTCCTTGCCCGTTAGTTGGTCGAGACCGACCGCGGCTGCCTCCACAGCGCGCATGTTCTTCACTGGGGTTTCGTAGATGGTCCGGACGGCGCCGAAGGCTCGGCCGATCGCTCCTCCCCGGGCGTGTGCATCGGTGACCCAGCTTGGCTCGGCAATGGCGGGCGTAACTCCGTGAGCGGTGTCGTGCTCCATCTGAGTAGCCTCCAGGCGTCGCCTGGTGGCGGCCAGCATCTCGGACAGGTCCAGCATCTGCTGGCACCTATCCTCGAGCTAGGTTCGGGCTTCGGCGATGTTGGTGGTCGACGTTGGTGCCGATGGGGATGCGGAGGCTCTGCATCACAACGCACAACGGATCGGACGGCTCGGTCCGTTCGGCGGTGGCCCTGGCCTCCGTGGCCTTCCTCGTCTTGCTTGACAAGGAAGAGGCGCCATCGCCCGTGACGTAAACCTCCACATGGACGTCCATCCCACCGGCGGCAATGCCACCGCCGAGGGAAAGGGGAGAGTCGGAGCAGCTGAGCACCTCGCTGGTGTACTCGTCGGCCGCGAGCGCATCGGAAATGCGGAGCGCGGCAAAGGAGGCGGCGAGCGCGCCGACGACATCGTCCGCCAGCGCGACAGACTCGTCGGTGTAGGAGAAGGGCCCCGTCTGAAGCATGCTCCCGGCCAGCTCCTCGAGCTGCCCCACGGTGGGCGCCAACTGTCGTGGTAGGCGCACGGCAGATGCCAAGGGATGGCTAAAGAGAGGAGGAGGCTTGAGCGCGCTAGTGGGCTCCAGAGGCGAGGTTGGCATGCGTGGGCGCGGGACGCCGGACATACCCAGGTTCGGGGCTCTCCGGAGAGATAACACCCCTAGTCCTACCCAGTTTGGTTGGATGATTGATAGTACAATGTTGCTCCTAGAGCTGTGTGGAGGAGGAAGGAAGCTGGCCAAGGCTTGGGCTGCTCCTTCTCTCCGGTACTGCTGTTGGGTGGCTAGTTCTATGCTTGCTTGTGCTTCTGTTTCCTCCTTTCTATCTCACGTCTCGTACCTCTCTCTCTCTCGTCCCCCTGTAGGCGTGGGTTCCTGGGGGGTTTTATAGATCAACCCACCCAGGGTTACAATGGTAATATGTCGAGTCGGTGGGTCCTATTGTCGGTGTCCGGGACACCGAGCTGGGTCCCGCTTGTGGACTTGTGGTTCGCCGGGTTCCCCTAGGCGCAGGCCCCGCGTGCCTAGGGGGACTGTGCGCCGTCTTGTCGATCGTCAGGGCGTGGCCGAGTCAAGTATTGTATAGTGCTCTCCGTCAGGCTGCCGCTTGATGTCGTCAGCAGTGAGGATGGGAGCACTGTTGCCACACCAGCCTTGGTCAGCGGGTAGGTGAGGGGCACTGTTGCCATGCCCCGACTAACCACAGGCATGGGTGAAAACACTGTTGTCTTGGTCATCGGTGGTTTAGGTCTCGTCCCATCATACGGCCTAGATGGGACAGGAGCTGACCCGTGGCTGGGTTGCCGTGGATGCCACGGGTGGGGCTGGCTTGCCGTGGAAGCCTTGGTTGCGCCGCGTCGAGTTGTCTTGTGCCAGTTGCTGCGGCCGGGTTGACGTACCTTGCCGGGTCGGGGAGTTTTGCCGGGTTGCGGGCCCTGCCGAGTCAAGCGACCCAGCCAGGCATGTGCCGGTTCACGGGGCGATGCTGGCCCCGCTGTTTTTGAAAAGGATCCGGGTTCCGTTGCCTGCCCGGGGTTCATCCCCCCGACATGTTGTGTTGGGACAGTCATGATGTGCCATTGCTATGGTCTCTCGCCAATACATTGATGATATTTTTCTCATTTCTTGCTTTCATGCTTATGCTATGTCATGTGAATTATTCATGCCCACTATTCGCACACATGACATTCTTGCCATGATTCCTTCTAGTATGTTGCATCTTTGCACTACTAGCTTGATTAAATTGATCACTATGATTGCCTGCTATGTTGCATCACCCATGCTCCACTCTTACTCGCTTTCTTGGGTTGATGACATATATGTTCATGCCTCTCACATGATATATCTTGATCATTGTCTCTTGTGTCCATTGGTTGCCTCTCTCATATCCGCTTGTATTGAGTGCAACCATACTATGCTTTCATCTTGGAGACTTTGACACTTTACTTGTATGCATGCTTGTTTGATTGAACCTATTATATTTGGTTGTTCTCACATCATATGCCTCCATACTATGAAATGCTCCCTTGTCCTTTCTTATGATGAGCATGATGCATACATTTGTTGGGTATTTTACCACACGAATGATAGGTTTTGCACTTCCGCTAACCTCATTTGTTTTTCTGAGTGTTTGTCATGTTCTTTCATTTTGGAGGATTCACAAGGCGGTGCCATTGTGCGACAACTTGGATGTGAAGGCATACACGGTGTGTAACACCAACATTTACGAGAATCTCCTAAAGGTGAACTCCTTCCCTTTGAGCCATCCTCAAGTATGCATATTGGATGGGTCACTCTTTCATTGTTGTTTCCTTCTTGTTGTCTACATGATACATCTCGTGAACGGAGGAGCGACATTGTAGATTGGCTCTATGGACTTTCACATTGAGGAGCGCTCGCACTTCTTGGATGCACCTTCGGAACTCCACTCATGCCACGACATCGAGCATTGGTACACCAACACCTCCATATTTGTGGATTGTGCTCATACATGTCATGCTCGATGGACTTATCATACTTACCACAAGTTTGCACCCCATGCATGGATTGACTCACATTATGATTGCCTTGTTGCATCTTGTATTCCCATGTCATCGATGATATATGATCTTGTGCATTTCCTTAGCAAATTTGTTGTGATCTTCCTTGATGGCATATTCATACATCATGATCATATTTTCCACCATCAAGTGCATGATAGCTTACACATATTGAGCATCCATTGCCATATTCATGCTATTGATGAACCGTCCCTCTATGACATCATTGTGCACAATGGTAGAATTTGTCGCTTTGTGCACCATGCTAATTATCCCATGAATGCTTTGCATATCATTCTATATCATCTTGATAAGCTTCATGCGCTTTGTCACGCACTATCCCTTTGCACGGACTCACGCTTAATTGACGGACATTTTGTGTGCGCTAACCATTGTATTTCGGAGTGTCGCTTGTGTTTGCTCATTTTGCATGTACCACATACCGAAGACACCTTGAAGCACTTGGATTGCATCATGCCTTCAACTCCGTCCAACTACAACTCCGTCCACGACAACCGTTTCCATGGTGATGAGGATCATGATCTGAGGTCGGATCTTTCCCAAGGGGGGGGGGGACGATGTGGAGCATCCCATGTTCATCCCCATGTACACTCTGACTACTCTCCAAGCCCCGAGAGGACATATGATGAGACCTCGAACATACGCCATTGGACTCAAGGTGAACTCGCTCCTCTCCGAACCTTCACTTTCTACATGTGAGGCATGGCTACTACCTCCAATGTGTGTGCTATGCATGATCAGGTACTTAGAGGAAAGCCACGGAGCCACCACATCCAACGGACGAGCTAGCGAGGATGCCAAGTACAAGGACCAAGAGAAGAAGCTGCCCAAAAGCTACAGTGGCCGGACGACCGGACAACGCTGGACGTACGACGCCTAGACACTCAGCCAGCCAGAAGGGCCAGCCAACAAAAGCTACAGCGGCTGGACGACCGGCAAATACCGGACGTGCGACACCTCCCAGGCCCCGGACGACTGAGCGCCACCGGACGACCGAGCGCCACGGCAACAGAATGCTATTTACGGATGTCTGAAGACTTCCGGACGGCCGGAACCTGTTGGACGACCAATGCCTGTGTGTGCATAGCTTCGGGCCCGAGGCCCATGTACCCTATCACTTCGGCCCCATTTGCACTTAGACTATAAATAGACCTCCTCCTCCTCCTCCTCCTAGAGAGGGTTAGCATTGATTTAGCTCATTTGTGAGATAGAGCCTCGCTCATCCATCTGTATCTACTCCTCGTGAGGGAGCAACACCTCTTCGGAGAAGATCCTTGTTGGATTCAAGACCTCCTTTTTGAGAAGACCATCTTCAGGACCTCCTCATGGATCGTACCTTGTTGGACTTGGATCTTGTACTCTCTTGTGTTTCGATGATCTAGCACCTGTGTGACTTTGTTCTTGTTGGTTGAGTGTTCTCTCGTGTTTTTCCCTTGTTCCCTCCTCATGTTCTTTGTGTTCCCCATAGGGATCCTCTCCAAATGTGAAATAGCAGCCTCTAGGGTTCTACCCTACATCACTATATATACTCCATTCCCTTCCTCTAGCTAGGGTAAGCAAAGTGATAGCTCATTTGTATGTGAGCTTTGCTCCTACCACTCCTCTTGAGAGAGAGAGAGAGAGAGAGAGAGACCACTACTCCATTGGAGGCCAAGATCTCCATCTAGGAGAAGATCCTGCGAGGTATCATCAAGACCCCCTCACGGGAAGATCCGTCTAGGATACCATCAAGACCTCCTCTTGGAGATGAACCTTATCTTGTATCTTTCCCTTTGTTGTTCATGTACCTTGTGGATCTTGTGTGTTTGATTGTCTAGTGGATGTGTGATTGGACTTGCTCTTGAGTGTTTCCCCTTGTGATTTCTTCTCATTCTTCCCCGTGTTCTTCATGTTCTTTGAGGGATCCCTGTGGGGACCCCGACTCATAAGTCGTGATCATCGAATGCACGTGTACAGTGATCCCAGAGATCAATGCTCACTGAACACACAGAAGCTGAATAGCAAGAGGCTTACATCCATACGTACCGTATACCATTATGGTCAAGTCTTGAGTATAACATTGCAGCGGAAATCTTCGTTGATAACTTGGACCCATGCCATCTGCCTTAACCCTACAGGCATTCTGACTGGGAAGGGTCCTAGCTCGCATGTTCGTCATCAAGTATTCTTCATCATATCCTGTTCTTTCAAGCCTGGCCAATAAAATAACCAGTGGCAAGCCAATGAGTACTTTGAATGTACTCGCAAGCAACCCAAGAGTGATAACAAAATAATTATGCAAAGCTCTACTGCTTAATTGGCATTGTTGCGGAAAGCTAGTTTTTCTCATGTAAGTATGATCAACATTTATCAAGGACAGGAATGCGTCTGCAACAAGCATCAGGAGGTTACAGACATCAACATCGAGAAAGAGTTATGAACAACTCATGCTCAAGCTCATCGTGACTTCCTCACAAGTCACATCATCAATATCACCAAACGGTGTTGTTTGTCAGAAACATATGGACATAGTCTAATCAGCACCGCCCAACTGTCCTTGACCGTGGACACGGCTATTCGAATAGTTTTACACTCTGCAGAGGTTGCACACTGTACCCACAAGATCCGGGGAACTTCCGTGTCATCCACGACCCGCGATACCTCAAGTACCCGGGGTAAGCACCCGACCTTTCCCTAGACGACACTAACATGGAGTCCACTCGATTGGTAGTCACCTCCGTGCCTAACATTTCACATCATAAAGTTGTGGAGCCTCGCTCCCATATTCATCACATACCACAAGCACGGGGTACCAATGGTGTGTCCGGTGCCCTGTGAAAACAGTCATGGCCGCCCTACCTGGCACGACCCCGTCCCGAGAGAGCGCACCAACAACTCTCCTGTCACTAGTAATGCGGGATCCAAGCTAGTATCGGTCTAGGTAATCAATAATGCCCTTTCCCATATAAGGGTAGAGTGGTTACGCATGTAAGGTTGGGATAGTCATCAAATCTTAAATCTAATCCGTCTCTGTAAACAACACTTTCATCAAGCCTCGGTACACTACCTCTCCCCCAAGTAGTGACCTAGTTCATCATCATCTCCCAGGGGCATTAGTGGCAGCCACTCGGCTATTTTCAAGTGTGTCAAACCACACTTGGTTTCTTTCCATGCATAACCCCGACCCATTTTTGCTCAGCCAACAACTATAGCATACTTCTACAACCCACCAACACAACTCTAAACAAGGATAGAGTCATGATCAATGCAAGTATCAACGGGGTATGCAATGAAGGCAAACCTAGCAAGGTTGCCATTCAAGATATCATGCATTCAACAATCACGGAAAGAAATGTTACTATGATACAAAGGGTTCATCATGGTCAAAGGGCTGCTTGCCTGTTTTAACAAAGTCTTCGAGGTCTTCAAATATCTCTGGTCCAACTCCGAGCATTTCGTCTACTTCGTCAACTATTGACGAAAGCAACCATAATAAGCAACACAACAAGGCAAAAATAAAAGTGCTCTAAAAATGTGAGTTGGACTTTTCTAGGATACCTCTGGTCATATGAGGAATGACCAAGGTGATTTCATTGGAAGTGGATCAATGGATATCTCTGAACATTTCAATATGATGGAGTCAAGGGATTAATGGATTTGCAAGAAGTGTACAGAAACATTATTTTCAAAAATGGGCAGAGGCACCCATTTGACAAAGCATGATTTTAGAAGCATCTAGGAGTTGGTTTCACTGGATTTGGAGTTCAAATGAATATCCTATGATTTTCCAAAGTTGGCTATACATGAAGAAATAGACCATTATTTGAGGTGATACAGAAAGTATCAAGAAAAATGTTCATAAACTAGGTTATGAATTTAGAAGTATCTAGGGATTTGAATCATGGCATTTGGATCAATCTTGAGCTCTCTGTGATTTTCTAAAGTTCACCACAGAAATAGGAAAAGTAGGATTTGATAAATATTTGTGAAGGAAAGGTTTCTGGAAAAATGTGCATGTTGCATCACCAGGTAGATCATGATTTATAGAGTCACTAGAAATTTGAATCATCAAATTTGGAGCTTTGTTGATTTATTTATGGATTTTAGAAACTCACTGGAAAAATAATAAAAAGAAATATAGGGCATTACCCTTATCCTGCGCACCGGCGAGAGATAGCCGTGGGCCGGCCCAGCGGCTCGGCCACGCGGACGACAGGCGACGTCGAAGGCGCCCAGGCGGAGTACACCTTCGCTGCTGGGACGTGGGAGAAGCCGAACGCGCCTCCACTTGCCAGTGTGGCCCCGTGGCTGGGCCACTGACGAGCGGGGCCCGCCTGACAAGTTCGTCCTCCACCTCCCGCGCGGGTGCGACATGAGATAGAGGAGGCGCTCGACACCGGTCGCCGGCGCTACAGGGCGTCTCCGGAGATGTTCTGCCCACCGGCGTGCTCAGGAGGTGATGCCGCGCCCATCCATGGGTGTCACGACCGCCGAGGAGCTCAGGGTCGAGCACGACGTTGGCCACGGCGGAGGAGGTCGGCGGCGGCGGCGGTTACGGCGCTACGGCCACCGGGAGGAGAGGGAGAAGCACGGGAGGGGCTCGCGGTGATGGTGGTGATGCTCTAGTGCGGTCCAGAGGGAAGGAGGAGGAGAGGTGGTCGCGAATTTAGGCGGAGTCCGGCGGCCCGACTCCGGCCATGGGGAGCGACGGAGGGCTCGGCAAGAGGGTTGGCTGGGTCTGGGTGACGTACGGGAGGGAGAGAGAGCGAAAGGGCTCCAGAGAGAGGCCTCGGTCGGCCTTAAATATGAGGGTGCGAGGTGCACCGCGAGGCCGTGCGCCGGCGAGGCTGTTGCCATCGCTGCAAGCCACGGGGGCTCGTGTGGGCGTGTCTGGGGTGTTCCTGGACGTCGACTATGTCGGGAGAGATAGAGAGAGGGAGTGGGGAGAGGTCAGAGGCGCGCGCATGTGAGCCGCGCCATTGGCGCACTTGGGCGGCCGATGTTTGCTAGCGCGGAGGCGCGGGGAGGAGGAGAGAGGGAGGGGATAGCACCGTGTCGTGATGCGGACGTCGAGAGGCATTGGTTGGCACGAGGGGGAAGCTCGAGGTGGTCGGGGGACGATGCGTCAATGGTCGGGAGCACGCTGACGTGCTACAGAGCGCGTCTTTGGCCAGCATGACATGCCTTTTTGCGGAATGGGCGCGGCCACTTGTGTCTGGAAGCTGCAGGGGGAGTAAACAATGGGAAAGTGGCATTGGATGCCCTGTAACATGCCAGGAGTGAGAGAGAGATGAGAAAGGGAGGAAAAAGTGGCTGTCCAGAGAAGAAAAATGGATCCCTGCCCCCCTTCATCATTGCCTCTCAGGCAGGGAAGCACACCAGAGGTAGAGGGGGACTAGTAGGGTCTGTGGTAAAAAGGAGAACTCTTGGAGATTAGTGGAAAGGGTTAAAACATGAATTTTGAGATTCTGCCAGGAGGTGTTTGATGTTGGTTTGGGCAAGAAGATGATTTCCATTTGTCATGAGGCTCCACAGGGTGAAATGGCACACATAATTAGGGCCTTCCACCCATTTTGAGCTCATTTGAGCAAAGTTGACAATGCAACTTTTGTGAACCCTAGAAATGAACAGAAATGGATTTTCCAAGATTTAGTCATGCAAATCTATTCTCCTTGATGCACCACTTGGTGTAGTGTCATCATTAGAGGCTATGAACATGTCCACAAAAGTTGAGATCAAAAGGAGAAAGTTGCCAATGTAGAGTTGTTCAAATTTGGTTCTGGACAGGAAGGGTTTTGGGGCACTTTGATCAAGTTAACTTGTTCTCCAACTTGTTCCATTTGGTCTAGATTAATTATTAGACCATTTGAGCATGTTCACAAGGTTTGAGAACATTTGGACATGTTTGGCAATGTAAAGTTGCTCAAACATCAAAATGGACAGAAATGGTCTTGAGGGGATTTCATGGAGTTATACTATTCTCCATGACATGATACTTGTCAAGATCATCAAACATGTCATATGTGACATGCTAGAATTTTCTTGTAATTTTTGGAGAATATTGCCTTTGTAAATATTTCAAAAGCTTGAAATATCCAGAAAGGGTTTTTGAGGGGTTTGACCAATATTTTGAACATGACCATGTGTTGAAACTCTTATATATGGAAAATATATGTCCACTGAGTTCCCTGATTTTTGTCAAATATTTTTAAAACAATAAAATAATTTTTCCCTATTAAAGACCTTTTTTGGCCTTAAGAAAAAGCTTTTAAATAAAATAGAAAAATAACTTTTAAATTTATATTTTTGTGGTTTCTGGGTATCCTATATCTAATAGGAGTCAAATATATTTTTGGAAAGATTTTTACTGCCCTTAATTAAGTACTTGTAGTGCAAACCTCAATTCAGGGGTTTTTGAAAAACTAATTTTTTTGAAAATACTATTTGGCCAAATTATTTTTGTAAGAAATTATTTTTATGTCCTATACACATGGTATGATCATTGGTCAAGGTTTTTGGATCAAGGGGAAGGAGTATAAGGGTTGGAGAATTTATTTGATTTTTAGAGCACTTGCAAACAGCAGACAAACATTCAATCAAAGCAAAGACAAAACACTCAAAAGTTTTTGTCAAACCACATTTTAGCATGATTTATTGACTTAAGTGTTGTGGCATGAAAATCAGGGTGTGACAATCCCACTCCAATCGTGAAAGATTGGCCTACACCGGGTTAGCCCCGTGTCATTGGTGCATCTTGCCTTGCTGGTCTTCAGTTGACGAGAAAGATGAGAAAGAAGAGTAGCATAGAGGAGGTGCCTAAAGGGGGTTCTATAGTGCAAGTGTAATCAAACAAGTGCCAGAAGGGCCAAACGCAACAATAAGATAAGGTCGGTGATATAGTCGCGTACTTGTTGCCTAGGGCAAAAGGGAGACTTATGTCAAAACACAAACAAATAAAAACAAGCAAAACAGAACATGGTTCCATTTGAAACATCGCATGGACTCGACTTCGCATAGGGGATACATGACTCATCCTACCCTAGGGGTTCTCGGACTCAGTGGTCGTGTTTGGCTTCATGTCTCGGAGAGAAGAACGTTTAGTCCTCTGGGTCTTTCTCAGGTGTTTCTACGTTTCTTGTAGTTGTTCTTCGAAATGATCCGGGTTGATCTTGAAGAATCTTTGATAACTCCTCACCTGATGAGATGACGGGGTGAAGATGGTTCCTTGTAGCTGCCATTGACTCGGTCTTTTGTCGTCTTCTTAATCTGACGATCCCTTTTCCCTTCTAAAGCGTTGAGGGTACCAGGTAGGAAATCCTTTATGCAATGATATTCCCATGGCATGCTAGAGGTCCAATCTATCGGTCACATTGATGACAACATCGACACCAAGAGCGGGGGATGAAGAGAACCATTTTCCTGCTCACTATAGTGAGGCGGACAAAATGGCGAGGTTCTCATCCACCAATGATTGCCAATACAAGAAAGGTAAAGACATGGTTACTCTATTAGTGATGTATATCATGATCTTGCATATCTTATGCCCTGATCATTGTAGGCCAAGGTTGCATCATCCTAGGGCATTGTTGAGGGTGCACAATCTTCTGGGTCTTGATGTCCTCATTCCTCGAGAAGGTATCTTCTGTTGGTATCGTCTTGTTGTGGTATCGCCAAACTTGTGTTCAGAAGATGTGGGCGAATGTCTGGCAAGGCATCTTCCTTCAAGGTTAACCACAAGGATTACAAGGAATCTAGTGGTCAGGGGTATAAGGGTACTAGCAACCATTTGCAAAGTTTTTGAAAAGCAGGTGAGGAGAGCCAAGAGAAAAATGGTGGAAGTGGTAAGACAAAATCCTTTAGTTTCTTTGAAAACTTAGAAGAGGTGAGAAATATAGAGGTTTTGTAAGTAGTTTCAAGGGTCTGGAAAATAGTTTTGTCCTAATTAACTAACGTCCATGCTAACTAAGGCTTCTTACAGTCAGGATGGCTCGGATACCAGCTCTGTGGTTGCTCTATGTGGACCTCGACCTACACAGTCGAAGCCGCCGGTTACATGTGCACAGTGATCCCAAGGATCAATGCTCACTGTACACCACAGACTGAATATCAAGGGTTTACATTCATTACATACCTTCTTACACAAATAGGACCATTATGGTCAAGTCTTGCATATAACATAGCAGCGGCAATCTTCGTCGATAACTTGGACCCATGCCATCTGCCTTAACCCTACAGGCATTCTGACTAGGAAAGCATCCTAGCTCGCATGTGTTGGGGAACGTTGCTTGGGAAACAAAACATTCCTACGCTCACCAAGATCAATCTAGGAGATGTCCATCTACGAGAAGAGATATTCGATATACATAACCTTGTAGATTGCTAAGCGGAAGCGTTAAGAAACACGGTTGATGTAGTCGTACTCTTCACGATGCAATCATGATCCAATCTGATCTAGCGCCGAACATACTTTACCTCCGCGTTCAGCACAGTGTGGCTCAATGATGTCTCCTCCTTCTTGTCCAGCAAGAGAGGGAGGAGAAGTAGATGGGATCTCAACTAGCATGACGGCATGGTGGAGATGGTGGTGGAGCAATTCCAACAGGGCTTCGCCAAGTGCCTCCAGAACTACGAAGGAGGAAGAATGCGAGAGAGGCGAGGCCGCAGGGCGTGGGAATTGTTGTCTCCAGCCCTTGCGCCTCCTCCCTACTATATATAGGGGTGTTGGAGGGCTGGGGGTGCATCCCTTTCCCCTCCTCCAAGGAGGGGAGGCGGCCAAAGGGGGAGGAGTGCCCTCCAAGCCAAGTGGAGGGCCCTTTCCCTTAGGGTTTCCCTTCCCCTAGGCGGATGGGCCTTAGGGTGCTGGTGCGCCTGGCCCAATAAGGCTAGGACGCCCCCCCTATAGCCCATGCACACCCTATATGCTGGACGGATCCTTCCGGACTCCTCTGTAACCTTCTAGAACCTTCCGGAACCTTCCCTGTACAATAGCGGTAAAACCCAAAACTTTTTCGATAACCAAAATATGACTTCCCATATATAAATCTTTACCTCCAGACCATTCCGGAGCTCCTCCTGACGTCCGGGATGTCATCTGGTACTCCCAAAAACATTCGGTCACCAACGTGAATATTGCAATTCTACTCTAGCGTGACTGAACTTTAAGCGTGCGGACCCTACGGGTTCGAGAATCCTATGGACATGACCGAGACACCTCTCCGGTGAATAACCAATAGCGGGACCTGGATGCCCATATTGATTCCCACATATTACACGAAGATCTTTATCGGTCAAACCATTAGGCCGATGATTCAATCAATCCCTTATGCAGTTCCCTTTATCTAGCGGTATGTTACTTGCCTGAGATTCGATCGTCGGTATCTCCATACCTAGTTCAATCTCGTTACCGGCAAGTCTATTTACTCGTTCCGTAATACAAGATCCCGCGACTAAATCCTTAGTCACATTGCTTGCAAGCTTCTTGTGATGTTGTATTGCCAAGAGGGCCCAGAGATACATGTACGTCATACGGAGTGACAAAACCCAGTCTCGATCCATGCCAACCCAACAAACACCCTCACAGATACCTGTAGAGTACCTTTATGATCACCCAGTTATGAAGTGGCATTTGATACACACAAGGTATTCCTCCGGTGTCAGGGAGTTGCATGATCTCATGGTCTTAGGAATAGATACTTGACATGAAGAAAGCAGTTGTAATAAACTAATACGATCAAATGTTATGCTTATGGTTGGGTCTTGTCCATCACATCATTCTCCTAATGATGTGATCCCGGCATCTACAATATGACGAGATTTGCAAAGTACATGTGGATCTGAATGTTGCAGACCCGTTGACTAAAACCTCTCTCACAAGCAAAACATGATCAAACCCCAGAACTCATTGGGTGTTAATCACATGGCGTTGTGAACTAGATTATTTAATCTAGTGCAAGTGGGAGATTGTTGAAAATATGCCCTAGAGGTAGTAATAAATTGGTTATTATCATATTTCCCAGTTCATGATAATCGTTTATTATCCACGCTAGAATTGTATAATCAGAAACCCATATACATGTGTGGATACATAGACAACAACTTGTCCCTAGTGAGCCTCTACTAGACTAGCTCGTTGATCAAAGATGGCTATGTTCAGAGTCATCCGGATTGGTGTCAAAGCTTGCATTAATGTAACCCTTTACGCCGAACTCTTTATCACCTCCATACTGAGAAACATTTCTTATTCCTCTAAAGATAATTTTGACCATTGTCTAGTGACCCACTCCCAGATCACTCTTGTACCCCCTTGCCAGACACATGGCAAGGCACACATCAGGTGTGGTACACAACATGGCATACTGTCTAGAGCCTGTGGCTAAGGCATAGGGGACGACCTTCATCCTTTCTCTTTCTTCTGCCATGGTTGAGCTTTGAGTCTTACTCAACTTCACACCTTACACCTTAGGCAAGAACTCCTTCTTTGACCGGTCCATTTTGAACTCCTTCAAAATCATGTCAAGGTATGTGCTCTTTGAAAGTCTTATCAGGCATCTTGATCCATCTCTATAGATCTTGATGCCCAATATGTAAGCAGCTTTACCGAGATCTTCCTTTGAATTCATTTCAAACAACCCTCTATGCTTTCCAGAAATTCTACATCATTTTCGATCAACAATATGTCATCCACATATACTTATCAGAAATGTTCTAGTATTCCCACTCACTTTCTTGTAAATACAAGTTTCTTGCAAACTTTGTATAAATCCAAAAGCTTTGATAAAAGCATACATTCCAACTCCGAGACGCTTGCTCCAGTCCATAGAAGGATCGCTCGAGCTTGCATACCTTTTAGCATCCTTAGGATCGATAAAACCTTCTGGTTGTATCACATAAAACCTTTCCTCACGGAAACTGTTAAGGAAACTCTGTTTTGACATCCATTTGCGAGATTTCGTAATCGAAAAATGCAGCAACTGCTAACATAATCCCAACAACTTTAGCATCTGTAACATCCCAAATTTCCCATTTGGAATGTTTTACAATTATAGCTAAGCATCTATGCATATTGTTTGAATTGAGTGGCTTTTGAACTTTTTCAGAGGCTTTTGAGTTTGTTTGAATTTGGATTCAAATTGGCAAATGAAATTCTTTCAAAACAATGCTTGACAAATACTTGAGCAAAAGTATGAGAGGAGTAAACATGACACTCCAAAAATGTCAGAAGAAAAATATTGCCAAAAAGTTTGAATTCAAATTTGAATTTTATTTGGAATTTCCAAAAGTGATTTTTTTTAGTTTGAGTTTTGGCCCTGGAAAATGTCCACGTAGGATTAATTCCCCTGAGAATTTTGATATATATATATGTCCTATATAAAAATAATATATATTTTTCTATACTTACTCTTCTCTCTAATTCAAAAAAAAGGGAAAGCCCCAGGCACCAGCCAGGCTAACCGGCCCAGCCAGCGCCGAGCGCAGCCCACCAGCGGGCCAGACGCAGCCCACCAGCACCCGAGCCGGCCTGTCCCCAGCGCCCAACGCCCGAACCCCCTCGCTCTCGGTCGCCCGTCGCGCCTCTCCCCCTCTCTCACACACTAACCGTGGGGCCCGCCCTCATCCCCAACCCCTCGCTCACGAAACTGAACCAGAGCACGTCCAAAGCGCACCGCGGTTCCGATCTTCCTGGGATCATGATCCCAAGTCGACCCCTCGCCCATGCTTGTGCCTTATATAAACCCCTCGGCCTCCTCGATCCCCCTAAAACCCTAAGCTCAACTCCACCCATAGCTCGCGCCCTCGCCGAACGCATCTCGCTACCGCCGCCTTGGTTCGCCGCCGTTTCTGCCACCGGTGAGCATTCCCCTTGCTTCCAAGCTACATCACCCAAACCGCCACCTCCTCCCGCACCTATTTTACATACTCTCTTCGCCCAGAGATCACCGGAGCCGCCGCCTTGAGCATCACCGCCCGTCGCCGGAGTTGGAGCTCACCAGGAGCTCTGTTGAGCTCGTGCCACTCGCCACCGTCACCCTCGACAGCCGCTGAGACCAGCACCGTCTCCGCCTCGCTCCGCCGCATCCACTTGTCGTCTTCACCACCTTCGCCGATCGCCGGAGACCCCGCTCTGCTCGACGCCGACCTCCACCACCCTCTGTCGCTGTCGACCACCGCTGCAGTAAGCCGCCACCTCCCCTCGTTGTTCGATCTAAAACCTAGGGTCTAGATTAGATCCTGAAGGGGTATGGTTTTATTTCATATAGATCGGTTTTAGTTTCGGTTTAGATTTGTTTATTTTAAGTTGCGATTTAGTTGGACCGGCCGATTGGTTCATTCTGTTAGCCCGTAGAAGTATTAGTTTATTTAACGCCTAGGCGCTGCTTAGTTTGGCACGCACACTGTTTCGGCCCAGTAACACTAGTTTTCTTTTTTTTTGTTTTATTATCAGTTTCTGGTTTTAGCAGAATAGTTCTGTTTTTGTTTTTGCTTTTTCTTTTAGTTGGTTTAGTGTTTTTAGTTGATTCTTTTTTTGTTAGGTTGAAAATTTGTTGTAATTTCTGTAGAAAATATGTTTAGCCATGTTTAAATTGTTAGAAATAGTTTTATATTAGTTTTACTCAGAGTAGTGTTTCTGCCATAAATTGAGATAGGATTATTATTTTTTAGTGATTCTTTTTGCTACTGCTTAGTTTTGACCATGTCTAGCAGCAGGAACTTGTTTGGGTATTTTAGATTTAATTAAAAATTAGTTTTAGTCGAAATCAAGTTTTCTTGTTTATTTAGCTAGCTACTGTTTTCCTACTATTCTAGTTACTAAATTATTTTATTTTTATTATGTTATAGTTTATTTTAGATTAGTTTCTGTAGCTACAGAGGATGAACTTTTATTTACAGTAGAATAAAAATTTTATTTTATTTTTCTTTGCTAGTTTTGTTTTGGGCATAATAGGAGTTCTATAATAGCTCTAGATGTGGTTCTTTTTGCTCCTAGTTTGTATGATGTTTTCCCTTCTATTAGTTAGCAAAACCCATGCTTAGGTTCTGTTAAGAAAAGTTTTTGTTGTGTTAAACTATTTCTTAGTTGTTGCTTGATGTGGTGAAAACCTTGATTTGCTTTCTCTGGGTTTTTCTTTGGTTTTGGTTTGAGTGCTTGGGTGTTTTTCTTCAACTTTCTGTTATGTTATATTGTGCTATACTTATTTGTGCTATTGTTTGACTCAGTAGAATTCCCGGAGTGCGAAGCCTGCTATTACGAGTCGCTAGCTTTCGAAGACCATCAGCCAGGCAAGTCATTTGATCATGTTTTTACAATACCTATGATTTTTATTGCATTAGAATTATACCTCCCCACCATGCATGCAGTAGGAGAATTTTGTTAAGTTATGTTATTGAGTAGTATCATGAGGTAGGATGAACCCTTCTCCCTTGTTACCGATGCCCGGGACGATGTAGTTGATTGCTATGCTTTAGTAGACGGGGTTGGTTGAGTGAATCATAAGGGAGATGCGAGAGTCAAGATGATGACAACCCCATGACTTCAAGCTCAAGATGGACTTCAAAATTCACTACTGGGTGGAGGACGGTTGACGGGCACCCTGGAGAAACCAGCGGATAGCTGGGATGCATGGAGAAGTGCCATGACATCTTGCGGAAAGCTTCACCCAGCCACGAAGAGACGGATGGATACCCCATTGACCGGAAGCTTACGTGTGCAGCCGCAAGCCATTATGGGCTCTGGCTTGGTCGACCCCAGGCGTGACTCTGGCCGGACAGTGCTACGAGATGTAGAAGAACGGTAGGATTCGATGGGCACCGGCAGTGGCCCAGAGGAACTCTTCGGAAGACCCTGTTTCATTCGTCCCGTCTTCAAACACCAGGCAGTGCGGAGACTTAAAGGAGGGAACGATTCTTGTGGGTAAAGTGCACAAACCTCTGTAGAGTGAAGACCTAATCGATTAGCTGTGTCCCCGGTTACGGACAATTTGAGTCTCTGGAATTTGGAGTATTTTGGATATCTGAACACCGAACTTAATTAATTAATTGAGGGGGTTATTTGATAATTGGGAAAGAGACATTGGTTGGCGGAACCATCTCAATTACTACCAACATTTTGTAGTAATTGCAAACAAGTCCTTTGTTGTAGGGAAAAACTAGCTTTTCGCAAAACAGTGAAACTTAGAGCCCCACAGCCAAATTGCATATAGTATTAGTAATTTTATTGTTGTTCTCTCTTCATGACTTGCCGGCATATTCAAAATGCTGACCTACACGGCTGCAACATCTTATGTTGCAGAGGAGTTTTCTGATCAGGAGTGAGGCTACGATCCACGCTTGGCGATTGCCCTATGGATTCGGATGGACTCGCTTTTCGCCTACGCTTCCGCAGCTTTATTTAGTTTATTTCTCATGAGTTGGCCTTCGGCCGAATTTATTATCATGTAATAAAGACTCGATATGATAATCGTGTAATAAATTCAGGTGTGATTGAACTTTGAATCTTTGCATCAATGTACTGTGTGTGCCAGCATGATCTTGGCATGGTACAGCTACACAGAGACTTGACCGATTTTGGGTCGGGTCGTTACAGAGATGGTATCAGAGCACACATAGATCGTAGGACGTAACCCCTAGGATCGGAAAGCCATAGGAAGAGACCAGTTTACTTTCTGTCTTTACTTTTCTGTATTTTTCTTCCTTGATCATTTCTGACTCTTCTCCGATTTCAACAATTCTAGATGGCCGTTAAGTTCATCCCAGTTCTGCTCCCGGAGTTTTACCAGCCCGACAAGACTATGCTTTTCGGCAGGAGGATAGTCCAGATCACCAAGGAATTGAAGATTGCTCTGCCTTCACTCACCGGGACCCCTACCATGGCATTTCCGGATGACCGTCGCTTGAGGATTAAGGTGCACATACCAGGGAGGATGTTCGGAAATCTCTCGGCGCCCATTGACTTCAAGTTCATTGCACCCGATTGGATCATCGGGAGAGACTTAGCACTTCATGGTGCACTTGGACGCATATAGGAGGAATACAAGGCCAAGCTTGTTGGATCAGACCACACCATGGTTTTTCGCAGGACTGTAGAGGGAGAGATCATCCGCACCAGAAATAACGACTCCGTTCACTCATTTGCCCAAGACTTCAAGGTTCTCATCAGGGCTCTAGAGATCCATATGCAAAGTAGCATGAAGACAATCCAGAAGTTGCACCATCGTGAACTTGATCTGGAGGCTGCAGCACGTGAAGCCCACTATGAGCATGAGGATGAAGTCAAGGATTTCATGGAGAGAGTCGACAACCTGAAGCTGGATGTGGCCGCATTGGAGGAGAAGCTAGATCAGCGAGAAGACCTTTTTCCGAGTGGAGATGATGGACCTCTCGTGTGCAATGACAGGGATTATGAGAGCTCCATCGAAGGAAGCCGCAAGAGGAGGCGCCACAGCAGGGGACGCCTCACCAGAGGACGCCGTATCGGAGGACGCAAGGATGATTGATGAAGACATTTAGTCGATTACCATGTTTATTTTTATTTTTCCGTCGATCAGTTAGGCCGTTATTTTCGATTAGTCGTGAGAATTTGTAATCCGAGATTGAACCATGTTTGAGATGATTGAATAAATGATTGGTGTGATTATGATTGTGCATTCATATGGGTAGTGCTATTTTATCATTAGACCCTTGTTCTATTCTAATTTTCTCATCCACTCCAAAACACCAGATGCCTTCGAGACGTGACCCCGGTTTCAACTTTCCGCCGGAGCTCACCCAGCTGATCCAGCAGCAGAATGCCCTCCTGCAGATGCTCATCCAGAACCAGAACAACAACAACAACAACAACAACAACAACAAAACCAACAACAACAACAACAACAACAACAACAACAACAACAACAACAACAACAACAACAACAACAACAACAACAACAACAACAACAACAACAACAACAACAACAACAACAATCCACTGCCACCACCCCCTGTTGACAACTTGACCCGCTTCCTAAGGCTGAATCCGCCAGTGTTCTCTAGCAACATTAAGCCGATTGTGGCCGATGATTGGCTCCGCAAGGTCGGAAGGGAGTTAGCCACTGCTGGATGCACAGATGCAGAGAATGTGCGCTTTGCCGCACATCAGCTTGATGGACCTGTAGCTTCTTGGTGGGAGAACTACACCGCCACTTATCTGGCTGCCATCGTGACATGGGTTGAGTTCTAGCAGGCCTTCCGCACCGCTCATGTCTCCGCTGGAGCCATGAGTCTGAAGAAGCGTGAGTTCCGCAACTTACGCCAGGGGAACCGTACTGTGGGGCAGTACGTGGATGAGTTCAGCAAGTTAGCTCGCTATGCCCCGGATGATGTGGCCACAGATGCCGCAAAGCAGCAAAAGTTTCTGGAGGGACTCAATGATGAGCTGGGAATGCAGCTAATGGTGGCTACCTTCAACAACTACCAGGAGCTGGTAGACAAGGCCACCATACTTGAAGGCAAGCAGCAGCAGATTGATAGCCGCAAGCGGAAGTATGGCCAAGGGAAGTACAACTCCGAAGCTCAGCAGAAGCCCTGTTATGCCCCATACTCGGGAGGGCATACCCATCACACTCATGGAGGACATAACCATGGAGGGAATGGGAACAACTGCAACCATGACAACAACTCCAAGTCAGGCAATGGAGGCAATGGCAACCAGCATCGTCCTGCCCCGGCTCAGAAGGATCTGAGTCACATCACCTGTTTCAAGTGCCAGAAGACAGGGCACTATGCCACCAACTGCCCGGAGGCCAAGCAGAGGAATGGAAACGGCAATGGCAATGGAAGCTCAGCAAAGAAGCCCAACCCTTTTCCTCGTGCTCAGGTGAACCACATTGACATGGAGGACGTCTATGATTAGCCAGACACTATGGTTGGTAAGTTTTTATTAAATTCACGTCCAGTATTGGTACTCTTTGATTCTGGTGCAACGCATTGATTTATATCAAGGGTAGTTGTGGAAAAGTACGGGTTGCCCACTCAGGGAGTCCTGGACTAGGGGGTGTCCGGACAGCCGGACTATCATCGTCCGCCAGACTCCAAGACTATGAAGATACAAGATTGAAGACTTTGTCCCGTGTCCGGATGGGACTTTCCTTGGCGTGGAAGGCAAGCTTGGCAATACGGATATGTAGATCTCCTACCATTGTAACCGACTCTGTGTAACCCTAGCCCTCTCCGGTGTCTATATAAACCGGAGGGCTTTAGTCCGTAGGACATAACCTCCATTACAACAATCATACCATAGGCTAGCTTCTAGGGTTTAGCCTCCTTGATCTCGTGGTAGATCCACTCTTGTAATACACATCATCAATATTAATCAAGCAGGACGTAGGGTTTTACCTCCATCAAGAGGGCCCGAACCTGGGTAAAACATCGTGTCCCTTGTCTCCTATTACCATCCGCCTAGACGCACAGTCCGGGACCCCCTACCCGAGATCCGCCGGTTTTGACACCGACATTGGTGCTTTCATTGAGAGTTCCTCTGTGTCGTCACCGATAGGCTTGATGGCTCCTTCAATCAACAACAACGCTGTCCAGGGTGAGACTTTTCTCCCCGGACAGATCTTCGTGTTCGGCGGCTTCGCACTGCGGGCCAATTCACTTGGCCATCTGGAGCAGATCGAAAGCTACGCCCCTGGCCGTCAGGTCAGATTTGGAAGCTTAAACTTCACGGCGGATATCCCCGGAGACTTGATCTTCGATGGATCCGAGCCGCAGCCGAGCGTGTCGCACTGTCACGATGAGCATGATCTAACTCTGCCGCCGGACAGTACCTTGGAGGCCGCACACAAATCCGCTCCGACCCTTAGTTCGGAACCGATTGCGCAGATCGAGGACTGGTGGCTGGACACCGCCTCGGGGGCTGCGGCGCCCACGGCGATGGAGCCGAAAACCGACCCTGTCCCTTATAAAGCTTGTGACTCCGAGGCGCCGGACTCCTTGCCGGACTCCGAACCTCTCGCGCCCCTGCCAATCGAATCTGATTGGGCGCCGATCATGGAGTTCACCGCTGCGGACATCTTCCAACACTCACCCCTTGGCGACATCCTAAATTCGCTAAAGAATCTCTCGCTATCCGGAGAGCCCTGGCCGGACTACGGCCAGGATGGTTGAGATGCGGACGATGAAGAAATTCAAAGCCCACCCACCACCCACTTTGTAGCCACTGTCGACGACCTAACAGACATGCTAGACTATGACTCCGAAGACATCGACGGTATGGACGACGATGCCGGAGACGATCAAGAACCAGCGCCTACAGGGCACTGGAAGACCACCCCAACACACGACGTATATATGGTGGATACCCCAAAAGGAAGCGACAACGAGGAACAACGGGGCGCGACAAAGGATAATCCCGTCGATAAACAACCAAAACGGCGACGCAAGCGCCGCCCTAAGCCCCGCCTCGGCAAAAACAGCATTCCTAATGACCCAGCGTTAGAGCAGGGCAAACCAGTGGACGACGAACATGCAACCAAGCAACCGTCCGAACAAGACGAATCGGATAATCAATCCAATCCCGGCGAAACCAACAGTCCGGACGACCTCACACCGGACATACCACCGGAGCATAAGAACCTTCACGGAAGACTCGTCGCCACCGCAAGAAGCTTGAAGAAGGAAAAACGGAAGCTCAAAACAGCGGAAGACATACTCAGAATGAGGTGGAGCAAAGTACTCAAGACCGCAGACAAATATGGCAATGACCATCAATCAAAGAGCTACCCGAAGCGCAAGCTGCTGCCAGAATTTGACGAGGAAGCCATAGAGCCACCATAGTCAAAAATTAAAGAAGCCGCCTGCCCGGATAGACGACCAGATGACAGGCCAAAAGCGACAAGCGGCGCCGCACTCAAGCCGACTCATGATCCTGGGAAAACAGATGGCCCAGCCAGGTCCATTTACGAGCCGAAAAAGAGGGCCCCATGAAGCATCACAACATGCCAAGTGTTCGAAGACAGCGGCACACCCAAATACAGGGGCGCCGCACACCCACTATGTTTCACCGATGAGGTGTTGGATCATGAATTTCCAGCAGGGTTCAAACCCATAAACATAGAGGCATACGACGGAACAACAGACCCTGGAGTCTGGATAGAGGATTACATACTACACATACATATGGCTAGAGGAGATGATCTCCACGCCATAAAATATCTACCCCTCAAGCTCAAAGAGCCAGCTCGGCACTGGCTCAAAAGCCTCCCAGAAAACACTGTTGGAAGTTGGGAAGAGCTCGAGGACGCGTTTAGAGCAAATTTTCAAGGGACTTATGTCCGCCCTCCGGATGCAGACGATCTAAGTCATATAACTCAACAGCCCGGAGAGTCAGCGCGCAAATTCTGGAACAGGTTCCTTACCGAAAAGAACTAAATAGTCGACTGTCCGGACGCGGAAGCCTTAGCAGCTTTCAAACACAACGTCCGTGACGAATGGCTCGCCAGACACCTCGGCCAAGAGAAGCCAAGGACAATGGCCGCGCTAACAAGCCTCATGACCCGATTTTGCGCGGGGGAGGACAGCTGGCTAGCAAGATGCAGCACCAGCGAGCCGAGTACATCCGAGATTAGAGACGGAAACGGAAAATCACGACACAGACAGGATCAGTGCCAGAATAAAGAAAAAAGCCCAAAGAATACGGCGGTTAACGCCGGATTCAAAAGCTCGCGGCCAAACAACAAAACACTGCCTCTTAAGGATAACAGTGATGAGCTATCCAACTTAAACAAAATTTTGGATCGGATATGTCAAATCCACAGTACCCCCGGAAGGCCTGCAAACCACACCCACCGAGATTGTTGGGTTTTCAAACAGTCCGGCCGACTAAACGCCGAACACAAGGGGCTCGACGCATCAAGCGAGGATGATGATAACCCCCACCAGCAGAGCACCGGAAAACAAAAGACTTTCCCACAAGAAGTCAAAACAGTAAACTCACTTCATGTGATATTACGGAAAAACAATGCGGCACCCGCTAAGATGGGTCTCGCACGGTCCACGCCAGCGGAACCTCGAGATTGGATGTCAAAACCAATCACTTTTGACCGCCTGGATTATTCCAGAAGTGTTCGAAATGCAGGATGGACTGCTCTGATATTGGATCCTATAATCGACGGACTACAATTTACACAAGTCATGATGGACGGCGGCAGCGATTTAAACCTGCTATATCCGAACACAATCCGCAAGTTGGGGATAGACCTTACTAAAATTCGACATAGCCGCACTTCCTTCAAAGGAGTGACGCCAGGCCCATACGCCAAGTGCACAGGCTCCTTATAACTAGAAGTTGTGTTTGGGTCACCGGACAACTTCCGACGCGAAAAGCTAATCTTCCATGTCGCCCCATCCAAAAGTAGCTATCAAGCACTATTGGGGCGTGAAGCTTTTGTTCGCTTCAACGACATACCACATTACGCGTCTCTTACACTCAAAATGCCCGGTCCACGTGGCATCATTTCATTAAGAGGGTCATTCAAAGACCCTGGACACGACTAGACGAGTCCGGCATAAATAAGCTAGGGGCTCCCTAGCCGCACACCCCTTCACAGGGGGCCGCGCATATAAGCAACAATGGGCTAATATAGGCTCAGATTTATTAATTTATTAATATTTTTCTTTATGCACTTTTCGCACGATTTCTTTTCAAACTAAGTTCCTCTCTTTTTACAGATGAACACCGTGCACACCCGTCCAGGATAACGGCACAACGGAGACACAGGCGCAGACGTGCAGTAGGGACCCGGTGCTAGGATTCTTTTCAGATTAAGACCCTGTGTAAACCTTTTTTACTGTCTCTTGTTGCTATAATCCCCTGGTTTTTTCATGATAACCAGAGAGGATACTAACGTTTTGGCATCGGCCGCGTCAGAGGACCTCGCCCGTACCTGGACACAAGGGGGCTTAGGGCATTGTTTCGCCCATTATTATAAAAGACCGAACACCTTAGGGAGTGTTCGGCGTCTCGAGTTAGGCCTTATATGCATCAGCTCCGAATCATGTCTTTGGTCAAATGTTGGGTTTGCCCGGCTCCTGTGTTTTGCTGCCTTACATTCCATATCATCGGCTAACGCGGCACCAGGAGAACTACTGCGATTGTGCCCTAGTTCGGCTGGGCGAGCACCTCAGTAGAGAAAGCCGAAACCTGACTGTCATGATACAGCGAGAGACTGGTCAACCACTCGATCGACCACCGGAATGTTTAGAATTCCTCCGCTTTGACGAAGGACCGTTTCTCGGTCAGGCACATACACGCCCCGAATTCGGAGAGCGCGGTGCCCCCAGGGGCTATATCGTAGCCCCACCCTCGAACTCCAATGGCTAAGTGAAAGTGATAAAGCATTATAGTCCGGTTGCCTCGTTTGCTATGCTACCACCTCCTTCACAGGACCGAGACGTCGGATTAAGTGTGAAAATGCACTATTTTTGCGAACACCCCCGCACCTTGTGCATGGGGGCTGAAGCCGACGACTGCCATCTTTCAGGTTATACATATGTATACATAAACGGCCGCACAGGAGATATTTCAATACTTGAACGCACAAGTACAAAAAGCGCCTATATCATAAACATTGTTTTACAAGATAAAACGTTCATTTGAACATGACATTTTTCGAGCACTGTGACTCTATTATACGAGCACCACGCATAACTTCCCCAAAATAGTGCTCGGTGGGTAACCGGCTTTCGTCCGAACCCTGGGTTGCAACGGCGGTGGCATCCATCTCTGTCCAATGTGTCTTCACACGGGCAAGGGCCATCCGTGCACCCTCTATGCAGGCCGACCGCTTCATCACCTTGATATGCGGCACCGCCCCAAGAAACTGCTGCAATAAGCCAAAATAGCTCGTCGGCTTGGGCCTCTCCGGCCAGACATGAGTCACGATATCTGTCATGGCAAGTCCGGACAACCTATTCAGCTCAGCCCATTCAGCCAACCGATCGGTCAGCGGAAGTGAACGATCCGAACTACTGAATTGAGACCAAAATAGCTCTTCCGTCTTGTGATCCTTCTGACTTCGGAAGTGCACAACGGCATCCGCCGCACTCGCCGCTAAGTCCATATAAGGATCCTCCGGACCCCATAGCTGGCCAAGCTAGACATACTTTGGATCCGTAAACCTACGGCGCAGCAGAAAAGGCTTGCCAGCCACAATGTCTCCGGCCTGACGCAGCTCCTCCTTTATAGCCCGCATTGCAGAACGGGCATCCTTGGCTTCGGCGGTGGCCTTCCCCAGGTCTTCTCGCTCTGATAGGCGCTCCTTTTCAAGAGCCTCATTGCGGTCGGTAGCATCCTTCAATTTAACGGCCAATTCGGCCATCTCTTCCCTGCTTCGGCAGTGGGCAGCCCTTTTGGCTTCTAACTCCTCGACCGCCCTCGAGGCAGCCGCATCACTCCTTCTAGCTTGCTCCTTGGCTTGAGCAAGTTCTGCCCGAAGGCTCTCCACAGCAGCAGCACCATCTGCGTCAAGCACAAATATTGTAAGAGGTGGGCTTTGGCTCCCTTAAAAGGTGACCGCGGAGAGAAAAAACTTACCTTGCGACTCGTCAAGTCACTTGTTGACTAGCGCGATGTCTGCATCCGCAACATTGAGTTGCCGCATTAATTCAGCAACCCCATTAGTCCGGCTAGCCCCCGGACGATCCGCCACCTGCATAGGAATGGCGAAGATTGAAACCTGCGATTTTGATCCTCGGCACGCTGTCGCTTTCGACAACCTATCGAGTCTCAGGGGCTAATATCTATACAGGGCACACTTTCATGCGCAAAATGGTCAAAAGGTGTGTCATTTGTACATACCTCAAACCCCGCCAGCAAACTCCTGACGGCATCATGCAATCCGCTTTCGGCGGACGAAATCCTTCCAATCACCATATTCATCAATGCATGGTGATCTTTTGAGATGGATGCCCTCTCAAGCAGATCCTTCAGCTCCCCCGGCCAAACACTAGTCGGCGCCGAACTCTTCGGCTCTGCCGGGCTCGGGGATACCCCCCGTGACGACACTTCAGGCTCGCCCGCCCTATCCGGCGGTGCAGCAGACGGAGGCATCTCGCTCTCCATCATCTCCGGACGAAGATCCCCCGAAGACGAGCTCATCTGAGAAGGTCGCAGATCCGAACTACAAGGTAAAAATTTCGGTTATCCTCAGAAGCACAAATAGGGATGTTTCTTATTAATGAACTCCCCCTTTTCTACTCACGGCTCGCTGGAGGGCTGATTCTTTAGAGAAGACTGTGCGGCCGGGACCTCCCCGGACGCAGGACCCTCTGGTGAAGATTTCTTCCCCCGCTTAGGGGCTTTGGCCTTCGGGTCTTCGGAGGTGGTCCTCTTCTCCCCCTGGAGGGGGGGATTCTCAATCCCCCCTTCTTCAAGTGCCCCCTTGGGCGAGGCGGTAGCTCCTCCATTTTCCCCTTTGCCTTCTTCTAAAGGCGCGACCTCCAACATTCTGACCAGCACGGGCTCCGGCGCGGTCTCTGGGAGGGGGGCCAGACACCGTATCAGCTTTGCTTGCGCTATCCACTCCTGTTGAAGGTAACGGGTTAAAAGGAGAATTGTAGAAAGGCAAACAAACGGTACGTCCGAACACTGAGCTACTTACTTGAGTATCCGGGCGATTGCAGCTTAGGCCGGCATCCTCGGTCAATTCCGGACACACCGCCTGTGATCCGAAGAACAACTTGTACATCTCCACGGGTGTCGTACCCATAAAGTGTTGGAGAATCCGTGGTCCCTCCGGATTGAACTCCCATAGCCGGAGAGGACGGCGTTTGCAGGGCAGGAGACGCCTGATTAGCATAACCTGCATCACCACGACCAGATCGATCTCCCTCGCTTGGAGGTCTCGAATCTGGCCCTGCAATAGGGGCACGTCTTTTGACGGCCCCCAATTGAGCCCTTGGTTGACCCACGACATCAACCGTCCTGGAGGTCCCGAGCGGAACGGAGGCGGCGGCTTCTGCCTGCTGCCCCTCGGAGCGGTGATATAGAACCACTCCTGTTGCCACAAGCCGAGCTCCTCTTGGAAGGAGCCCTCGGGCCACGGGGCATCGGCCCTCCTGCTTACGGCCGCCCCGTCGCACTCTGCTTGACGCCCCCCGATCATCTTCGGCTCCACATTGAAGGTCTTCAGCCACAGGCCGAAGTGGGGGGTGACGCGGAGGAAGGCTTCGCAGACGACAATAAACGCGGAAATATGGAGGATGGACTCCGGAGCCAAGTCGTGGAATTCCAACCCATAGTAAAACATGAGACCTCTCACAAAAGGATCTGTCGGGAAGCCTAAACCCCGACGGAGGTGGGATACAAAGACGACATACTCGCCGGGCTCGGGGGTGGGGATGGCCTGCCCTTCGGCGGGCAACCAGTGCGAAATCTTGTAGGACAGGTACTTGGCTTCTCGCAGCTTTAGCACGTCCTCCTCCGTGATGGAGGAAGGCATCCACCGGCCCTGAAGGTCGGAGCCGGACATTGTTGAAGGACCGTAGCGCTCGAATCTGGGGCTCTGGGTGTTGGAACTTGGAGCAAGGAGAAGATTCGGTGGAAGATTGATGAAAAGAAACGAGCCTTGGTCCTATTATAAAGAGGGAGAATACCAAGAGCCGTCTCCGTGACCGTTCGGACTCGCCTTCGATAGAGGAGGCGTGGCGACGGGCGCGGTTGGGTTACCCACGTCCGTATTGATGAGAATCCCAGAATAAGGGGAACACGATCTCTGCTTCGACAAGACGTGCCAAGGAAACCGCTTCGCTAAACGCGCTGAGGTGGTATAATAAAAAACGATTCAAGTAAAGGCTTGGTAGTGGCGTGACGTCATGCCACGGAGTACGTCAGCAGATTGAACTTGTATACATTCTATTCTCTCTACGGTGGAATGTGGAATTTATTTTGCAGAGCCGGACACTATATTGGTGTTCACAATCTTCTATGGATTATTTGGAGGAGGAACCCGCCTTGCAATGCCGAACATTATGCGTGCCGGACTCATCCTCATTGAAGCCAGGTTCAGGGGCTACTGAGGGAGTCCTGGACTAGGGGGTGTCCGGACAGCCGGACTATCATCGTCCGCCGGACTCCAAGACTATGAAGATACAAGATTGAAGACTTCGTCCCGTGTCCGGATGGGACTTTCCTTGGCGCGGAAGGCAAGCTTGGCAATACGGATATGTAGATCTCCTACCATTGTAACCGACTCTGTGTAACCCTAGCCCTCTCCGGTGTCTATATAAACCGGAGGGCTTTAGTCCGTAGGACATAACCTCCATTACAACAATCATACCATAGGCTAGCTTCTAGGGTTTAGCCTCCTTGATCTCGTGGTAGATCCACTCTTGTAATACACATCATCAATATTAATCAAGCAGGACGTAGGGTTTTACCTCCATCAAGAGGGCCCGAACCTGGGTAAAACATCGTGTCCCTTGTCTCCTGTAACCATCTGCCTAGACGCACAGTCCGGGACCCCCTACCCGAGATCCGCCGGTTTTGACACCGACACCCACTAGAACCCTTAGAATTCCTCTTCAGGTCAGTTCCGCAGGAGGAGAAATGATGGCAGGCTTAGGCTGTCGTGTAACCCTCAACATCAGAAACCATAAATTTCCCGCAGACCTCATAGTATTGGAAACCCAGACCTTGGATGTAATCCTAGGCATGGATAGGTTGATGAAGTTTGAAGGAAACATAGACTATGCCCATAAGACGATTTTGCTCACCACCCCAGAGCAGAAGAGGATCCAGTATGTATCCAGACGTACCCCGACAAAGAATCCGGTGAATTCCCTCACGGGAGTTGTTCAGGAGTTAGTGCCAGTAGTGCAAGATTTTCTCAATGTGTTTCCGGAGGAATTACTAGGAATGCCACCGGATAGAGATATTGAATTTCTGATCGAGTTATTGCCCGGCACAGCCCCAATATCCAAGAGACCCTATCAGATGCCCCCGAACGATTAGGAAGATATCAAAAAGCAAATTAATGAGCTATTGGAGAAGGGATATATTCGGCCAAGCTCGTCACCTTGGGGAGCCCCAGTTCTTTTGGTAGAGAAGAAGGATGGAACCCTAAGAATGGTTGTGGATTACCGTTTGTTGAACGACGTGACCATCAAGAACAAGTACCCTCTGCCGATGATTAATGATTTATTTGATCAGCTAGGTGGAGCCAAGGTATTCTCCAAGATCGATCTTCAATCAGGGTATCATCAGTTGAAGATTCGTGAAAAGGATATACCCAAAACAGCATTCACCACCAGGTATGGTTTATATGAGTATATCGTCACGTCATTCGGATTGACTAATGCGCCTGCATACTTCATGAATTTGATGAACAAGGTATTTATGGAATATCTGGACAAGTTTGTCGTGGTGTTCATCGATGATATACTGATTTTCTCCAAGAGCGAGGAAGAGCATAAGGAACATTTGCGTCTAGTTCTGGAGAAACTCCGAGAACATCAGTTGTATGCCAAGTTCAGCAAATGTGAATTTTGGCTGAAGGAAGTCGGATTCCTCGGACATGTTATTTCAGGAGAAGGAATAGCAGTCGACCCCACCAAGGTTGTATCAGTCACCGATTGCCAGTCACCCACCTCAGTCAAGGAGATCCGCAGTTTTCTCGGACTCACGGGATATTATCGGAGGTTTATTGAAAATTTCTCCAAGATTGCCAAGCCCATGACTGAGCTGTTGAAGAAGGACACCAAGTACATTTGGACCGAGGATTGTGAATCCAGTTTCCAGGAATTGAAGAAACGTTTGGTTACAGCCCCAGTGCTGATTTTGTCGGACATTCACAAGGATTACCAGGTATATTGTGACGCTTCTCGTCAGGGACTCAGATGAGTACTCATGGAGGAAGGAAAAGTTGTAGCTTATACCTCCAGACAGCTACGACCTCACGAAATGAATTACGCCACACATGATTTGGAGTTAGCAGCCATAGTGCATGCACTCAAGACCTGGAGACATTTCCTTTACACGGATCATAAGAGCCTGAAGTATATTTTCACGCAGAAAGAGTTGAACCTCAGGCAGAGGAGATGGCTAGAATTAATCAAGGACTATGACATGAGATTGCATTACACCCAAGAAAGGCTAATGTTGTAGCAGATGCCTTGAGCCGTAAGAGTTATGTTAATACTCTTATAGCGGGAGGATTACCCCAGAAGTTAGTCGATGACCTCAGAGATCTTCGACTGGAGATAGTTCCGAGAGGATATGTTGCAGCTCTGGAAGTATAGTCCACTTTGGCCGAACGAATTCGTGAGGCCCAGAAGTTAGACAGGGAAATTGATGAGATAAAGAAAAGGATGAATGAAGGAAAAGCTAAAGGGTTCCGTAAGGATGAATACGGAGCTATATGGTTCGAGGATCGTATTTATGTACCCAATGATCCCGAACTCAGGAAGCTAATCCTTCAGGAGGCACATGATTCACCATACTCAATTCACCCAGGCAACACCAAGATGTATCTGGATTTGAAGGAAAGTTTCTGGTGGATAGGTATGAAGAAGGATATTGCCGAGTACGTAGCAGTATGCGATGTTTGCCAGCGAGTAAAGGCGGAACATCAGAAGCCGGCAGGGTTACTTCAACCTTTGCCGATTCCCGAGTGGAAATGGGAGAAACTTCGAATGTATTTTATCACGGGATTACTGCTACGTCTTGAGCTTGCGTTGGTTTTCCTTGAAGAGGAAAGGGTGATGCAGCAATAGTAGCATAAGTATTTCCCTCAGTTTTTGAGAACCAAGGTATCAATCCAGTAGGAGGCTCCTCAAAAATCCCACGCACCTACACAAACAAACAAAGAACTCGCAACCAACGCAATAAAGGGGTTGTCAATCCCTTTACAGCCACTTGCGAAAGTGAGATCTGATAGAGATAGTATGATAAGATAAATATATTTTTGGTATTTTATGATATAGATTGGAAAAGTAAAGATGCAAATAAAAGTAGATTGAAAGCTTATATGATAAAAGATAGACCCGGGGGCCATAGGTTTCACTAGTGGCTTCTCTCGAGATAGCATAAGTATTATGGTGGGTGAACAAATTACTGTCAAGCAATTGATAGAAAATCGAATAATTATGAGATTATCTAGGCATGATCATGTATATAGGCATCACGTCCGTGACAAGTAGACTGACTCCTGCCTGCATCTACTACTATTACTCCACACATCGACCGCTATCCAGCTTGCATCTAGAGTATTAAGTTCATAAAGAACAGAGTAACGCATTAAGAAAGATGACATGATGTAGAGGGATAAACTCATGCAATATGATATGAACCCCATCTTTTTATCCTCGATGGCAATAATACAATACGTGCCTTGCTGCCCCTGCTGTCACTGGGAAAGGACACCGCAATATTGAACCCAAAGCTAAGCACTTCTCCCATTACAAGAAAGATCAATCTAGTAGGCCAAACCAAACTGATAATTCGAAGAGACTTGCAAAGATAACCTAATCACACATAAAAGAAGTCAGAGGAGATTCAAATATTTCTCATAGATAAACTTGATCATAAACCCACAATTCATCGAATATCGACAAACACACCGCAAAAAGAGTTACATCGAATAAATCTCCAAGAAGATCGAGGAGAACATGGTATTGAGATTCCAAGAGAGAGAATAAGACATCTAGCTAAGAACTATGGACCCGAAGGTCTGTGGTAAACTACTCACAACTCATCAGAGAGGCTATGGTGTTGATGTAGAAGCCCTCTGTGGCTGATTCCCCCTCCGATGGAGCACCGACGAAGGCTCCAAGATGGGATCTCGCAGATACAGAAGGTTACGATGGTGGAAATAGTTTTTTGTGGTCGCCTCTGATGTTCTCGGGGTACGAGGGTATATATAGGAGGAAGAAGTAGGTCGATGGACGCCCGAGGGGCCCACGAGATAGGGGGCGCCCAGTATGGGGCGCGCCCTCCATCCTCGTGGCCACCTTGGCTGCTTCTTGACTTGCACTCCAAGTCCTATGGATCACGTTTGTTCCAAAAATCACGCTCCCGAAAGTTTCATTTCATTTGGACTCCATTTGGTATTCCTTTTCTTCGAAACACTGAAATAGGCAAAAAAACAGCAATACGGGTTGGGCCTTCGGTTAGTAGGTTAGTCCAAAAATGATATAAAAGTGTAAAGTAAAGCCCATAAACATCCAAAACGGGTAACATAATAGCATGGAACAATCAAAAATTATAGATACGTTGGAGACGTATCAAGCATCCCCAAGCTTAATTCCTGCTCGTCCTCGAGTAGGTAAATGATAAAAATAGAATTTTTGATGTGGAATGCTACCTAGTATAATTCTCAATGTAATTTTCTTTATTGTGGCATGATTGTTCAGATCCAAATAATTCAAGATAAAAGCTTATAAAACATAAAAATGATAATACTTCGAAGCATACTAACAAATAATCATGTCCTATCAAAATAGCATAGCCAAAGAAAGCTTATCCCTACAAAATCATATTGTTAGGCCATACTTCATTTTCATTACACAAAATACTCCCATCATGTACAACCCCGATGACGAGCCGAGCAATTGGTTCATACTTTTTAACGCGCTTCAGCATTTTCAACTCTTACGCAATACATGAGCGTAAGCCATGCACATAGCACTATGGTGGCATATGGTGGTGGTTGTAAGGACAAAAAGGGAGAAGATAGTCTCACATAAACTAGGCGTATCAACGGGCTATGGAGATGCCCATCAATAGATATCAATGTGAGTGAGTAGGGATTGCCATGCAACGGATTCACTAGAGCTATAAATGTATGAAAGCTCAACAAAAGAAACTAAGTGGGTGTGCATCCAACTCGCTTGCTCACGAAGACCTAGGGCATTTTGAGGAAGCCCATCATTGGAATATACAAGCCAAGTTCTATAATGAAAAATTCCCACTTAGTGTATGAAAGTGACAACACAAGAGACTCTCTATCATGAATATCATGGTGCTATCATGAAGCACAAGTGTGGAAAAGGAGATAGTAGCATTGTCCCTTCTCTCTTTTTCTCTCATTTTTTTTATTTGTTTGGCCTTTCTTTTTCTTCTTTTTTTGGCCTTTCTTCTTTTTTTTATTTGGTGGGCTCTTTGGCCTTTTTTTTATTTATTTAAAGTCTGAAGTCTCATCCCGACTTATGGGGGAATCATAGTCTTCATCATTCTTTCCTCACTTGGGACAATGCTCTAATAATGAAGATCATCACACTTTTATTAATTTACAACTCGAGAATTGCAACTCAACACTTAGAACAAAATATGACTCTATATGAATGCCTCCGGCGGTGTACCGGGATATGCAATGAATCAAGAGTGACATGTATGAAAATTATGAGGGTCGCCTTGCCACAAATACAATGTCAACTACATGATTGTTGGTGTCAAAACCGGCGGATCTCGCGCAGGGGGTCCCGAACTGTGCGTCTAGGTGGATGGTAACAGGAGACAAGGGACACGATGTTTTTACCCAGGTTTGGGCCCTCTCGATGGAGGTAAAACCCTACTCCTACTTGATTAATATTGATGATATGGATAGTACAACAGTAGATCTACCACGAGATAAAGGAGGCTAAACCCTAGAAGCTAGCCTATGGTATGATTGTTGTTCGTCCTACGGACTAAAACCCTTCGGTTTATATAGACACTGGAGAGGGCTATGGTTACACAGAGTCGGTTACAAGGGTAGGAGATCTACATATCCGTATCGCCAAGCTTGCCTTCCACGCCAAGGAAAGTCCCATCCGGACACGGGACGAAGTCTTCAATCTTGTATCTTCATAGTCTTGGAGTCCGGCCAATGATGATAGTTCAGCTATCCGGACACCCCCTAGTCCAGGACTCCCTCAGTAGCCCCTGAACCAGGCTTCAATGACGACGAGTCCGGCGCGCATATTGTCTTCGACATTGCAAGGTGGGTTCCTCCTCCGAATAATTCATAGAAGATTGTGAACACCAGGACAGTGTCCAGCTCTGCAAAATAAATTCCACATACCACCATAGAGAGAATAATATTTACACAAGTTCAATCTGCTGACGTATTTCGTGATATGACGTCACACCACGGCCAAGCCTTTACTCGAATCGTTTTTATTGTTCCACCTCAGCGTGTTTAGCGAAGCGGTTTCCTTGGCACGTCTTATCAAAGCAGAGATCGTGTCCTCTTATTCCGGGATTCTCATCAATACGGACATGGGTAACCCAACCGCGCCCGTTGGCTCGCCCCCTCCATCGAAGGCGAGTCCCAAACGGTTACGGGGACGGCTCTTGGTATTCAACCCCTTTATAACGAGACCAAGGCCTGTTCCTTTTCTTCAATCCTCAATCGAATCTGCCCCTCGCCCCGAGTTCCAACACCCAAGGCTCCAGATTCAGGCGCTTCGGACCTTCGACAATGTCCGGCTCCGACCTTCAGGGCCGGTGGATGCCCTCTTCCGTCACGGAAGAAGATGTGCTAAAGCTGAGAGACGCCGGGTATCTAACCGGCGAAATTTCGCATACGCTGCCCGCCCCAGGGCAAGTCATTCCCACTCCCGAGCCTGGTGAGAGCGTCATGTTCGTGTCTCACTTCCGTCGGGGTTTAGGCTTCCCGATGGACCCCTTCGTGAGGGGGCTCATGTTTTATTATGGGCTGGAATTCCATGACTTGGATCCGGAGTCCATCCTCCACATCTCATCGTTCATTGTGGTATGCGAAGCCTTCCTCCACACCACTCCTCACTTCGGATTGTGGCTCAAGACCTTCAACATGGAGCCAAAGATGATCGAGGAGCGGCAGGCAGAGTGCGGAGGGGCAGTTATAAGTAAGAGAGCTGGCCCTCCGTGGCCCGAGGGCTGTTTTCAAAAGGAGCTCGGTTTGTGGCAACATGAGTGGTTCTACATCACTGCTCCTAGGGGCACCAGATGGGTGGCACCGCCTGCCTTTCGCTCGAGCCCCCCACAACGGCTGGCATCATGGGTCAACAAAGGGCTTGACTGGGGGCCGTCCAAGAATGTGCCATTATTGCAGGGCCGTATTCGAGACCTCCAAGAGAGGGAGATCAATCTGGTTGTAGTGGCGCAGGTCATGCTGATTCGGCACCTTCTGCCCTGCAAACATCGCCCCCTCCGCCTGTGGGAATTCAATCCGAAGGGACCGCGACCTCTCCAACACTTCATGGGTGCGACGCCCGTGGAGATGTATAAACTGTTCTTCGGATCACAAGAGATGTGTCCGGACTTGACCGAGGACGCAGGCCTGAGCTGCAATCGCTAGGATACTCAAGTAAGTAGTCCTGTGCCTGGACACGCTGTCCATACATTTACCATAAACTTGCCCTTTAACCCGCTATCCCTTGAACAGGAGTGGATAGCAAAAGCAAAGTTGATACGGTGTCCGGCCCCCCTCCCTGAGACCATGCCGGATCCTGTGTTAATCAAGATGCTGGAGGCTGCGCTTTCAGAGGAGGGCGAAGGGGAAAACAGAGAAACCACCGCCTCCGCTAAGGAGACTCTTAAGAAAGGGGGGATCGAGAATCCCTCCCTCCAGGGGGAGAAGAGGACCGCTTCTGAAGATCCGGAGGCCAAGGCCTCAAAGAGGGGGAAGAAGTCTTCAGCAGAGGGCCCTGAGCCCGGAGAAACCCCGGCCGCACTATTTCCCCAAGGGAATCAGCCCTCCAGCGAGCCATAAGTAGAAAGGGGAGTTTTATAATAAGGGACATCCCTATTTTTATTTCTGAGGATAACCGAAGTTTTTACCTTTAAGTTTGGATCTCAGCCCTTCTCAGTAGAGCTCATCTTTAGGGGATCTTCGTCCGGAGATGATGGAGAGCGAAATGCCTCCATCTATCGCACCATCAGGCGGGGCGGACGACCCTGAAGTGTCGTTGCGGAGGGTCTCCCCGAGTCCGGCGGGGCCGGAGAGTTTGGCACCAACTGGTGTACGGCCGGAGGAGCTGAAGGATCTGCTCGGGCGGGCATCTATCTCAGAAGATCACCGTACGTTGATGAGTACGGTGATTGAAAGGATTTCATCCGCTGAGAGCGGGTTGCATGAGGCCGTCAGAAGTTTACTGACGGGGTTTGAGGTACGTAAAAATGATGCACCTTTGGACAGTTTTGCACATAAAGTGCGCCCTATATAGATAGTAGCCCCTGAGCCTCGGTACGTTGTCAAAAGTGACAGCGTGCCGAGGATCATGATCTCAGTTATAAGATGTCTCCCCTCCTATTCAAGTGGCGGAATGTTCGGTGGCCAGCCGGACTGATAGAGTTGCCGAACTGAAGCGGCAACTTGACGTTGCGGATGCGGACATCACGCTGGTCAATAAACGACTTAACGAGTCACAAGGTATGTGGCTTCTCCGCGGACGCCTTGTAAGGGAGCTTGACGCCCGTGCCTTACAACATGTATGCTTAATGCAGATGGCACCGCTGCTATGGAGGACCTTCGGGCGGAGCTTGCCCGAGCCAAGGAGCAAGCCAGAAAAAGTGATGTGGCAGCCTTGAAGGCGGCCGAAGAGCTAAAAGCCGAACAGGCTGCTCACTGTAGAAGCAGGGAGGAAATGGACGTGAAGCTGAAGGATGCTACCGACCGCTATGAGTTTCTTGAAGGACAACGCCGAGCGGAGTGAGGGGACCTGAAGAAGGCCACCGCCGAAGCCAAGGATGCCCGCTCCGCGATGAGAGCTATAAAGGAAGAGCTACGTCAGGTCGGGGATATTACGGCTGGAAAGCCCTTTCTGCTGCGTAGGAAGTTCACGGATCCGAAGTATGCTCAGTTGGGCCAGTTGTGGGGTGCGGAGGATGCTTATCTGAATTTGGCGGCGAGTGCGGCGGACGCAGTCGCACACTTCCGAGGCCAAAAGGATCACGGAATGGAAGAGCTTTTTTGGTCTCAATTCCATAGTCCGGAGCGTCCACTTCCATTAACCGATCGGTTGGCTTAGTGGGCTGAGCTGAATAGGTTGTCCGGACTTGCCATGAAGGATGTTATGGCTCATCTGTGGCCGAAAAGGCCCGAGCCGAAGAGTTATTTTGGCTTGGTGCAACAGTTCCTTGATGCGGTGCCGCATATCAAGGCGATGGAGCGGTCGGCATGCATAGAGGGTGCACGGGTGGCTCTCGCCCGTGTCAAAACATACTGGGCAGAGATGGAGGCCACCGACGTTGCATCCCGGGATTCGGACAGAAGTCGATTACCAGCCGAGCACTATTTTGAGGAAGTCCTGCAGGGCGCTCGTTTAATAGAGTCGCAGTGCTCGAAAAACGTTATGTTCAAATGACATGTATGATTTGTGAAACCATGTTTCAAATATATAATATAATGGCTTTTTATACTTGTGCTTTCAAGTATTGAAATACCTCATGTGCGGCCGTTAATGTATATGTGTATATAACCTGAAAGATGGCAGTCTTCGGCTTCAGCCCCCACGCACATAGTGCGGGGGTGTTTGCAAAAAAGCGCATTTTCACACTTAATCCAACGTCTTGGTCCTGTGAAGGAGGTGATAGCATAGCAAACTAGGCAACCGGACTATAATGCTTTATCACTTCCACTTAGCCATAGGAGTTCGATGGTGGGGCTACTATATAGCCCCTAGGGGCACCGCGCTCCCCGAATTCGGGGCGCGTATGTGCCTGATCGGGAAACGGTCCTTCGTCAAAGTAGAGGAATTCTAAACATTCCGGTGGTCGATCGAGTGGTTGACCAGTCTCTCGCTATATCATGACAGTCAGTTTTCGGCTTTCTCTACTGAGGTGCTCACCAGGCCGAACCGGGGCACAATCGCAGTAGTTCTCCTGGTGCCGCATTAGCCGATAGAACGGAACGTAAGGCAGCAAAACGCAGGAGCCGGGCAAACCCAACATTTGACCAAAGACATGATTCAGAGCTAATGCATATAAGGCCTAACTCGAGACGCCGAACACTCCCTAAGGTATTCGGTCTTTATGAAAACAGGCAAAACGATGCCCTAAGCCCCTAGTGTCTAGGTACGCGCAAAAACTTCTGATGCGGCCGATGCCAAAACGCCAGCCTCCTCCTTGGTTATGGTAAAAAACCGGGGGATGTGTATCAACAAGAGACAGTAAAAAAGGTTTACGCAGGGTCTTAATCTGAAAAGAATCCTTGCGACGGGTCCCTACTGCATGTCTGCGCCTGTGTCTCCGTTGTGCCATATCCTGGATGGGTGTAGCATGTTGTTCATCTGTAAAAGAGAAGAACTTAGTTTGAAAAAAGGATCGTGCGAAAAATGTATTTAAAATAAACAGAGTATGATTCAAAAAATGAATAAAATTGAGCTTTATTGGCTCTCATTGTAAATGCGTGCAGCCCCTTGTAAAGGGGTACGCGGCTAGTAAGCCCCTTGTTTATTTATACCGGACTCGCCTAACCGTGTCTGGGGTCTGAATGACCTGTTTTAGGGGCTTTGATCAGCAAAGCCGGATTAGTGTGTGGCTGTCAAGGCAGTCTCACGTTCTTCCACGGTCGAGGAACACTCGAAGTTACCCTTTAATGAGATGATGCCGCGTGGACCGGGCATTTTAAGTGTTAGAGACGCGTAATGCGGTATTGCGTTAAAGCGGGCGAAAGCTTCGCGTCCCAATAGTGCTTGATGGCTACTTTTAAATGGGGCAATATGGAAGATTAACTTTTCGCGACGGAAGTTGTCGGGTGAACCGAACACAACTTCTAGTAGTAGAGAGCCCGTACAATTGGCATATGGGCCTGGCGTCACTCCTTTAAAGGAAGTGTTGCTATGGCGAATTTTGGTTGGGTCTATCCCCATTCTGCGGATTGTGTCCTGGTATAGCAGGTTTAGATCACTGCCGCCGTCCATTAGGACTTGTGTAAATTGTAGTCCATCGATTATAGGATCCAATATCAAAGCAGTCCATCATGTTTTTTGGATACTTCCGGAATAATCCTGATGGTCGAAAGTTATTGGTTTTGACATCCAGTTTCGGGACTCCGCTGGGGTGGACCGTGCGGCGCGTACTTTAGTGTGCGCCGCTCTATTTTTCCTTGTTATCACTTGAAGTGAATTCACTGTTTTGACCTCTTGTGGGAAATTCTTTTGTTTTCCGGCGCTCTACTTGTGGGGTTCGTCATCGTCCTCACTTGGTGTGTCGAGCCCCTTGTGTTCGGTGTTAAGTCGGCCGGACTGCTTGAAGACCCAACAATCTCTGTGGGTATGGTTTGCAGGCTTCCCGGGGGTACTGTGGATTTGACATATCCTATCCAAGATTTTGTTTAGGTTGGATAGCTCGTCGCTGTTGTCCTTGAGAGGCAGTGTTTTGTTGTTCTGCCTAGAGCTTTTGAACCCGCGTTGACTGCCGTGCTCTTTGGGCCATTTTCCTTAGTCCGGCGCTGGTCTTTTCTGCGTCGTGGTTTCCCATTTCCATCCCTGACCTCGGATGTACTCGACTCGCTGGTGCTGCATCTTGCCAGCTAGCTATCTTCTCCCGCGCAAAAGCGAGTCATGAGGCTTGTTAGTGCGGCCATTGTCCTTGGCTTTTCCTGGCCGAGGTGTCTGGCGAACCATTCGTCTCGGATGTTATGTTTGAAGGCTGCTAAGGCTTCGGCGTCCGGACAGTCGACTATTTGGTTCTTTTTGGTGAGGAACCTATTCTAGAATTTGCGGGCTGACTCTCCGGGTTGTTGAGTTATGTGACTTAAATCGTCTGCATCCGGAGGGCGGACATAAGTCCCCTGAAAATTTGCCCGAAACGCATCCTCGAGCTCTTCCCAACTTCCAATGGTATTTTCTGGGAGGCTTTTGAGCCAATGTCGGGCTGGCCCTTTAAGCTTGAGGGGTAAGTATTTTATGGCATGGAGGTCATCTCCTCTAGCCATATGTATGTGTAGGATGTAATCCTCAATCCAGACTCCGGGGTCTGTTGTTCCGCCGTATGCCTCTATGTTTACGGGCTTGAATCCCACTGGAAATTCATGATCCAGTACCTCATCGGTGAAACATATGGGGGTGTGCGGCACCCCTGTATTTGGGTGTATCGTGATTTTCGAATATTCGACGTGTTGTGTTGCTTTCTGGAGCTTTCTTTCTTGGCCCATAGATGGACCTGACCGGGCCATCCTTTTTGCGAGGATCCTTATGCGGATCGCGTTCCGGTATGTGTGCAGCGCCGCTTGCCGCTCTTTGTTTGTCATGTGGTCGTCTATCCGACCGGGCGGCCTCTTTGTTTTTTGATTGTGGGGGCTCTACGGCCTCCTCGTCAAATTCGGGCAATAGTTTGCGCTTCGGGTAGCTCTTTGCTTGGCGGCTATCGCCGTATTTGTCTGCGGTCTTGAGTACTTTGCTCCATTTCATTCTGAGTACATCTTCCGCTGTTTTGAGCTTCCGCTTCTGCTTCTTCAGACTTCGTGCAGTGGTGACGAGCCTTTTGTGAAGGTTCTTCTACTCCAATGATGTGTCCAGCATGAGATCATCCGGACTGTTGTTTTTGCTGGGGATGGGTTGTTTATCCAATTCATCCTGTTCGGATGGTTGCTTGGTGGCATGTTCGTCGTCCAATGGTTCCCCCTGCTCTATGGTTGGGTCTGTATGGGTGCTGCCGTTGTCGAGGCGGGACTTTGGGCGGCGCTTGCGGCGCCGTCTCGGCTGTTTTTCGGGGGAATTATCCTTCGCAGCATCCCGTTGTTCCTCGTTATCGCTTCCTTTTGGTGTATCCACCATATATACATCATGAGTTGAGGTGGCTTTCCAGTGCCCTGTGGGTGCTGGTTCTTGGTCGTCTCCGGCATCGTCGTCCATACCGTCGATGTCTTCGGAGTCGAAGTCTAGCATGTCGGTTAGGTTGTCGACAGTGGCTACAAAGTGGGTGGTGGGTGGGCTTTGAATTTCTTCGTCGTCCGCATCCCAACTGTCCTGGCCGTGATCCGGCCAGGGCTCTCCTGATAAAGAGAGATACTTTAGCAAATTCAGGATGTCGCCAAAAGGCGAGTGCTGAAAGATGTCTGCAGTGGTGAACTCCATGATCGGCGCCCAATCGGATTCTGTTGGTAGGGGCGGGGGAGGTTCAGAGTCCGGCGAGGAGTCCGGCACCTCGGAGTCACGAGCTTCGCAAGGGATAGGGTCGGTATTCGGCTCCATCGCCGTAGAGGTAGCAGCCCCCGAGGCGGTGTCTAGCCACCCATCCTCGATCAGCGCAGTCAGCTCCGAGTTAAGGGTCAGAGCGGACTCTTGTGCGGCCTCCAGGGCACTGTCCGGCAGCAGAGCTAAATCATGCCCATCATGACAGTGCGGCGCGCTAGGCTGTGGCTCGAATCCGTCGAGGATCAAGTCTTCGCGGATGTTGGCCGTATAATTCAAACTTCCAAATCTGACCTGATGGCAAGGGGCGTAGCTTTCGATCTGCTCCAGATGGCCAAGCGAATTGGCCCGCAGTGCAAAGCCGCCGAATACGAAGATCTGTCCCGGGAGAAAAGTCTCACCCTGGACTGTGTCGTTGTTGATGATTGAAGGAGCCATCGGGCCTATGAGCAACGACACAGAGGAACTCTCAATGAAAGCACCAATGTCGGTGTCAAAACCGGCGGATCTCGGGTAGGGGGTCCCGAACTGTGCGTCTAGGTGGATGGTAACAGGAGACAGGGGACACGATGTTTTTACCCAGGTTCGGGCCCTCTCGATGGAGGTAAAACCCTACTCCTGCTTGATTAATATTGATGATATGGGTAGTACAAGAGTAGATCTACCATGAGATCAAGGAGGCTAAACCCTAGAAGCTAGCCTATGGTATGATTGTTGTTCGTCCCACGGACTAAAACCCTCCGGTTTATATAGACACCGGAGAGGGCTAGGGTTACACAGAGTCGGTTACAAGGGTAGGAGATCTACATATCCGTATTGCCAAGCTTGCCTTCCACGCCAAGGAAAGTCCCATCCGGACACAGGACGAAATCTTCAATCTTGTATCTTCATAGTCTTGGAGTCCGGCCAATGATGACAGTTCGGCTATCCGGACACCCCCTAGTCTAGGACTCCCTCAATGATCATGCAAAGAGCAATATGACAATGATGGAGCGTGTCATAATAACGGAACGGTGGAAGGTTGCATGGCAATATATCTCGGAATGGCTATGGAAATGCCATAATAGGTAGGTATGGTGGCTGTTTTGAGGAAGGTAAATAATGGGTTCATGATACCGGCGAAAGTTGCGCGGCATAATAGAGGCTAGCAAAGTGGAAGGGTGAGTGTGCGTATATCCATGGACTCACATTAGTCATAAAGAACTCATATACTTATTGCAAAAGTCTACTTAGCCCTAGAAGCAAAGTACTACTACGCATGCCCCTAGAGGGATAGATTGGTAGGAAAAGACCATCGCTCGTCCCCGACTGCCACTCATAAGGAAGACACTCAAAAGAGCACCTCATGCAACAAATTTGTCACACAACTTTTTGTTGGGGGACGTAGTAATTTCAAAAAAAATCCTACGCACACACAAGATCATGGTGATGCATAGCAACAAGAGGGGAGAGTGTCATCCACGTACCCTCATAGACCGAAAGCGGAAGCGTTAGAACAACGCGGTTGATGTAGTCGTACATCTTCACGGCCTGGCCGATCAAGCACCGAAACTATGGCACCTCCAAGTTCTAGCACATGTTCAGCTCGATGACGTCCCTCGAACTCCGATCCAGCCGAGTGTCGAGGGAGAGTTTCCTCAGCACGACGGTGTGGTGACGATCTTGATGTTCTACCGGCGTAAGGCTTCGCCTAAGCATCGCTACAATATTATCGAGGAGGACTATGGTGGAGGGGGGCACCGCACATGGCTAAGAGATCAAGAGATCAATTGTTGTCTAGAGGTGCCCCCTGCCCCCGTATATAAAGGAGAAAGGGGGGAGGGGGCAGCCGGCCTGGGAGGAGGCGCGCCAAGGGGAGTCCTACTCCCACCAGGAGTAGGACTCCCTCCTTCCTTGTTGGACTTGGAGAAGGGGGGAAAGATGAGGGGGAGAGAGGAAGGAAAGGGGGGCGCCGCCCCCCTCTCCTTGTCCTATTCGTACTAGGGGGGAGGGGTGCGTGGCCCTGCCCTGGCCTCCTCTCCTCTTCTCCACTAAGGCCCACTATGGCCCATTAAGCCCCCGGGGGGGTTCCGGTAACCTCCCGGTACTCCGGTAAAATCCCGATTTCACCCGGAACACTTCCGATATCCAAATATAGGCTTCCAATATATCAATCTTCATGTATCGACCATTTTGAGACTCCTCCTCATGTCCGTAATCACATCCGGGACTCCGAACAACCTTCGGTACATCAAAACTCATAAACTCATAATATAACTGACATCGAAACCTTAAGTGTGCGGACCCTACGGGTTCGAGAACTATGTAGACATGACCGAGACACGTTTCCGGTTGGCTCCTACATATTCTATGAAGATCTTTATCAGTCAAACTGCATAACAACATACGTTGTTCCCTTTGTCATTGGTATGTTACTTGCCCGAGCTTCGATCGTCAGTATCTCAGTACCTAGTTCAATCTCGTTACCGGCAAGTCTCTTTACTCATTATGTAATGCATCATTTCGTAACTAACTCATTAGTTACATTGCTTGCAAGGCTTATAGTGATGTGCATTACCGAGAGGGCCCAGAGATACCTCTCCGACAATAGGAGTGACAAAACCTAATCTCGAAATACGCCAACTCAACATGTACCTTTGGAGACACCTGTAGAGCTCCTTTATAATCACCCAGTTACGTTGTGACGTTTGGTAGCACACAAAGTGTTCCTCCGGTAAACGGGAGTTGCATAATCTCATAGTTGTAGGAACATGTATAAGTCATGAAGAAAGCAATAGCAACATACTAAACGATCAAGTGCTAAGCTAACGGAATGGGTCATGTCAATCACATCATTCTACTAATGATGTGATTCCTTTAATCAAATGACAACTCATGTCTATGGTTAGGAAACATAACCATCTTTGGTTAATGAGCTAGTAAAGTAGAGGCATACTAGTGACATTAAGTTTGTCTATGTATTCACACATGTATTATGTTTCCAGTTAATACAATTCTAGCATGAATAATAAACATTTATCATGATATAAGGAAATAAATAATAACTTTATTATTGCCTCTAGGGCATATTTCCTTCAGTCTCCCACTTGCACTAGAGTCAATAATCTAGATTACGCAGTAATGATTCTAACACCCATAGAGCCTTGGTGTTGATCATGTTTTGCTCGTGGAAGAGGCTTAGTCAACGGGTCTGCAACATTCAGATTCGTATGTATCTTGCAAATCTCTATGTCTCCCACCTGGACTTGGTCCCGGATGGAATTGAAGCGTCTCTTGATGTGCTTGGTCCTCTTGTGAAATCCGGATTCCTTTGCCAAGGCAATTGCACCAGTATTGTCACAGAAGATCTTCATTGGTCCCGATGCACTAGGTATGACACCTAGATCGGAAATGAACTCCTTCATACAGACTCCTTCATTTGCTGCTTCCGAAGCAGCTATGTACTCCGCTTCGCGTGTAGATCCCGCCATGACGCCTTGTTTAGAACTGCACCAACTGACAGCTCCACCATTTAATATAAACACGTATCCGGTTTGCGATTTAGAATCGTCCGGATCAGTGTCAAAGCTTGCATCGACGTAACCATTTACGACCAGCTCTTTGTCACCTCCATAAATGAGAAACATATCCTTAGTCCTTTTCAGGTATTTCAGGGTGTTCTTGACCGCTGTCGAGTGATCCACTCCTGGATTACTTTGGTACCTCCCTGCTAAACTTATTGCTAAGCATACATCAGGTCTGGTACACAGCATTGCATACATGATAGAGCCTATGGCTGAAGCATAGGGAACATCTTTCATTTTCTCTCTATCTTCTGCTGTGGTCAGGCATTGAGTCTGACTCAACTTCACATCTTGTAATACAGGCAAGAACCCTTTCTTTGCCTGATCCATTTTGAACCTTTTCAAAACTTTATCAAGGTATGTGCTTTGTGAAAGTCCAATTAAGCGTCTTGATCTATCTCTATAGATCTTGATGCCCAATATGTAAGCAGCTTCATCGAGATCTTTCATCGAAAAACTTTTATTCAAGTATCCCTTTATGCTATCCAGAAATTCTATATCATTTCCAATTAACAATATGTCGTCTACATATAATATCATAAATGCTACAGTGCTCCCACTCACTTTCTTGTAAATACAGGCTTCTCCAAAAGTCTGTATAAAACCATATGCTTTGATCACACTATCAAAGCATTTATTCCAACTCCGAGAGGCTTGCACCAGTCCATAAATGGATCGCTGGAGCTTGCACACTTTGTTAGCACCTTTTGGATCGACAAAACCTTTTAGTTGCATCATATACAACTCTTCTTCCAGAAATCCATTCAGGAATGCAGTTTTGACATCCATTTGCCATATTTCATAATCATAAAATGCGGCAATTGCTAACATGATTCAAACAGACTTAAGCATCGCTACGGGTGAGAAAGTCTCCTCGTAGTCAACCCCTTGAACTTGTCGAAAACCTTTCGCAACAAGTCGAGCTTTGTAGACAGTTACATTACCATCAGCGTCAGTCTTCTTCTTGAAGATCCATTTATTCTCGATGGCTTGCCGATCATCGGGCAAGTCAACCAAAGTCCATACTTTGTTCTCATACATGGATCCCATCTCAGATTTCATGGCCTCAAGCCATTTTGCGGAATCTGGGCTCATCATCGCTTCCTCATAGTTCGTAGGTTCGCCAGGGTCAAGTAACATGACTTCCAGAATAGGATTACCGTACCACTCTGGAGCGGATCTTACTTTGGATGACCTACGAGGTTCTGTAGTAACTTGATCTGAAGTTTCATGATCAATATCATTAGCTTCCTCACTGATTGGTGTAGTTGTCACAGGAACCGATTTCTGTGATGAACTACTTTTCAATAAGGGAGCAGGTACAGTTACCTCATCAAGTTCTACTTTCCTCCCACTCACTTCTTTCGAGAGAAACTCCTTTTCTAGAAAGGATCCGAATTTAGCAACAAAAGTCTTGCCTTCAGATTTGTGATAGAAGGTGTACCCAATAGTCTCTTTTGGGTATCCTATGAAGACACATTTCTCCGATTTGGGTTCGAGCTTATCTGGTTGAAATTTCTTCACATAAGCATCGCAGCCCCAAACTTTAAGAAACGACAACTTTGGTTTCTTGCCAAACCACAGTTCATAAGGCGTCGTCTCAACGGATTTTGATGGTGCCCTATTTAACGTGAATGCGGCCATCTCTAAAGCATAACCCCAAAACGATAGCGGTAAATCAGTAAGAGACATCATTGATCGCACCATATCTAGTAAAGTACGATTACGACGTTCGGACACACCATTTCGTTGTGGTGTTCTGGGTGGTGTGAGTTGCGAAACTATTCCGCATTGTTTCAAATGTAAAACAAACTCGTAACTCAAATATTCTCCTCCACGATCAGATCGTAGAAACTTTATTTCTTGTTATGATGATTTTCCACTTCACTCTGAAATTCTTTGAACTTTTCAAATGTTTCAGACTTGTGTTTCATGAAGTAGATATACCCATATCTGCTCAAATCATCTGTGAATGTGAGAAAATAACGATACCCGCCGTGAGCCTCAATATTCATTGGACCACACACATCAGTATGTATGATTTCCAATAAATCAGTTGCTCGCTCCATAGTTCCGGAGAACGGCATTTTAGTCATCTTGCCCATAAGGCACGGTTCGCAAGTACCAAGTGATTCATAATCAATTGATTCAAGAAGTCCATCAGTGTGGAGTTTCTTCATGCGCTTTACACCAATATGACCCAAACGGCAGTGCCACAAATAAGTTGCACTATCATTATCAACTCTGCATCTTTCGGCTTCAACATTATGAATATGTGTATCACTACTATCGAGATTTAATAAAAATAGACCACTCTTTAAGGGTGCATGACCATAAAAGATATTACTCATATAAATAGAACAACCATTATTCTCTGATTTAAATGAATAACCGTCTCGCATCAAACAAGATCTAGATATAATGTTCATGCTTAACGCTGGCACCAAATAACAATTATTCAGGTCTAAAACTAATCCCGAACACAGATGTAGAGGTAGCGTGCCGACCGCCATCACATCGACTTTGGAACCATTTCCCACGCGCATCGTCACCTTGTCCTTAGCCAATCTTCGCTTAATCTGTAGTCCCTGTTTCGAGTTGCAAATATTAGCAACAGAACCAGTATCAAATACCCAGGTGCTACTACGAGCATTAGTAAGGTACACATCAATAACATGTATATCACATATACCTTTGTTCACCTTCCATCCTTCTTATCCGCCAAATACTTGGGCAGTTCCACTTCTAGTGACTAGTCTGTTTGCAGTAGAAGCACTCAGTCTCACGCTTAGGTCAAGATTTGGGTTTCTTCTCTTGAGCAACAACTTGTTTGTTGTTCTTCTTGAAGCTCCCCTTCTTCTTCCCTTTACCTTTTTTCTTGAAACTGGTGGTCTTATTGACCATCAACACTTGATGCTCCTTCTTGATTTCTACCTCCACAGCCTTTAGCATTGCGAAGAGCTCGGGAATAGTCTTGTCCATCCCTTGCATGTTATAGTTCAACACGAAGCTCATATAGCTTGGTGGCAGTGATTGAAGAAATCTGTCAATGACACTATCATCAGGAAGATTAACTCCCAGTTGAACCAAGTGATTATTATACCCGGACATTTTGAGGATATGTTCACTGACAGAACTATTCTCTTCCATATTGCAGCTATAGAACTTATTGGAGACTTCATATCTCTTAATCCGGGAATTTGCTTCAAATATTAACTTCAACTCCTGGAACATCACATATGCTCCATGACGTTCAAAACGTCGTTGAAGTCCCGGTTCTAAGCCGTAAAGCATGGCACACTGAACTATCGAGTAGTTATCAGCTTTGCTCTGCCAGACATTCTTAACATCGTCAGTTGCATCTGCAGCAGGCCTGGCACCCAGTGGTGCTTCCAGGACGTAATTCATCTGTGCAGCAATGAGGATAATCCTCAAGTTACGGACCCAGTCCGTGTATTTGCTACCATCATCTTTCAACTTAGCTTTCTCAAGGAACGCGTTAAAATTCAACGGAACAACAGCACGAGCCGTCTATCTACAACAAACATAGACAAGCAAAATACTATCAGGTACTACGTTCATGATAAATTTAAGTTCAATTAATCATATTACTAAAGAACTCCCACTTAGATAGACATCCCTCTAGTCATCTAAGTGATCACGTGATCCAAATCAACCAAACCATGTCCGATCATCACGTGAGATGGAGTAGTTTTCAATGGTGAACATCACTATGTTGATCATATCTACTATGTGATTCACGTTCGACCTTTAGGTCTCCGTGTTCTGAGGTCATATTTGTGTATGCTAGGCTCGTCAAGTTCAACCTGAGTATTTCGCGAGTGCAACTGTTTTGCACCCGTTGTATTTGAACGTAGAGCCTATCACACCCGATCATCACGTGGTGTCTCAGCACGAAGAACTTTCGCAATGGTGCATACTCAGGGAGAACACTTCTTGATAATTAGTGAGAGATCATCTTATAATGCTACCGTCAATCAAAGCAAAATAAGATGCATAAAGGATAAACATCACATGCAATCAATATAAGTGATATGATATGGCCATCATCATCTTGTGCTTGTGATCTCCATCTCCGAAGCACCGTCGTGATCACCATCGTCACCGGCGCGACACCTTGATCTCCATCGTAGCATCGTTGTCGTTTCGCCATCTACTGCTTCTATGACTATCGCTACCGCTTAGTGATAAAGTAAAGCAATTACAGGGCGCTTGCATTTCATACAATAAAGCGACAACCATATGGCTCCTGCCAGTTGCCGATAACTCGGTTACAAAACATGATCATCTCATACAATAAAATATAGCATCACGTCTTGACCATATCACATCACAACATGCCCTGCAAAAACAAGTTAGACGTCCTCTACTTTGTTGTTGCAAATTTTACGTGGCTGTTACGGGTTGAGCAAGAACCGTTCTTACCTACGCATCAAAACCACAATGATAGTTCGTCAAGTTAGTGTTGTTTTAACCTTCGCAAGGACCGGGTGTAGCCACACTCGGTTCAACTAAAGTTGGAGAAACTGACACCCACCAGCCACCTGTGTGCAAAGCACGTCGGTAGAACCAGTCTCGCATAAGCGTACACGTAATATCGGTCGGGCCGCTTCATCCAACAATACCGCCGAACCAAAGTATGACATGCTGGTAAGCAATATGACTTGTATCGCCCACAACTCACTTGTGTTCTACTCGTGCATATAACATCTACACATAAAACCTGGCTCGGATGCCACTGTTGGGGAACGTAGTAATTTCAAAAAAATTCCTACGCACACACAAGATCATGGTGATGCATAGAAACGAGAAGGGAGAGTGTCGTCCACGTACCCTCATAGAATGAAAGTGGAAGCGTTAGAACAACGCGGTTGATGTAGTCATATGTCTTCATGGCCCGATCGATCAAGCACCGAAACTACGGCACCTCCGAGTTCTAGCACACGTTCAGCTCGATGATGTCCCTCGAACTCCGGTCCAGCTGAGTGTCGAGGGAAAGTTCCGTTAGCACGATGGCATGGTGACGATCTTGATGTTCTACTGTGATACGTCTCCAACGTATCTATAATTTTTGATTGCTCCATGCTACTTTATCTACTGTCCTGGACTATATTGGGCTTTATTTTCCACTTTTATATTATTTTTGGGACTAACCTATTAACCGGAGGCCCAGCCCAGAATTGCTGTTTTTTGCCTATTTCAATGTTCCGAAGAAACGGAATATCAAACGGAGTCCAAACGGAATGAAACCTTCGGGAACGTGATTTTCCAACCGAACGTGATCTAGGAGACTTGGACCCTACTCCAAGCAGTGCCAGAGGTGGTCACGAGGGTGGAGGGCGCCCCTCCCCCATGGGCGCGCCCCCCTACCTCATGGGCCCCCTGACGCTCCACCGGCGTACTCCTTCCTCCTATATATACCTACGTATCCCCGTACGATCAGAACAGGAGGCAAAAACCTAATTCCACTGCCGCAACCTTCTGTATCCACGAGATCCCATCTTGGGGCCTGTTCCGGAGCTCCGCCGGAGGGGGCATCCACCATGGAGGGCTTCTACATCATCACCATAGCCCCTCCGATGAAGTGTGAGTAGTTTACTTCAGACCTTCGGGTCCATAGCTAGTAGCTAGATGGCTTCTTCTCTCTTTTTAGATCTCAATACAACGTTCTCCCCCTCTCTCCTGGAGATCTAGTCGATGTAATCTTCTTTTTGCGGTGTGTTTGTTGAGGCCGATGAATTGTGGGTTTATGATCCAGTATTATCTATGGAAAATATTTGATTCTTCTCTGAATTCTTTTATGTATGATTGAGTTATCTTTGCAAGTCTCTTCGAATTATCCTTTTTGGTTTGGCCAACTAGATTGGTAGTTCTTGCAATGGGAGAAGTGCTTAGCTTTGGGTTCAATCTTGCGGTGTCCTTACTCAGTGACAGAAAGAGTTGCAAGGCACGTATTGTATTGTTGCCATCGAGGATAACAAGATGGGTTTTTTATCATATTGCATGAATTTATCCCTCTACATCATGTCATCTTGCTTAAAGCGTTACTCTATTTTTAACTTAATACTTTAGATGCATGCTGGATAGCGGTCGATGAGTGGGGTAATAGTAGTAGATGCAGAATCGTTTCGATCTACTTGTTTTGGACGTGATGCCTATATACATGATCATTGCCTAGATATACTCATAACTATGCTCAATTCTGTCAATTGCTCAACAGTAATTTGTTCACCCACCATAGAATATATATGTTCTTGAGAGAAGCCACTAGTGAAACCTATGGCCCCCGGGTCTATTCTCATCATATCAATCTCTATCACTTTATTTACTTGCTTTGTTTTACTTTGCCTTTTACTTTTTACTTTGCATCTATCTATCAAAAATACCAAAAATATTATTTATCATCTCTATCAGATCTCACTATCGTAAGTGACCGTGAAGGGATTGACAACCCCTAATCGCGTTGGTTGCGAGTTGCTATCGTTTTGTGTAGGTAGGTACGAGGGACTTGTGCATGGTCTCCTACTGGATTGATACCTTGGTTCTCAAAAATTGAGGGAAATACTTACGCTACTTTGCTGCATCATCCTCTCCTCTTCGGGTAAATCCAATGCAGTGCTCAAGAGGTAGCAAGAAGAATTTCTTGCGCCGTTGCCGGGGAGGCTCACGCAAGCAAGTCAACCATACCAAGTACCCATCGCAATCCCTATCTCTCACATTACATTATTTGCCATTTGCCTCTCGTTTTCCTCTCCCCCACTTCACCCTTGCTGTTTTATTTGCCCTCTCTTTCCCAATCTCCTCCTCTCTTTCCCGTTTGCCTTTTCTCGTTGCCTTTCTGTTTGCTCGTGTGTTGGATTACTTGTTGTCATGGCGCAAGATAATACCAAATTGTGTGATTTCTCGAATACCAATAATAATGATTTCCTTAGTACTCCGATTGCTCCTCTTAATAATGATGAGTCTTGTGAAATCAATACCGCTTTGCTGAATCTTGTTATGAAAGATCAATTCGTCGGCCTTCCTAGTGAAAATGCCGCTACTCATCTAAACAATTTTGTTGATTTGTGTGATATGCAAAAGAAGAAAGATATGGATAACAATATTTTCAAATTGAAGTTATTTCCGTTTTCACTTAGAGATCGTGCTAAAGTTTGGTTTTCATCTTTGCCTAAAAATAGTATTGATTCTTGGAACAAGTGCAAAGATGCTTTTATCTCTAAGTATTTTCCTCCCACTAAGATCATCACTCTTAGGAACGATATTATGAATTTTAAACAACTTGATCATGAGCATGTTGCCCAATCTTGGGAAAGAATGAAATTAACGCTTCGCAATTGCCCTACTCATGGTTTGAATTTATGGATGATCATACAAAAATTTTATGCCGGATTGAATTTTGCTTCAAGAAATCTTTTAGATTCGGCCACGGGAGGCACTTTTATGGAAATTACGTTAGGAGATGCTACCAAATTGCTTGATAATATTATGGCTAATTATTCTCAATGGCACACCGAAAGATCTTCTAGTAAAAAAGTGCATGCTATAGAAGAAATTAATGTTTTGAGTGAAAAGATGGATGAACTTATGAAGATGTTTGCTCCTAAAAACACTCCTCTTGATCCCAATGATATGCCTTTATCTACTTTGCTTGAGAATAATATGAATCTATGGATGTGATTTTTTTTGGTAGGAATAGTTTTCGAACCAACGCTTATGGAGGGAATTTTAATCCTAGGCCTTATCCTAGTAATCCTTCTAATAATTATGGAAATTCCTACAGCAACTCTTATGGAAATTTTAATAAGATGCCCTCTGAATTTTAGAGTAGTGTTAAAGAGTTTATGAATTCACAAAAGAATTTTAATGCTTTGCTTGAAGAGAAATTGCTTAAAGTTGATGATTTGGCTAGGAACGTTGATAGAATTTCTCTTGAAATTGATTCTTTAAAGCTTAGATCTATTCCTCCTAAGCATAATATCAATGAGTCTCTCAAAGCCATGAGAATTTCCATTGATGAGTGCAAGGAAAGAACCGCTAGGATGCGTGCTTCCAAAGATGCCTTTACTAAAGCGTGTTCTTCCAATTCCTATGAAAACCAAGATGAAGATCTAAAAGTTATTGATGTATCCCATATTAAATCTTTGTTTTGCAATATGAATCTTGATGAATCTGAATATGATCTTCCTTTACCTAGTAGGCGTTCTAGGAATTCGGAGTTTCTAGATCTTGATGATGAAATTGATGAAAGTGGGATTGAAATAAATAAAAACCAAGATGTTGCTAAACCCACTATATTGGATCTCAAGGAATTTAATTATGAAAATTGCTCTTTGATTGGTTGTATTTCCTTGTTGCAATCTGTGCTAGATTCTCCTCATGCTTATAGTCAAAATAAAGCCTTTACAGAACACATTGTTGATGCTTTGATGCAATCTTATGAAGAAAAACTTGAGTTGAAAGTTTCTATCCCTAGAAAACTCTATGATGAGTGGGAACCTACTATGTGACGCCCCCGATTCAATCGTACACTAATCATGCACGCAAACGTGTACGATCAAGATCAGGGACTCACGGGAAGATATCATAACACAACTCTAAAACATAAATAAGTCATACAAGCATCATAATACAAGCCAGGGGCCTCGAGGGCTCGAATACAAGTGCTCGATCATAGACGAGTCAGCGGAAGCAACAATATCTGAGTACAGACATAAGTTAAACAAGTTGCCATAAGATGGCTAGCACAAACTGGGATACAGATCGAAAGAGGCGCATGCCTCCTGCCTGGGATCCTCCTAACTACTCCTGTCGTCGTCAGCAGCCTGCACGTAGTAGTAGGCACCTCCAGTGTAGTAGTCGTCGTCGATAGTGGCGTCTGGCTTCTGGGCTCCAGCATCTGGTTGCGACAACCAGGTAGAAGGGAAAGGGGGAAAAGGGGGAAAAAGCAACCGTGAGTACTCATCCAAAGTACTCGCAAGCAAGGAGCTACACTACATATGCATGGGTATATGTGTAAAGGGCCATATCAGTGGACTGAACTGCAGAATGCTAGAATAAGAGGGGGATAGCTAATCCTGTCGAAGATTATGCTTCTGGCCACCTCCATCTCGTAGCATGTAGAAGAGAGTAGATTGAAGTCCTCCAAGTAGCATCGCATAGCATAATCCTACCCGGCGATCCTCCCCTCGTCGCCTTGTGGAAAAGTGATCACCGGGTTGTCTGTGGAACTTGTCTGGGTGTGTTTTATTAAGTATCCAGTTCTAGTTGTCATAAGGTCAAGGTACAACTCCGGGTCGTCCTTTTACCGAGGGACATGGCTATTCGAATAGATTAACTTCCCTGCAGGGGTGCACCACATAACCCAACACGCTCGATCCCATTTGGCCGGACACACTTTCCTGGGTCATGCCCGGCCTCGGAAGATCAACACGTCGCAGCCCCACCTAGGCCTAACAGAGAGGTCAGCACGTCGGTCTAACTCCTATGGCGCAGGGGTCTGGGCCCATCGCCCATTGCACACCTGCATGTTGCGTGGGCGGCCGAAAGCAGAACTAGCCCCCTAATACAAGAGCAGGCTTATGTTCCAATCCGGCGCGCGGCGCTCAGTCGCTGACGTCTAGAAGGCTTCGGCTGATACCATGACGTCGAGTGCCCATATCTTTCCCACGTAGTTGGTTAGTGCGTATAGACCAAATGGCCAGACTCAGATCAAATACCAAGATCTCGTTAAGAATGTTATTATGGAGCAACCGCGGACGCCGACCAGGGCCAGGCCCACCTCTCGCCTAGGTGGTCTCAACCTGCCCTGTCTCTCCGCCACAAAGATCCACACAGAGGGTCGTCGGGACAAAGGTCCTTTCAGCCCCCAATCCGTGAATCACTCGCGGGTACTCTTCGAGCGGACCCGACTTTAGTCACCATCTGTAGTATGTATATATGTATACTATATACCCATGATCACCTCCCAAGTGATCACGGCCCGATAGTATAGCAAGGCAGACCGACAAGAATGTAGGGCCATAGATGATAAACTAGCATCATATACTAAGTATCTAGGATTGCAGGTAAGGTATCAACAGATGTAGCAACAATGTCAGGCTATGCATCAGAATAGGATTAACGGAAAGCAGTAACATGCTACACTACTCTAATGCAGGCAGTATACAGGAGAATAGGCGATATCTGGTGATCAAGGGGGGGCCTTGCCTGGTTGCTCTGGCAAGTAGGAGGGGTCGTCAACTCCGTAGTCGGACTGGGCAGCAGCGGCATCGGTCTTGGTGTCTAGCGAGAGAAGAGGGGGAAGAAACAATAAATATAATGCAAACAAATGCATGACGATGCATGACATGACAATGAGCGTTGCTAGGGGTGCCCAAACGCGGTAGTAGGTGGTACCGGCGAAGGGGGGTAAACATCCGGGAAAGTATCCCCGGTGTTTCGCATTTTCGGACAGATGAACCGGAGGGGGAAGGTTGCGTGTTTGCTATGCTAGGGCTGTGTGGCGGACGATCGGGCTGCATATCTGGATTCGTCTCGTCGTTCTGAGCAACTTTCATGTAGAAAGTATTTTCATCTGAGCTACGGTTTATTTTATATTAATTTTAAAAGGATTTTATCATTTTCTAGAATTAACAGAATTAATTTAATCCTCTAATGCATTTATGATGTCAGCATGACATCAGCGGTCAACTCTAGCCGTTGACCTGGTCAACCTGACATGTGGGTCCCGCATGTCATACTCTGTTTATTCTAATTAGGATTTAACTAATCTAATTACTGTTTAATTAATTAACAATAGTTAATTAGGTGTACTAAACATGATTAGTTAAGTTAATTAATTAATTAATTATTATTACTAGTTTATTCTTTTTTTTATTCTTTTCGTTCTATTCTGGGGCTGGCCCCACTGGTCAGGGACCCAGCCCAACCGGGGCGGGCGAACGGGAAACGGGCGCAGTTGAGCACCCGATTGGGCGCAGCGGGGCGAGGCCGTGGCCACGGCGGGGCGACGGGAAAGTAGCGGGGCGGTGGACGAGCAGCAGGGGGAGGCAACGGCGACCAACGTGAAGGGTGCCGCGGGCGGAGCGAAGCAGAGGCCTCGGCGCACGATGTCAAAGAGCGGAGAGGAGAGGAGGAGGCGCGGAGCGCGGACGCGGGGTGAAGGCCATGGTCGCCGCGAGCGCGCGTGCACGAGGGCTCGTGCTGGGGGGGAAGCAGACAGTGGGGTGGCGCGGGTGAGCACCGACATGAGGGCACGGGGAGGAGGAGGACCGGGGTCCTCACCAGCGTTGTAGGGAAAATGGCAGCGGTTGTCGAGGAGGAGGACGGGGACGCGGTCGACGACGAAGAGGATGGCGAGGCGGCGATCCGGGCGAGGAAGGTTCGGTGAGGTGGTGGTGGTGACAACGGGCGATGGCGTCGGGTCGGTGACGTGGCGAGGCTGCGGCTTCAGGCAGGTGTCGCGCGAGGGAGAGGAGAGGCGAGGAGTCCGAGAGGGCGGCGCCGGTGCCGGCTGGCGCCGGCCTTAGCGGAGCCGCGGCGTTGGGAGGCGTCGGGGCAAGGGCGTGGTCACCCCGATCCCGATCTAGATCGGGGGAGTGGGGGGAGCAAGCGAGTGGTTGTGGGGGGGAGTGCGTGGTGGTAGTGGGTTAGGGTTTCGGGGATGGGGGATATGGCGAGGCCGGTTGGGCCAGGGGAAGCTGGGCCGGCCTGGCAGGTCGTGGCCCAGTTGGGCCGGTGGCCTGCTGGGCCAGAGCCCCGGGGGTTTCTTTTCCATTTTTTTGTTTGTTTTTCTCTTTTGTATTTTCTTTCTTTTATTTATTTTCTCTTCTGTTTTAATTCAAGTTAAAATATTTATGCATTTTATAAAACTATGTCCTCTACACCATAATTATCTATGTAATATTTAGTTCAAACCGAACATTTTTATTTTAAATGTTTGAAAACTTTTATTGTTTGACTTAAATTCAAAATTTGAATTTGAATCATTTCAAACTAACGCGAGTTTATTAACAGAAATCGAGGTGACGTGGCATCATTAGTAGAGGGTTACTATAGCTTAATTATCCGGGCGTCACAATTCTCCTCTACTACAAGAAATCTCGTCCCGAGATTTTAGAGGTAAAGAAGGGGGGGCTAGTTACGAAATTCTAACGGATCTTCTCGGCCTTGGTTGCTCTTCTCGAAGAGGTCGATCCCTTACATTGACGACTTCATTTTTCTGCTTCAAGTCATCATGATGAAGTCGGCAGGCTTTCTTCGAGGGTTCCATCGTACTTACGAAAGAATAAGGGGGTATTCCGAGAGAAAGAACCTCTACAAGGTTGACTATCTGGTCGATAACATCGGGGAAGCTGGCAGAAAGTAACTCTCGAATGGAAACTTAAGAAAATATCGAGTGCAAAGTAAAGAGGTTTCATGGGAAGTTTCGAGCGAGCAGGCAACCGTTCGATGCCTGAAACAAAGTGTGAAAGGGGTTCAGAGCAACGGGAATAAGTATTGTGTCCGATACCAGAATTGATCAACAGGCAAGTGGCCCGTGAATTACATACAAAGTCAAGCACGAGGAATAAATTTGACAACAGGTTGTACAGGAGAGTCAGGTTTCGATCATGTGGAACTATGGGTTATGGTCCCACCATGTGGGTTAAAAGTAGAAAGGGGGCTGACATCTTATACGATCACGATAGCAAGGCATGTCAGAGAGTAGCATGTCAGTTATGTCGGCAACAATGTCGGTACCAAGGGCGACGGACGAAGAGAACCATTTTCCCGCTCGTTGAAGCGAGGCGGGCCAAGAGGCAAAGTTCTCATCCATCGGCGGTTACCGAAATGTCATCAACAATAGAAACAGGGTCTCACTGGCAGAGTTGTACACCGAGGTGTTTACATAAGCAGTGAATTATTACTGCTTAGATTATATAGATCACAAGAAAGGTCAAACAAACCAATGGAAAGGAAAATGTGATCATCAGGTTAAATAGAACAATGGAAAGGAAATTTAAACACATAATTCAGGGGTATATCCTTCCCAAGGACAAGCAGAGCATGATATCCATGACAGGATATTATGAAGAAAACTCCTTAGGTAGGGGAGAGAAATTTCATGACATTACCCATACAACGGTGTTTGGATAATTGAGCAAGAAACATTTAGCATTGGGCTTCAAATGTTCTTGTTTAAAATCAGAGTATCACAGACATGCTTCGAGATAGCATTAACATGGTCTTCAAGCAAAGGTCAGACTTTGGATATAGGAAGGATCCATTAGGAACAACTTGTAGAATAAGCCTTACAATTTCCTCGAGATACCAGAGGTTAATACTCGAGGAAGATCAAAAATAGAGGTTGCCGAGATGTATCGATCAACAAAAGACAAGTGCTTTAACTTGTCTGAGAAATGGAATCAAGGAGAAAATGTGGTCGGGACCACAATTGCAAATGATCAATACATAGATACCAGATGATTCCATATCAAGGAAATAGTTATTATTACAAGAAGCTTCTATGATAGGATCTACATCGTGTCCATGGGCATGAACACAAAGGTTCAAGGTCGACTCCCACTTCCTCAATGCATAACCTTACATTGACCTCTCGTATTTTTAAAATGACATCAGTTGTGGAAAGTTTTACCTGGTGCAATACCAAATAAGTATGACCCGTGAAATCTTTCGGGTTTGCACATATTAGGGAAGGCATTGGTTCAACCCATCGGGGCTTCTTAGGAACATATACCACAAGCTTCAAGAGTGAATATCACCAGCTCGAAAGCAGAGCATGGTTGACAAAAGGAGAGGATACCATTTACCAAAGGCATTATGTATCAGAGAAAGAACTCACAAGGTGATTAATTATGAAGGACATTGTCGGATAATAATCCAACAGTGGATATGGCGATCCACAATGGAGCTGATGTGAGTATCGATACCCAATCAGAGGAAGAAAGAATGCAATGCATCGGTTTTTAGAACATCTAAATAATTCAACGTTTAATTAGCAAAGGAATTATGATTCCAAATCGAAGGATCAGAAGCAGACACTCTGGTTAAGGATGGATAAGCAGAATAGACTTAGGGGTACAACCGACGGCAATTGATTGGTCGAGAACCAGCTCATGTTTCAAAAATGACGTCCGAGCCGAAAGGATGAATTCTAATTGCGACTGACAATTGCGAACATCCGCATCATATTGAATCAACGGTCTCAAAATGATAGTGCAAAGGATGTCAATGAATAATGCTAGACATTTGGATTTAACCATAATGCAGGCAGACAAGAATTTCTAGAGCCATAGGCTACAGAGGATTCTCGAAAAATCGGATAATATTTTGAAGAATTTTGTGAAACACCTGAACAACTAGGGAGAAACAAATCGTCGGTAAGTGTGAGGATTAATTTGTAGGTGTATTCAGGCGACAAGGAACTGGAAGGCAGTAGGCACAAATGATTCTCGGAACAACAGAGAGAATTCTGAGGTATCTTGTAATAACAAGATCAACTGGGAAGCATCGTATGAATGGCGAGTATACGTGGTTATCCACAGGGGTTTATCAATGGAAGGGAATTGCAAAAGCGACGCCATAAAGTCTCACGAGAACATCGGAGAGTATCTTCGGATTCTTCTGGTGTAGCAGACGATCATCTATAATAAGGGGCTCTCTAGGAGAAAGTATTATCGAGAACCTAGAGTCAGAGTTAGTAAAATCGTTTAACCCAAGCAGAAGAGAGTTCAGAGTCCCAGAGTAAAGGTCGAGGAGTAAAAGATCCTACTACCACCCAATGGCGAAGTGGGCACGTAAGCCACACGGCCATGTTAGTAAAAGTTTTCCAATGACTAGACTCGACTTCGGCCAAGGAGTGTGGAAGGGGGATTCCTACAGGCAGTCGGCTCTGATACCAACTTGTGACGCCCCCGATTCAACCGTACACTAATCATGCACGCAAACGTGTACGATCAAGATCAGGGACTCACGGGAAGATATCATAACACAACTCTAAAACATAAATAAGTCATACAAGCATCATAATACAAGCCAGGGGCCTCGACGGCTCGAATACAAGTGCTCGATCATAGACGAGTCAGCGGAAGCAACAATATCTGAGTACAGACATAAGTTAAACAAGTTGCCATAAGATGGCTAGCACAAACTGGGATACAGATCGAAAGAGGCGCATGCCTCCTGCCTGGGATCCTCCTAACTACTCCTGGTCGTCGTCAGCAGCCTGCACGTAGTAGTAGGCACCTCCAGTGTAGTAGTAGTCGTCGACGGTGGCGACTCGCTTCTGGGCTCCAGCATCTGGTTGTGACAACCAGGTAGAAGGGAATGGGGGAAAAGGGGGAAAAAGCAACCGTGAGTACTCATCCAAAGTACTCGCAAGCAAGGAGCTACACTACATATGCATGGGTATATGTGTAAAGGGCCATATTAGTGGACTGAACTGCAGAATGCCAGAATAAGAGGGGGATAGCTAATCCTGTCGAAGACTATGCTTCTGGCCACCTCCATCTTGTAGCATGTAGAAGAGAGTAGATTGAAGTCCTCCAAGTAGCATCGCATAGCATAATCCTACCCGGCGATCCTCCCCTTGTCGCCCTGTGGAAAAGCGATCACCGGGTTGTCTGTGGAACTTGTCTGGGTGTGTTTTATTAAGTATCTGGTTCTAGTTGTCATAAGGTCAAGGTACAACTCCGGGTCGTCCTTTTACCAAGGGACACGGCTATTCGAATAGATTAACTTTCCTGCAGGGGTGCACCACATAACCCAGCACGCTCGATCCCATTTGGCCGGACACACTTTCCTGGGTCATGCCCGACCTCGGAAGATCAACACGTCGCAGCCCCACCTAGGCCTAACAGAGAGGTCAGCATGCCGGTCTAACTCCTATGGCGCAGGGGTCTGGGCCCATCGCCCATTGCACACCTGCATGTTGCGTGGGCGGCCGAAAGCAGAACTAGCCCCCTAATACAAGAGCAGGCTTACGTTCCAATCCGGCGCGCGCCGCTCAGTCGCTGACGTCTAGAAGGCTTCGGCTGATACCACGATGTCGAGTGCCCATATCTTTCCCACGTAGTTGGTTAGTGCGTATAGACCAAATGGCCAGACTCAGATCAAATACCAAGATCTCGTTAAGCGTGTTATTATGGAGCAACCGCGGACGCCGACCAGGGCCAGGCCCACCTCTCGCCTAGGTGGTCTCAACCTGCCCTGTCTCTCCGCCACAAAGATCCACACAGAGGGTCGTCGGGACAAAGGTCCTTTCAGCCCCCAATCCGTGAATCACTCGCGGGTACTCGTCGAGCGGACCCGACTTTAGTCACCATCTGTAGTATGTATATATGTATAGTATATACCTGTGATGACCTCCCAAGTGATCACGGCCCGATAGTATAGCAAGGCAGACCGACAAGAATGTAGGGCCACAGATGATAAACTAGCATCCTATACTAAGTATCTAGGATTGCAGGTAAGGTATCAAAAGATGTAGCAACAATGTCAGGCTATGCATCAGAATAGGATTAACGGAAAGCAGTAACATGCTACACTACTCTAATGCAGGCAGTATAGAGGAGAATAGGCGATATCTGGTGATCAAGGGGGGGGGCTTGCCTAGTTGCTCTAGCACGTAGGCGGGGTCGTCAACTCCGTAGTCGGACTGGGCAGCAGCGGCATCGATCTCGGTGTCTAGCGAGAGAAGAGGGGGAAGAAACAATAAATACAATGCAAACAAATGCATGACGATGCATGACATGACAATGAGCGTTGCTAGGGGTGCCTAAACGCGGTAGTAGGTGGTACCGGCGAAGGGGGGAAACATCCGGGAAAGTATCCCCGGTGTTTCGCGTTTTCGGATAGATGAACCGGAGGGGGAAGGTTGCGTGTTTGCTATGCTAGGGATGTGTGGCGGACGATCGGGCTGCATATCTGGATTCGTCTCGTCGTTCTGAGCAACTTTCATGTAGAAAGTATTTTCATCTGAGTTACGGTTTATTTTATATTAATTTTAAAAGGATTTTATCATTTTCTAGAATTAACAGAATTAATTTAATCCTCTATTGCATTTATGACGTCAGCATGACATCAGCGGTCAACTCTGGCCGTTGACCTGGTCAACCTGACATGTGGGTCCCGCATGTCATACTCTGTTTATTCTAATTAGGATTTAACTAATCTAATTACTATTTAATTAATTAACAATAGTTAATTAGGTGAACTAAACATGATTAGTTAAGTTAATTAATTTAGTTAATTAATTAATTAAATAATTAATTAATTGTTATTACTAGTTTATTCTTTTTTTTATTCTTTTCGTTCTATTCTTGGGCTGGCCCCACTGGTCAGGGACCCAGCCCAACCGGGGCGGGCGAACGGGAAACGGGCGCAGTTGAGCGCCCGATTGGGCGCAGCGGGGCGAGGCCGTGGCCACGGCGGGGCGACGGGCAAGTAGCGGGGCGGTGGACAAGCAGCAGGGGGAGGCAACGGCGACCGGCGTGAAGGGCGCCGCGGGCGGAGCGAAGCAGAGGCCTCGGCGCACGGTGTCAAAGAGCGGAGAGGAGAGGAGGAGGCGCGGAGTGCAGACGCGGGGTGAAGGCCGTGGTCGCCGTGAGTGCGCGTGCGCGAGGGCTCGTGTTGGGGGGGAAGCGGACGGTGGGGTGGCGCGGGTGAGCACCGACGTGAGGGCACGGGGAGGAGGAGGACTGGGGTCTTCACCAGCGTTGTAGGGTGTCGGGGAGGCTGATTCTACCAACACCTATGGGGACAGGGCCCCTTTCGGTTCGGTGAGGGCGGAGGCCGCACAAAGAGCGGATCGAGGCGGTACACGCGAGCGGCTTTTACCCAGCTTCGGGTCACACGGATGCGTAAAACCCTACTGCTGCTTGTTTGTGTGTATTGAATTCTTGCTCAGGAGCGACGGACGCTGCCAGACTGAGCGTGAGAGTGTTTCTGGTGTTTTGAATGAGCCGAACTGGCCGAACCTCCTCTATGTTGCGCTTGGGCCTCCTTTTATACTTTCAAGGGGTCACCGACAGGGGGCAACGTAGACAAGAAGGGTAAAAATGGAAAAGGACGCGCTAGGTGCAGCTACCGCTACTGTGGATACAGTGCACCCTACCTAACTCTGACGGCAGGGGACAAGGGCATTAAATGCCTGTCTGAGTTGCCTAAACAGTGCAAAAAGTGACCGTTAGGAGCGCCACCGTTTGCCACGATGGCCTTCTCTTCACCTCCGCTTGCCACCGCGCACCCCTAGCTGCACAGCCTCCTGCCACGTGTGCTTGGGGGAGTCCTAGAGCGACACGTTAGCAGGTGTGCTGGAGCGCGGGCACGTAGTGGGGGTTCCCCGCGGCAAGCTCCTTGCCGCGGTCGTCGTCTTGTCATGTTTGGGAGCTTGTCGCTCACCGGGCCTTGCCGGGACGCAGGGCGCGTCGCGGCAAGCTTTCTTGGTATGCCTTGAGTGGCCTTCCCGGCAAGCTTCTCTTGCCGGGGTCTTGTCTCTTCCCGGCAAGCTCCTCTTGCTGGGGCCTGGGTTGGCCTTCCCGGCAAGCTCCTCTTGCCGGGGCCTTGGTTGGCCTTCCCGGCAAGCTCCTCTTGCCGGGGCCTTGGTTTGAGTACTTTGTTCTTGAATGGTCTTCAAGGGAGGCACGGAGGGTCTTGGCGGTCACCCGGCAAGCCTTGCCGCGGGGCGCTGCAACTGCCCGTGCACGAGTTCGGGATACTAGGGTACCCCTACTCTAGTACACCGACAGGAGCCCCCGGGCCTGGGCCATACACGGTGCCGAGCGCTGTTGGGCCAGGCCCAAAACAGTGCACGGGCACGCGCGGCCTAGGTCATGCCGCATATCTCTCCGCTCCCACTGCGCACGCCCAGAACGGCACGCGTCAAACGCGGCGTCATGGGTGACGCGGACGGCGTGCGCGGGGCTAAGCCCTTCGAGCACGCGTCAGGCCACGATGATGGGGACGGTTCACGCCCTCCTCCCTAAACGGAGGTAGGCGTGGGGGAGTGGTGCATTTACTGGACGGGGCCGGTGCGCGGTTTTCGGGACGTCCACTCCCCGCGATCACGGGGCGGAGCGAGGCCGCCTCACCCGTCGCCTTGGTTCTGCATCTCCGCCACGCGGCTCCCATGCGCTCGGGGTCGCGGACGGTGGAAGTGGGAAACTGGGCCGTCGCGAGCAGAAGCAGCGGGTTGGCCTCGACTCCCTGCTCTTCCCGTGCCTTGATTCGCTGAGCGGGGCGGCCGAGCCCCCACCTCGCTCCTTTATAAAGAGCGGGAGGGGAGCGCAGAAACCCGCACTCTCTCATCTCCTCCTTTCTTCAGCTTCTACTCCCCTTTCTCTCATCCGCCATGGAGAAAGGGAACCCAGGCCCTTCATCGGTGGCGGCGAGGGTCGCTGCCAGACAGCGCATCTCTCCCTCTTCCGCGCCCGTGGTGGCAGAGCCAGCCATAAGGGGAAGAGGGAGGGGGCGAGGTCATGGACGAGGTCGAGGACGAGGTCGAGGCGCTCGGGGAAGAGGCAGACGGGGCGGCGCGTCAGCTTCACCTCCGCCGGCGGCTCCTCCCCCCACGGCAGTCCATATAGGGGACGACCCTTGCGAGTTCTTCGTCAGGCTGCGCCGGGCGCCTCGTCGTCGCCTCCGGCTTCCAGCTCCGTTTGCGCGCGCGATGGAGTTGGACCCGCCCGAGACACTGAGACTGCACATGAGGGGCTGTGGGATCAGCGGCACGCGAGTCCGCGTTGTATTCCCAGCCCCTAATGTGATGTATCTTGATCGAGGGTGGAAGACGTTCGCCCGCATCCACAGCTTGATGGAGGGGTTTACCCTCCATTTTAAGTTGATGGAGGGCGATCTCCTCTCCGTCAAGGTCTTCGGGTGCTTCGGCACTCGGGCGAAGTGCTGCGTGGACAGCTCCTCCGACAGCGAAGGCTCCTCCTTGAGCGAGAGTGACGAGGAGGGGAGCGACAGCGACGATGAGGGTAGCGGGCGGCGGAGCGGCGGGTCCGACTAGGTGTCGGGCGCCGCTTCGCGCGGCACCGGCGGCCCCATCATCCGTGTCACCGGCTCCTTGAACTCCCAGGGGTCGTCTCCTTGGGCGGCTGGCGTAGGGAGGCTGCGGAAGGGGAAGAGGGCTGGCGACAAGGCCGTCAGGTCGGAGTACGAGGGCGTGATGCTCTCGACAGCGTGCTGACGTCCTGCCGCCCCGTCTTCGAGCCCCGCTTCCGGCGCCGCCATCACCGTCCAGCCTTCGAATGGCCCTCGGGATGTTCTCTTGGTGTCTTCTGGCACCCGTAGCTCGCCTAGGCGCTCCTTTTGCCCTTTTCACCTCCTTGACCTGCCTCCTGAAGAGAGGGACAGGAAAGGGATTACGGGCATATTATCTTTTTAATTTGTAAGCCTTCGGGCCTTAGCTGTATCTAGAACTTGTAATCCTCTCTTTCATGTTTTTCATCCTCTATGGACTGTACCTGAGTGGGATGTTTTTTAATGAAAAGGGGATGTTTGCCGGGTTATTTGTCTCGTGAGTTGAACCCACGCCAAGGAGCAAATCCTTGGTGTCCGTCAGACAGACATTTCATCTCCCGGCAACAAGCCCTATCGCCTTCCCATGTCGCTCGACCTATCTCACGCCTTTGACGGAGGCGGGAACGAGGTGGGTGCGGTCTCCTCGTTTCATCCCTTTGTTGCCGCGACTACGACCAAACTTGGCCCCGGGAACGAGCCCCAGGGCCTAGAGTTGAGGGAGCACGGCAGTTTTCGGGAAGAAAACGCGGTTTCGCATTCCCCAGTCCATAAGAGGATGCATGATGAGGGATGAAGGACTTATCTGATATTGCAGCCCCCGGCAACTCTGGTTTGCCGTGGACGATTCTTGGCACTCGCAGCCCCCAGCGATACTGGCTTGCCGAGGCCCAGGTGCCGTCCGTTTTCTTCTTCTCTTGTCGCTGCCAGTCATGTCATGGGAACACTTTCTTAGAGGCGCGACAAGTTATTTTTGTAATATAACTCTATCTTAGGCAAAAAATTGTTGTGTTACTTCCTTTACTCGACTCTTGGCTTTGTATGGTTCTGCCCTACGCTTTCTAGGGAAACTTGCCGGCGCAGGTACCCTTGCCGCGAGCGCCGAGTGCGGAACTTCAGCAGCCTGCTGGCGGGGTCGCTACCGACAAGCAACCTTGTCGCAACTAGTTGCAGCTCACTTAAGTTGTTGAGCGGACTCGAAACAAAGTAAGGGCGCTAGCGGCTCACTTAAGTTGCTGAGCGGACTCGAAGCAAAGTAAGGGCGCTAGCAGCTCACTTAAGTTGTTGAGCGGACTCGAAACAAAGTAAAGGCGCAACTAGCTACGAGTTGGTTCCTCCGCGCACAGGTTTTCCATACAAAGCACGGTCGTTCAAGGAAAATAACTCAAAAACTTAAAAAACTGATTGCTCAAGCTATAGCAACTTAGCTTTTTTGTCGTCTGCTTCCCGGCAAGGAGAACTTTCTTGAACGGCCGGGTCCACACCATTATCTTCTCCTTCCCC